>NC_137978.1:21027172-21464329 GCF_963924665.1 Micromys minutus
ACACAGGATGGGAAGGGAGTAGCAGACATCAGATACAGGATGGAAAGGGAGTAACAGACATCAGATACAGGATGAGAAGGGAGTATCAGACATCAGATACAGGATGGGAAGGGAGTACCAGTCTTCTCGGTGGATGACCATCTCCGCCCCCACAAGAATTACAATCATCTCCTACCATGACAGCTATGTCATTGGCACAAAGTTTGCATCTGCAGGCCATGTGAAATGAGTTCCTCTTTCCCCCATACCCCCATCCTGTTTGTAGTTCCCTTTAACCACTTGAGACAGTTATGTGCAGAGGGTTTGTCCACTAGAAGGCATGATCCTGGAGGACTCTGCTCTGGTCATCTTGGATCCTAAGGTTTGCCACCTGCAAGAGTGTTTACTGCATTCTCTGTGATAGAGACAGGTTACACTCGACAAATTCTCCACTTGTTGGCTTGTCTCAGCTTATTAACAAACAGGTGAGGCCATGGGCCATGGGAATAAGACCACTTACAGCAGAGGCAGTAAGAAATAAGAGTACTTTCCCATATGTGCTAGATCTTTCTTCCTTCCATCCTTCACCATTTGACTATGGATTTTCAAGGCAGGCTGTACCCTGGATGCCATGTGGAGAGGAAGCTTCTTCTTTCTCTCTGCTGAGATCTAGGTCCTGGTAAGTCAGTTATCACACTCCATCTAGTGCTGCACACACCAAAGCAGCTCAGCTTGCAGAGAGACACAAATGTGTGGTCTTATTAGCATGTTAAAGTACAAAGTCAGTTAACCATATACCTTGAATACTGTACTTAGAAATAAGTTTCACTTTGTATTATGGAGACAGCCAAGGTGAATTACTTGTGGGTTGATGTTAAGGTGACATATGATTGAACAGTGGATAGGTAGTCAGAAAAAGGCTAGGAAAGTGGAAGAGGATGAGAGAGATTCAGGGAGGAATCAGGATGGAGCTAGAGAAGACTGATCTAGATCCAGGCAGACTTAATTGGAGATAGGTAGATATGAATATGTTAAAGGGTTTCATAGGCCTTTTTATCACATATAAAAAAGCAGTTTGTATCTTTGTCATTTGGATGTAAGCTTATTGTGTAGAGAGTTTGTGTTTTGAGAATTTAATATGTAAACCTGCTTGAAAGGCTACTGGGCTTTGGCGTCATGTTTGTGTCAGGCAATGGAGAAATGGCACATGCCATGGTGGTATTATCTACCTAGGACAGAAAGAAGCAGCGGGGGTGGTGGAGTGAACCATACCTGAGTTCATAGAGGTGTCCAGGAGCCACTGAGATAGAGATCCCAGCAGTGCCATACGACCCCATGGGAGCCGGTCCTAGTGTGGGACAAAGGATTTCTATTTTTAATATCTACCACAACATTACACATATAGCATCTTGTCTCATACAACACAGAACCTCAGTTTTATTTATCAATGTGTTCTCCATGCTGAGTTTTAAGACTCACAGGGCTAGGGCCCTGAGGTACCCTGGCACATAGACTTGTGCTGTAAACACTTTATTAGTGTTCATGAATGAATACATTACTTCTCCTTCTTAGGGGTTTCTATTGCTGTGATGAATTACCATGACCAAAAGTAAGCTGTGAAGGAAAGGTTTTCTTTGGCTTATACTTCCACATCACTGTTCATCACTGAAATAAGTTGGAACAGGAACTCAAGCAGGACAGGAACCTGGAGGCAGGAGCTGATGAAAAGGCCATGGAAGAGTGTTACTGGTTTGTTGCTCATGGCTTTCTCAGCCTATTTTGTTACAGAATCAAAGACTACTAGCCTAGGGTAGTACCACCTACATCTTACTGGGACCTCCTCTATCAATTACTAATTAAAAAAATACTCTACAGGCTTGACCATAGCCCAGTCTTATAGCGACATTTCTCAGTTGAAGCTCACTCCTCTTTGGTGACTCCAGCTTGTGTCAGTTTGACATAAACCAGCCAGCACATAACTACAATGTTTGTCATTAAGGTTATTAGTAAATCATTATGAAGAGCTTGATGACTTAAAGGAACAATACTTTGCACTTACTATCTCAGCTAATTCTAACGCTGTTCCCACAAAGTAGCCATTATCATCTGTTTTAGAGGAAAAGTTACAATTCAGGTTACTTGAGTGACTGTCCCTCATGATGTATCTGGCCAGCAGTAAGTGCCAGAGCTGACACTAGAATTTTGTGCACTTGCCTCAGGACTGCAAGTGACCCACAGGCCTTTTTAATGCTCCATATATTCTTTCTCAACAACGAAGAGCAACAAGTGCCGCCCACCATTCCTGAGCATTGAGCAATTCATCCCCTTCTGCCATTTGCCCTGGCCAGCTCCACTGCCTCTACCCAGCGGAAGGAAGTGGGGGCTTGTGGTAATTACAGACCGTGTTGTCCTTTTCATTTATGTCTTCACAATCCAGCTTGACGCTGTGTCATAAAAGTTTATGTACTGTGTTCTCTCCGCTCCTCACTAATATTCGCCAGCATTCTCCCAGGCCATCCTGAATCAATACCACTGCTCCCCCTTTCAATAAAGAAGGGAGCTGTGAACAAGGCCCAAATGTGCACAGTGACTATTTGTGGCAATTAGACGTCACTCTGAAAAATGACCACTCTGAAGGAGAGTGCAGAAGATCTAAGGACTAGCACATTACTAATGTCCCTCACCAGAGACTCTGAAAATTGCATGGCTTAAAAAAATACCCTCCATTCCCCTCATCTCTCCTCTTTCTCACACTATCTTGTCTTTCTTTCTTATGAGAGATAAGGAGAGGAGAGCATTCAAATTAGGAACCCCGCAATCGATTTTTCTTGCAATGGGTGGATTGCAATCAATGTTAATTAACCAGGATCTTTTTCAGTCCAGGTTGGGACAGGCAAGTAAGTGCATAATATTTTTGACCAAGACAACAGATATTAATGGGCTTTGGTCAGCTAGAGGGCAAGATGGGGAGGAGGGCTGGTGCTGAGCGACCTGCAGGAGGGGAAAAGCTATGGCTGCTCTCAGGTAGTCCTGTTGGTGACCTCGGCAGCTTTCTTGGAAGCCTTGGTGTGAAGTCTCAGCTGCTTTCATTTCTTTAAGGAGATTTTCCATTGTAGGTGAGGTGCACCTCAGCAGCGAATAGTCCCTTCAATGGAATCTTCATGGGGAAGAGAGTGTCTATGGCTGCACTCAGCACAGCTCACATCCTGGAACTGTGCCACAGTGGAAAAAAGTAGGGAACTTGACCAAGATAGCACTTCCTGGCTGTGGAGTTTTCCTTCAATTTCCTCATCTACCATTATTAGGAAAATGGTCCACAAATGGCACTCAAGAATGACTCTACACCGAGATACACTGCAACAATATTAGGGGAGTTGAGAAGCCACTGTGACCCTGTGCCACAATGACACAGCTCTCAGCCTCTGGGCAGCTACTTTGAGGATTGCGTCTTCCAGAGAAAAAGCCCCTAACCTTGCCAGTGTTACCTCCTATCAGAGGAAATGAATGAAGAACCATTGGAAATGAGAAAGAACTTACCCCATCCCCAAACAACTACAAGCTTCCCATTTTGAAACAGTACAAAACTACGAATTTTTTGGTAAGTTGGAGAGGTACAGGTAGCTCTCAATAGCACCTGATGAGTGTTCCTCTGCTTCCTAAAGAAGCTTTCAATGCTAAGATGCACGATCCTGAAATACCTTGGACTTAAACATGCATGCTGAAGAATAGCCATGGTCTGATACAGACAGCAAGAACATGGTTTCCTAATCACCCTGAAGCTCTGGGGTATGCAAAGTCCCCATGGTTGTGACAAGTAATGACTCCTCCTATTTTAGGCACCTTTGGGAGACTTTCTCTTGAGGAAGCAGAATGAAATTAGAGAAGACATGGGAAAAGGAAATGGAAAGAAGGTAAAAGAAGAAACAGGTGTCAGGGTCTCATGTATCAGGAGGCAAGCCCTCTGCTGCATGCTGGCAACCTAAAGAAAAATGCTACCATGTGTTCATGGTGCTCACAGAATTTTGGGGTTGGTAAAAGCAAGGCAAACTAGCAGACAGCATGCTCACATGGGTAACTCACAGGTGGACATAGGATCACTGGAAAGGGGTCTCCATGGAAAGGGCATTATCAATAAGAGGAGCAAAGAGCAGATAGAGGAGGGTAGGGATTAGGTGATAGCTCAGTCCAGGATTTGCATACTCTCTTTCCAGGTAGCATGGCTCTCACTGAGCTATGATCTCAGCAGTCAAATTGTTCTTTCTGAAGCCACTGATTATGAGGCAACCTGAGTAGGCCAGGTCAGACCTGACCAGCTTGGAGTGAACTCATGGTGAGGGAACTTTAATTGATAAAATGCATCCATTGAACTGGCATATAGGCAAATATGTGGAGGCATTTTCCTGATTTATAACTGATGTGGGAGGATTAGCAAGCCAGTAACAGCGTTCCTCTGTTTCAGATCCTGTCTCAAGGTTACTGCCATGCTTGGGTTCCTGCCCTGACTCCCCTCAGTGACTGAGTGTTGCCTTGGAGCATAAGGTTAAATATGCCTTTCTTCTCATATTGATTTTGATTATGGTTTTGATTATAACAATCAGAACCTAGCTAGGACAGAGGGTTGTTAGACACCCTCTCAGAATTCTCTGTGCTTCAGTGGTATCTGCTGCTATCAGCCTTTGATTGTAGTTAGAGCTTTTAGCTCACTCACATCCAAGACTGGCTAATTAAAAAGAAAAGTTAAAAACTATCCCATTGGAATGATTCATGAGCACTTGAGCTTGAATGGAAAGATTCAGTGTGTTTTTACCAGGTACCTTCATTTAGGTTCAACTTTCTAAAGCCTGCTCAGCACCAATAAGGCAGGCTGTGGGGCTGCTAATGGCATCTGGTCTTTTCTACCTCAGAAACTGATCTCAAAAAGTCTCCCTGAGAAACATCTCAGATCCCCCAGTTTGCAGATTGAAGACCCCAACCAATATTTCTATAAAGTAATACTTAGGAAAAGGAGGCACGTGTATGTTCTATATTAGACTGTGAGTCAAACCATAATGTGTGATGGTAGGAAATGGGAACTTTGTGAATACACTAGTAAGATCTTGGTAGAGTATGGCAAGCCCCTAATCTGATACAACAAGTATGGTGGTTTGAATAGGTATGGTCCCCATAGGCTCATGTGTTTGAATGCTTGGCCCATAGGAAGTGGCATTATTAGGAGGTGTGGCCTTGATGGAGTGAGTGTCATCTTGTTATAAAAGAAGAACACTTTGAGATCTCCTATGTTCAAGCCACACCTAATGTGGCCTACACTCTCTTTCTGCTACCTACAGACCAAGATGTAGACCTCTCAGCTCCTTCTCCAGCACCACATCTCCCTCAATGTTGTCATGTTTCTTACCATGGTGATAATGAAATAAACCCCTGAACCTGTAAACCAGACCCAATTAAACGTTGTCCTTTATAAGAGTTTATTTGTTCATGGTGTTTGTTCACAGCAAGAGAAACCATAACTAATATAACTGGTATCTTTTTAAGAAGAGAGACAAACAAACAAACAAACAAAATAGTTAATGGGACAGAAAGGATAAAGAACACAGTCCTAGAGAGCACAGAATAAAGTTGTACTGCTGTAAACCAAAGCCTGCCCAGGCTGTAAGAAGCTAGAGGATCTGAGAGTAAGCCTTTCTAGGAACCTTTGAGAAAAAATACTATTGCCAGCTCCCAGAACCACTGGAGAATGAACCACTGCTTGTTTTGTGCCATAAGTTTGCATGCTTTGCTACAGTGGCCCAATGAAGTATACAGAAGAGATGTGGATTCTTTTTTAAGATGGAGGAGATGTTTTCTGTACTGGGAGTGAAAGAGTCATCCAGGGGAGGAAGGAAAGTCTGATTTGGATCATCCCAGCAAATGCCTGGGACATACTTGGATCAGAAGTAAGCTAGAACCTGGTGGACTCTCTGATATAAAGGTCCCAGCTGGAGAGATGGCTCAGCAGTTAAGAGCACTAGAGGTCCTGAGCCTAACTCCCAGCAACCACATGGTGGCTCACAACCTTCTGCAGTGGGATCTTGGCACCCTCTTCTGGTGTGTCTGAAGACAGCCACAGTATACTTATATACATTAAATAAATAAACCTTTAAAAATAATGTTTTTAAAACAGGAACAAAAAACCAAAAATTTCTGATGGTTGCCTTCAATAAAATGTTTTGTTCAGTATTAAAAAAAATAAAAAAAAACAAGTCAAGTAAGTAATCAAAACTCCTTCTACCAGTCATCTCAGTATTTTTATTTTTTGCTTAATTTTGCTTAATTAAATTTTTAATAAAAGAGATAACTAATCAACCTCAAATTTCTTAAAAGAGCATCTATTATCTAGCATCTGTCAAACGGGACAACTGGTCAACCTCACATCTTAAGGGGCAGGCCAGACCAATACACGTGTATATGATTCTTGTTTTTTAATAAAAAGAACAACTAGTCAACCTCACATGTATACATGTATACACACACACACACACACACACACATATATACATGAAAGAAAAATAAAGAGTCCAGACCGGCATCTGGTCAATCACTGTGACAGGGTTGGGGGCATGGAGGTGGGAGTAGAGGAAGCAAATCCAGACATCTGGTTAGCCTCCCAGAACAAAATGGAAAAAGTGCAGTCTGGAGTACTGATCTACTCTGTCTGCGCGTGCGTGTGTATGTGTGTATGTCTGTGTGTGTGTGTCTGTGTGTGGGGAGATGCAGAGGAAGGGGAAAGAAAGAACACAGGGCCCTTTATAGCTTCACTCCAGAGCTCCCTTCCCCTGAGGAAAGAGAGGGCTGACAGGCTGGGAGAGGGCACCCAGGCAGGCAGTCAGAGATCTGCTGGTCCCCATCCCAGATGGACTCCCTGGACATGGTGGGACTCATCTCCACTTCCCTGTGCTCCCAAGGAACGAGTCACAGAGATGGGTGGGGGAAGGAACCCGGTAATGAGGACCAGAAGAGCTTGCTGGGTCAGCACTCGCCCTCTCTGCTTCCAAGACCTGACACTCCCTCTGTCAGGGATGGGAGAGAAGGAGCAAGCACCAAGCAGGAGGGTCTGGTGCCAGTGTGGAAAGGAAGACACCCCGAGACCCAATCGTCTTTTCTCCCTTATCCACCACACCCGCCTCATAATAATAATAATAATAATAATAATAATAATAATAATAATAATAATAGAAGGAGGTCAACCAGTTGGCTTCTTTTTTCATTTTAAACAAGACCGATTGGGGGAGAGGGTTCATTTCTTTCTGATTTATATATGTCTGAGGCTGTCATTCAGTGAGTTTTGTAATTATTGCTTTCTTATTCTAATAAAATATTATAATAAAATTTAATTTTATAATTTTGGTTGATCAGTAAATATTTCTTTCTCCTCCCACCTCCCCTCCCTCCCTCCTTCTCTCCCTCCCTCTCACTCCTCCTCTCTCTCCCTCCATAAAGAAAAATGAAATATTCAGCTAGGTTTATGTTGCTTCATTTCTATTCCTTTTTGGTTTCTTGCTTTCCTTCCTTCCTTCCTTCCTTCCTTCCTTCCTTCCTTCCTTCCTTTCTTTCTTTCTACCTACCTACCTAAAGATGAGGATATAGGTGTACACACACACACACACACACACACACACACACACACACACACACACACACACTGTGGAATGAGGGGGGGCAATCCTGGAGGAGGTAAGCTTTAGCTGAAAGATTTAAGAAAGATGCTAATGAGATGCTAACCAGGAGGTTTGAAAGTCTAGCCAGCCTTATAATGTTCCTTAAAACTTAGAAATGTTGTAACAAAGCAATATTTCACTTACTTTCTCCTACTACTTCTTTTCACTCCATAGATAAAGCTGGAAGGCTATCAGCCTTTGTGGAATGTGAGCTTGTTCTGCTCTGTTCTGCTGAGCTCTGTTCTGCTCTGCACTTCTCAACAGACGTATTTTTGGTTTTGCTTGCTTACTTGCTTGCTTGCTTGCTTGCTTGACTTGACATAATTTCCCCTCCTTTCTATTTGGCAGGGTTCCAAGACTGCCTTTAGAGGAATCAGAAAAAAGAAGGCCAGAACTAAAGTCTCTTCAATAAAGCACTGAAACTATGTACCAGCCCATTTGGACAGACTGACAGCCCTCCTTCCCAAGGCTTGGATCATCCCAGCATGGGGAGACGGCCCTTCCTCACTCCCTCCTTCATTCCCACCCATCCAGTTTCTCTCTTCCATGGTACACTCAATAAAATAAAATTTAAGAAAATGTCCCAGCTGCTGGACAAGTATAGCAACAAGGGGGAAGATGTGGGAGAGGGTAACAGGGCTACAACTTGGGGTTTGTCACTTTCAAGGGGCAGGAAAGAAAGAAGTACCAAAGACACAACGACAAAAGGGAAACTAAAAATCAAGGAAAAGTCAAACTCTCTGCAAAGACAGTTGTTTTATTTCTCAGTTGTGAACTGTGTAGGAGCACATACTTATATGTAGATGAATGTGAAGGACACTCTTCTACCTTATTTCTTTGAGTTATTGTTCCCTAATGAAACCCAGAGCTCACCAATACATCACGTCTTACTAGTCATCTCATTCCAGGGACCCTCTGTCTCTCTCTGCATTCCCAGGCTAAAATTGCAAGAAATCAACCACACCTGCTTTATTTGGGATTTAAATGGGTTTAGGGGAGCCAAACTCCAGGAATCATATCCACACAGCAAGCACCTTAGCCACTGAGCCTTCCCTGATCACACAAGTGTACACTTATCTATCTGCCCATAGGCAGACATAGCCTTGTGTGTTTAGATGACAGAGCTGACTAAGTAGCTACTCTTTCCTCCTTTCTTATAGGGGAAAGGCAACATCTTTCAGGGTGCTTAAAAATCTGAGAAACTACATCTGACAGCTAAAAACAACCAAGGGGATATCTTTTGATAAAATTTACATAGATCCTTCTCCAAGAAAACTGACTTACCTGGGAGTTGATTCCTCTTCTTTTATGGACATAGTTTACATACCAGCAGCCATTTTGCCACCATGAAGTAACCATAAGACTCATTTGGGATTCTAAGAACCAAGACCCCTGTTAATTATAAAAATATAATTTCAAGTCTGGAAGTTTTAGCTCCAAACATCAGATTACATGAAAGAAATTCAACCTTTAGCTTAAGTCGTTGCAATTTGGAGACTGACCCTAAGCACTTTTTTGTCTGTGACTTAAGTAAGCTGGCATTTATGCTGTGAGAGCTGGCTCTCACAATTGGGGAAATGCAGACTTCTATGAGTGCTAGAGATGCTGCTTCCAACTGACCCAAGAGAACTCAGTGGGAAGGGGCCACGTGATCAGGGAAGCCAGAAGTAGCAGTAAGTTTCACAGGGCAAAGGTTGATGAGGAAGACTCTAGAGCCCACCAAACAAGCTCAGTTTAGATAAAGATCAGGGGATGAGAGCAAAGGTAGTTTGGAAACTCTGAACAAACAGAGTGAAGGATAAATGATACAGAAGAACTATTGTTGCCTCCTGCAAGCCGGGGCTTCCAAGGGGTGGAAGGATTTTTTTCTGCATAAGTAAGGTCAGACACCCACCCATTCGTCCCCAGTCTCATAGCCTTGATCACTTAGAACTCTTCAGAAGGCACTGCCACCCACTACAGATATCTGTCATGCTTTCATCTATGGGAAACATCAACGAATTTAACCAAGGCTGTCACCTGTGGGTTTCCACAGCCAAAACGTTCCAGAAGATACATGGGTAGCCTTGAATATTCTATTGAGGAGTTTAGGGGCAGCATGTTCACCTTTCTTATTTCACTGTGGGATGTAATAAGCCTAGGAGGTCATTCTGGACAAGTGGGGAGCTGATCTAGCTCTTATTCTTCCCTGTAACTAACTGTCTCTGGGCTGTTGAAGTGGATTCTTCCTGTTTGAAGCTCTAGACAGAGGGAACACTGCAGCACACAGTGACTGTTTCTTATTTTAAGAAACCTCACACTTGAAGGTACTTTGAAGAACACATATTTTTGAGACTAACTAAATATTTGGACTGTGTCTTTCCAGCTTTTCTTTCCACTCTAAAAACAAAAACAAGTCTTTATAATTTGGTAAAAGAATTGACTCGGATGGAAGAGAGACTCTAACTTGGTAGCCACACATGGGAAAGCGCCCTGAAATCTTCATTCCCGACACACATCTTTGGCGGTATCTGGAAGTTTCCAATGAATCACCAAGAAAACATAGCCAATCTCCTTCAGTGACCTTGCGGTTGCTATGTGAAAAGGTCGGTGTGAGCCACCCTCTTCACACCACAAACTATCAGTTCAGAAAGCCAAGTTAGGATTACATAGGAAACCATAGAGACAGTTCCACCACAAACCATCTGATACTACAATCAATGTAACAGACTGCATGTATTCCGGATGACCATGCGGGTGTGTTGTTATGCTTTATCTTATGGCTGAGAGCACGTGTTCCTTGCTCATTTCCTTCAACCAGACCAATTAGGAGCCCTATTAATCCAACTTTCCACTATGTGTTTCTTATACCTGAGTGTTCCAGATGCCCTGTGTGTCTGGTGGTTCCCATCCTCTCCAGAGCTCTTATTCATAGACACAGTATGGTGATTCATCCTCATTGACAGACTGACTAAATTTTTAGACACCTAAAAGACATCCTCTTGGACTTATCTCTGAAGAAATTTCCTAGAAAGGCTTAACCAAAAAAGATTCATCAACCCTGAGTGTGGGTCCCACCAAATAAGAGGGGGCAGGTAGCCCTGATGAGCAGAGAATTTCCCTCTTACTACTTCCTCTGTCTGTATATGTGCAAAGCTCCATACTGTAACTACACGGCACACACACCACCCTGCCTCCTGCTGTGGTGGACTGTATCTCCCAAACTGTGAATCAAAATAAATCTTCATCAACAAAAATGTGATACATGGGGTCATCGTGACATCGCTGCCTGGTTAAATGTTTAACTTTGGTCATATGTTCTCATGTAAAGTACTGGCATCTCAACTCCTTTATTCAAGGCAGTTAGTCAAAATGAGCCCACACAGCTTACACACAAGTCCTGAGCTGCATTGCAAAACCCTGGATACCCTGGGAGCTCTATTACTTTCCATCCCAGTCCCTCCCGAAGGGTTATCATAGCCCCACCTTTCCCCTGGAATCTTCTCTGGGTTCCCTACACTGGATCTAAGGAGTGCATAGAAGAATGAATGAAAATGTCCATGCACCTCCCATTCTAGTAGAAACAGAGCTCCAAGGAAGCTGAAAAAAGCCATCCATCCGATACACTTTATGACAGAGATACAATGTGATATTATGTATCCAAGAAAGAACAGAACAGGTCAATTTGTACACAATGACAAGAGTTTGAGTATGTATAATACCACCCTGTCACATAAGCACTCAAGTTTCAGCTTGGCCTGTAGTGGCACGTCTCTATCCCAGCTCTTGGGAGGCAGAGGCAGGTGAACTCTGAGTTCAAAGCCAACCTAGTATACATAATCAGTTTAAGGAGAGCCAGAGATATATAATAGAAAGTCCCTGTTTTGAAAAAAACAAGAACAAAACAAACAAACATTTGCAAGTTTCTATATGCATATATAGTTATTTTACACAGATTCTTAATCATGTTGATCTCTGGAATTAGAGATCAGACTTTGAAATTTTACTCCTTTAGGATAGGTTTTTATCTTGTCAGTTTTTATGATCATGGAATGCTTTTGTGATTTAAAAACTCTTCTGTTTTAAAACAAACAAAGGCTTTCTTTCCCCCCTCTTTTGTTTAGTCTAATGTGAACCTGGAGATTCTGAGTGTATCTGACACAGTCTTTCTCCAGGTCCGGCAGCAGACCACTTCACCTAGTGTAATGTTCTCTTACACTAGGTGCTTCCATTGGTCATAGAGTACTGGTGTATGAGGTGAAATCAATCTAAAATTAACCAGAGACCTCAGTGTAAGTACTAAAACTCTGAAACTGTTAAAAACATAAAGAAATGTCATAATTCTTGATATGGAAAAACACTTTCTCAAATGAATTCCAATATCAGGAATTGATGACTGGGAGTACATGAAGTTTTGCACAGGAAAAAAAGCAATCAATGGAGTGAGGAGAGAGCCCACAGAGTGAGCCACACTCTTTGCTAGCTGTGCATCTGACAAAGGGTTAGTTTGTAGAGTAGGTGGAGGCTCAGCTGAAAGGTTTTTCTAAAGTAGGCGGAGTTACTGCTCAGGGTCAAGATGCTTGCCTCAAATGCACACAGCCCTGGACCCCATACCTGGCACTACTAAAAACAGAAAGCTGGCCCCTGAATTTTAAAACAGCTAATGAATCTGTTCTCCAAAGATGAGGTATAAATGGCTGATTGACATGAAAAAAAAAGTTCAATATCACTAGCCGTCAGAGAGATGTAAATGAAAACACTTAACCCCATCAGAATGGCTACTGTGAAGAAAACAAATCACAGCTAATGCTGGTGAGGATGTAGGGAAAGGGGAGCAGTTCTACATGGCTAATGGGGATGTAAATTAGCCCAGCTATTATAGAAGCCAGTACAAAGGTTCCTACAAAACAAGATTTAAATAGAGTTCTATCATGACACAGCTTTACCATTTCTGGGTATGTACCTTGAGTTACTAAATTAACCCCCAGTAGAAAGCAAATATGGTGGTTAAAGTACATAGTATTCTTGAAACTGTCTTTGTGAAGCCCAGTACTATACACAGACTAGATACCAATAAGAAACTAAAGCTGAAATCATACCTTCTGTATATTGTAGATGCTCTTGATTTAGGAACATATTCCTGCCTCACCACTGCTGAACAGCCCCAGCTTCAGACACCCATGGAAACTGAACTGAGAATCCCATGCACAGTGGTACTTTACTTTGAAACCATCACCAGCTTCCCAAAGAGGCCCTTGGCTGCAGGGATGCAAAATAAGGAAAAATACATGAGAACAGATTTGTTGACTTTCTGCCAACTTTTCCCTTGGTTTTAAGGTTTTAAAATGTTGTCTCTGGAAGACACCGGGTTATAACCAGGGTTGAAATCTATCACTGAGACAAGCGTCACTGACAGTGGCCATGAAGAAAGGCGACGCACTGCCTGGTATTTCTGTCTCCCTAGCTGGCTGTTTGTTGGACTTAGTGTGAATAATTTAAAGCACTGAGCTGTGTGCTTGAGTATAGTCTGGGTGAGAAGCGGAGACAGCAGTTGTTTGTCCTTCTAAAGGACAGACCATAGGATGCCAAGGGTCCTCTCAGCTAACAGCAGCTGTGTGTTCTCAATTCATTGCAGACATACATAATAGCAGAAGTTCAAACACAATCAAGTCTGAGAGACCAAGAAAGGAAGCTCTGCTTCATTGTAGCCATTGCTAACATCAAAACACCTAATGGTTGTGCAATACCAGTGTATGGTATCACTTCTAAAGCCTACTCTCACACCCCAAGAATTTGTAAATGTTAGTTCCATCCACATCAAAATATCCCTTGAGAGTCTCAACTTTAAGTGATCAGTAGAGTTGTGACTTGTAGGGAGAGGATACCTTAACATTCTCATACATTAATCACTAAGTCTGTTGATGCAACTGGTACAGCAAGGTAGAAGAAATATGTTGATAACTACCTGTAGGAGCTGGAAAAGGAACGGTTGTCAGCATGAGCAGAAAGTGTGGACATATGACCTTAGGAAAACACTCCTGCTAGTCAGGGTTTCAGCAGGCTGATGCATTGAGAAACCATCAGAGCCTCCCATGGGACCTAAAAATGCTGAGAGCCGTGTAGGATTGCAGAGACAGAGAGAAGGCCCGGGAGCTATGACTCAGATTAAGCAAAGTGCAATGTCCAATGGGAAACAGTGTGGGAAAAATTAGAATAGAATAAAAGTACCAGTACAAAGGGAGGTGACAAATTGGGATAACAGAAGCAGGGTTCAGGGAGAGCAGTTGCTGACTTCAGTTCTACAAACATTTGTGGGGTGCCTTGCTTTGTAACAGGGATCAGGGAGTCTCTGAGGAGAAGGGAGAAATCTGACAATTTTGAACAAAACAGATCCTCTACCCTTTCAAAGCCCATACTTTATGACGACAGATAAGACAATTAATACCAGATGTTGTTGATGGAAGCCAGGTGCCGGGGCCTAGACCATCAGTTCAACAACAACAATGAGAGTTCTGAGTTCCTAATCCACTAGGAAGATTTGGAGAGAGGCAAGGCAGAAAAGAGAGAGCTTGAATCTGAATGTCTGAAGCCCTAAGGAATTGGCCACACACATCACTTCAAGAACAGAGAGAGGGTCCTCTGAGATTTTGGCCTTCTCTCTGTCCTGTAGGTTTGTTACTTCCATCTCTCTTAAGCCATATCCTCTTACAAAGAGAGGTGGCTGTAGCATGGTCCATTGTTGTTCTCAGGTAGGTCAGCCCTAAGGAGTATAGGCAAGAAAGGCTGATTCTAAAGAATTCTCTCCTCAACAAACACTTTCTTGAATTTCACTGGCCAAAGTCAACCTAATATTTTTAGTGGCCATGTACCATAACTGGACCATGTCAGGACTAAAACACAAGTCCCTGCCACAGAAACTGCATGCCTGGCATACAGGAACATTTATACTCAATGCCTGTATGGTATACTCTGAGGAAGAGAGATGAAGAAGTAATGTGAACTGGTCAAAAGGCAAGGAGGATGGAACAGGTAGAAGATTCCATGATCCCCAGTCAGCTCCCACTTTGGCCACTGTTGCTATAGCAACTCTTGAGACCTTGTCAGATTAGCTGGGAACTTCAGGCTCCAGGAACATTGTGGGAGAGGGGGTGGAAACTGTCAAATCTACAAGACAAGGAATTTTTCTGGGAGACTGTATGTCCTAGTAATGTTAGAAGCTACACCAAAGATTCTTACTGACAAGACTGCCCTCAAACATGAGCTGAACGTAGATAACACCAATGGGTTACCAAAGTGAATGGGAGAGAGCCCATGAAGCCTCAACCCTACCCAAAGAACTACAGACAACTGAGAAAAGCTGGGATCCCAGAAAAATAATCTTCCTTAGGGAAGAACATATCAATTGGCTGTCCAATACTAAGTGATCAGCCCTGAAAACACACATAAGTAACATGTAGGTATACACACACACACACACACACACACACACACACACACACACACACACATACACCAAGGGGGGAGAGAGAGAGAGAGAGAGAGAGAGAGAGAATGTGTGTAATAACAATTAATAGAAAAAGAGGCCATGAATTTGGAAGACAGTAAGTAGAATTTATTGGGGTGGGTTGTAAGTTGGAAGGAGGAAAGGGAAAGGAGAAATGATATAATTATATTATAATTTTTAAAAAGTAAAATAAAATTAGCAGAGGTATAATACTTACTCAATAAGTTCCAGTGTGCCGTCTAAACAAATGGATGGACTATAAGCATGAGGTAAATAGCCAGCAGGACCCTGTAGCAGAATAGATGGTTGGGTAAGGTTCCCTTTCAAATTTTGATCTTACAGAGCAAACACAGAGGCTTTAATTCACTATGTAGACCCTCAACCATGGAACTACACCCTCAGCACTAAATGATGCTTTTCACAAAAAAGATACTGTCAGATGGTAGAAGAGGATGAGGAACAATTTAACAAGAGTCTTGAAACATGAAGAGGGCAGGTGTCTAGAGGTGTGCTTTGGCCTTGCGGCAAGTGTAGAACTTCAAGACCTAGATCTCTCTTTCTGCTGTCACCACTGGGCAGAGAGTCTGGGAATCATTGCTGAGCCATTTGTGCCTGAGGGTAGGACTGTAGTCTGAAAGAAGCAAATGTACCCTGTCCTGAAACTGCACAGGTAGTCTGGCAGTGACACCTCTACAAGCCTCTGTTGTATACATTTAGAGTAGTTCCCTGCTACTTGAAACAGCCATAACTCTGCAGGTTTGCATCCACAGAGACAGAGCATTGTTCCAATAGCCACTTTTTAACTCTCTCCTGAGCCTGTGTCACTCAGTGAGCATGCAGTCAGCCCAAGAGTTCAGCCTCCGTGAAGGCTCTCCCTTGCCTGCTTCCTGCCATATAACACAGCTCTGTCTACAGCCAGCTTACTCACAGACTCATTGCTCTGGGCTGTCATTTCCTTGTCTATTAATAAAAAATGGGAGGGGGGATCAAAACCAGATTCAACCTCAGGGTTTGTTGGGGGTGAAGAACATCCTGTCTGCTAGGCTCTCCGAGCTCTTCAGAACAGCAAAGGAGAAGACGTATTATTCATGCAAGACAATGTTTTCTACCTCCTCCCTGGGGAAGGTGGAGCGTGGTCCCCCCACACCCTCTCAGCACACTCTCTCTCCCCACATGCAGCCGCAGGGAGGCTCTGATGGAGAATAAATCACCTGTAGCACAGGCTTGGGAGCGGAGGAGCGACATCACAGGTGCAGAGTGGGCAGTCCTAGAGGACCCACCCGGCTCCAGGCCAGCTGTGATGGGGCCAGGCTGGGAGGCAGCAGCTCCCTGGACCTAGGCACTCCAGGGAGTGACCCTTTCCTGGACACCCTTCTAACTTCACATTGGCCCCATCTCCAAGCCTGTGTGGAACTGGAGGCCCATTAATAATCATCCCTGGGCTACAGACGCAATGCATGGGAGTAATCACATAATGAGGGGTTTCATCCACCCAGCACATTGGCCTGCTTTTCCTTTTTGCTACACTCACCACCTGAACAAGATTAGAGAAAGCAAAATACTGTAGTTCACTAGCGATCACATTTCTTTCTCTTCAGTCTTTGCCTACACTTGCTGTTGGAAGACAAAGACTCAGTAGAGACTGGCTCTGGCTGTAAAGAAGCCCATGCGGTGTTGCTCTAGTGTGAGGTATAAACCGGGCAGCATCTGCCTAGGCCCTAGCAGCAAGGCTGGGCACAATGATTCTAAACCTAAGGAGTGGTACAGGCTAGCCTATAGCTGAAGAGTGTGTCAGCAACCAGAAAGCCTGCATGGGGACCAAAGCATGCATGTCTATGCCTTAAGTGGAAAGATCTGAGAAAGGGGGCCGCACATTCTTGGAGAGAAATCACGTGTCTTGTATATTTGCAAGAGTAAACCAAAGGTAAAGATGTCCTCTGTGCCTTCCAGAAGATAATAGTGAGCTCGTTGCTGAGCAAGCAGCCTGCCCTCCTTTCTGCCATACCCTCACCCCAGGCCTCGCTGTTTGATTAGGGAATGGAATCTAATTATCTGTTTTTGTAGGCACTCCATAATTGTTAGGTGGCATTTCTCAGTCTGTTTTCCCCTCCAGCATGGCTGCTGAATTTGCTCTGTCAGGGAGCTGAAGCAGGACACTTGATCACATGTGTTTGTTACCTTCCACATACCAGCACCCAGCAAGACAGGGTCATGGACTGCTTTTTGGCCAGTATCCCCCTACCATGGTGTTTTCTTTGTCTCGGAGAATCAGCTAGGTTTGATGGGTGTTGCATACAAAGAACGACAGGAATTTGGAGATTTAAACACACACACACACACACACACACACACACACACACACACACACACGAGAAGAATCAAATGGAAACAGTTCCTGTGCAGGACTCTGCCAGGGGCTATTTCTAGGTACCCTCAAGGGGACACCTAGCACCATAGAAACTTCTCTCTCATAGCAAAGTTCTTTTCTTCCCTCGCTGGGTCACAGTTTTACTCTGCAGGTCTCCTTCCAAACCATTTCTCTGGCCTGCAAACTCTGGGAGAGGTTTAATAGACTCCCTTCCTATGTGAGTCCCACAGAAGAACTTCATTGTGGGTGTTTTTCTCCAAAGATATTATAGTGGGTTTTCCTACCTCTGAGATACATCAAATCCAAGGAAACAGGACAATGAGTACAATTCTTTTCATCCACACCCTTAACCATGGGTTCTGTCTGTAGTTTCAACAATCACTGGGCAACTGAGGGTAGTGGTTATTAAATGGAAATTTACAAAAATAAGCATTTTGTATTTTATATAACTTTTAGTAAAACACATTGCTATTTTAATTCTATTTTATTCTCAATTATATTGTTAGATTTTTACTAGGAATACTTTAAAAGTTAAATTTAGTACAGACACATACAGTGAAAGCTAAACCGTGCGTGCTGCATTGGACACTCTGTGGTTTCAGATGTCTACTGAAAGTTACAGGCTGACCACATCTCCCTCAGATTAGAACGTCTGACTGTATTGCCTCAACTGAATGTTGGGATGTTTCTAACAAGCACCAATTTCTCCCCCAAGAAATAACTCTGTAAGTGTAAGCCTAGGTTATAACTGACTGAGGAGGTGAACTCAGCCATACATTTGAGAAGGGGCAGAAATAACCAGTAAACTGCCTCAGTTTCTAATTTCTTTCAATACACAATCTTTTCTCCCCCCTTCTCCCCCTCCCTCTCTTCATCCTTCCTTCCCTCCTTCCTTCCTCCTTCCCTTTCTCCCTCCCTCCCTTTCTCCCTCCCTCCTTTCTTTCTTTCCTTCTTTCTTTCCTTTTCCCTTCCTTCCTTCCTTCCTTCCTTCCTTTCTTTCTTTCTTTCTTTCTTTCTTTCTTTCTTTCTTTCTTTCTTTCTTTCATCAGAGCAGCTGGATTTTTGAGAAATTTCTCAAAGCAAATTTCTCAGCAAAATGTACTCTCTTCTCTAGCCCGATGTCACTAGAAGAAAGGGACTTGGCATATGGCAGACATAGTCACAGTAATAGCTCCCAGCTAGTGTGTGCTTTACCACATACCAAGAACATTGTAAATGCTATCTCTAATCATTAAATAGACCGAGTGGAATTTAACTGAACCCTGTAAGGGAAATGGCATTACTTTACAGAGACATGGCTGCAACCCAGATGAGGAATCAGAAGGACATAGTTCTAATCCCGCCATTATCCCAGATGCTGTGGAAACTGCCCTGCATTTTTCATCTACCAACTGAGAGGAGACAACGGGTGCTCTAGCTGCCCTGTAAAACTGCTGGGGAGAAAAATATAAAGAGATTGCTTTATAATTAATGCCTTGCTGGTCACACAGTGGGGCCATTGCATTCACCACACATCTTCTCCACTCAGTGAGATTGTCCCCTCTCTGCCTCATTGCTCTCCTGACTGGCTTGAGTAGTAGTTTTGGAAGAGTAAAAGGCAGTATTGTCTCCTGGTCACTGCAATAGCTTTCTATTGATGTAACTTTCTTGACATGAAGAGACCTTCCCTTTGACCAACAGGGCACCCAAGGAATTAGAATCTTCCCAGGAGTCTTAAGGTTCTGGAGGAAGGGGGAACTGAATCCTAGTGCCAGCCAGGGGTGGGGCTTATAACAGCTAGAGGAAGATCCCCATAGAGTTCTGACAAGGTCACCTTACAGGAGAGACTGTAGTCAGACAATGAGACAGCAGTGGGCAGGACTATACCTTGGCCAGGGCTACTGAATTATACATACCTTTTGCTTGATTTAAACCTAAGCTTCATGTCAGCATTGGGAAGATGGATCTAGCAATCACTAAACTTCTTCATTGTTTCTTCTTCATTGTGGCCACCTTAAACAAACCTTTCTCTGCTTTGCAGTATTATTTGTCTCTTTACTTAGCAGAGCAGGACAGGTAGTTGAACCTATGTCGTTAGGCCTCTCAGGTCCCAGGTACCAACTAGCTGTATAATAAATTAGCCCGAGGTTCAGCAGCATTAGACATGAATGTGTACCATCTCACAGATTTTGTTTAGAGCTTTATATAAATTTTAGCTAACATTACGCTCCAGCCAGGGCTGTAGCTACCCAAAACTTTACTGGAACCAGAAGATCCACTTTCAAGATAAGCTGCTGGCATGAAGCTGGCTTTTGCCAGGAGGCCTCAGTTCTTTATGCACTGTTTGGGTGTCCCCAGAACACAGTGTGTGACTTCCACTAAGGTGCTCAACCCAAGGGAAAGATGAAGCCTTAGAGCCTCCAATGACTTGGGCTTGAAGGCCCCATCTATTATTCTCATCAACACCTCGTTTCAGAAAAGAAGTGACCATTTTGGCCAACACCCATGAGAAGTTCCTGCTTTAAGGGGAAAAGTAGCAGAGAACTTGAAGCTATAATCTGAAACAATCAGTCACCACAACGATGTATTTGTTATCATGGCAGATAGCGTTTAGGCCTTTTCTTCAGTTTTTACTTAGGTCAAACCAACCAACCAAACAAACAAGAAAGCAAAGAAATAATAGAGATGAGTTTTGCGGTGGGACAAGATTATAAGAAGGCATGAGCTCGAGACTTTCCCTGGGGAAGCTAGTGTCTGGTCAAGCCTAAAGGCTTGCAAAGCTTTTGCCTTAGAGTGGTCGGTTGCCTTGTTCTTTTGTTTATTATTGAATTGTTGACCACAAGGCTGTACAGCCTGGAAAACATTGACTTGGGAAGACTTGGCTGTGGAGGGTGGGTGTGGGGGCAGGGTGGAGAGGCAGTTACTCAAGTCATTATTATTTTCTAATGGGCTTTGTCCCTGATAAAGGTTGAGTAAGGGGTTAGAGTGGGGTTCATGAACTCAAGGCCAATGGCGGATAGCCGAAAGGTGGTGAAAGACAGGCAGGCATGTCCAGTGTTGTAGCAGATCAGATCGGAAAGCAGAGGAGCACATAAGTGTTAGTGGGTGATTGTCACACAGCACTTCACAATTGCCACTACCTAAGTCTGTCAGCTCAAATTATTAGACTTTCTAATAAAGGGCCAAAAGGAGATTTTATGTGAATTCTTCTGATTTTTAAGGACTTCCTGTCCATGTATGTCCTGCAGATTAGCTCATTCAAATGCTTTCAAGCTGTTCATCATGGGCCTTGCTGCAGAAGATAGGGCTATGATGCCCCCTCAGAGCTCTGGTCGATAGCTCTCAGCTCCTCCAGCAGATGATTTCTCAGGAGGCTTGGCTGCTGCTCCCCTGTCTCTGTAGGCCCCTCTGGCAAGCTTGCTCAGGGAGGCCTTTGCTTCCCTGGTTTTCAAAACCAAAGGTCACCATGTTAAGCCCCCAGTTTTATGGGGAGTTAAAAGAGAAAGAAATGCTTCGAGCTTTAAATTCCTGGCTCAGGGCATGTTCAGAGGTGAGATACTGTCCAGAGTCTGAAAGAACGTCTTATCTCTTGGGGGAATCTTATCCTTTTTAGCTGAAGTAGCTAAAAAGCCAGAAACAGGATCTGATCCTGCTAAATAACAAACCAGCTTTAATTCTCTTCTACCTGAAAACTGGAGTGTCTATCCAGAATAGAGGAGACATTAAAAACATTATCAACACCTGCCTTCTGCTGAGACTGGCTGTTTGAAACCCATTCAAGGCAATTCCCTTAAAGCAGAGGCCCGTTCCCTCTCTGTTCCTTACTAAACCTTATATGCCCCAGAACCAGAAAGGAGTCAGAGCTCAGCCTCAACCAACTGGCCAAACACAGAAGAAGACATCTATTTTGAAACATTACTGTGTCATCTTTCTGGTTTACATTAAGGAATATGCCTGGATTAAAGAAGTATGTGTGTGGATGATTAAGGAAAGGATATCATTTTTAATTGCCCTAAATATATCTGTATCAGTGTCTTTAAGGAGATTCTGGATCCAATGAGATGAAGTATCTTAAAATTTTGTTTCTTTCTTTCTTGCTTGCTCTCTTTCTTTCTTTCTTTTGTTCATTCATTTGTTCTTTCTTTCTTGCTTGCTCTCTTTCTTTCTTTATTTCTTTTGTTCATTCATTTGTCCTTTCTTTCTTTTGTTCTTTCCTTTCTTTCTTTGCATTCCAAATACTGCCCCCTCCCAGTCCCCCCTTGAAGAGTTCCTCCCCCATCCTCTCTCCCCTTTGCCTCTAAGAGGGCAGCCCTCACTCTCCCTGCCCCAGGATTCCCCTACCCTGGGACATCAAGTCTCTACAGGATTAGATATATCTTCTCCCATGGCAGAGACCATGGCAATCCTCTTCCACATATGTGCTGGGGGGCTTTGGACCAGTCTGTGTGTGCCCTTTGGGTGGTGGCTCAGTCTCTAGGAGCTTCCAGGGGCCCAGGTTAGTTGACACTGTTGATCATCCTGTGAGGTTGCCATCTCCTTGAGGACCTTCAGTCCTTCCCCTGAGTCTTTCATAGGGGCCCTGACCTCTGTCCAATGTTTGTGGGTATCAGCATCTGTATCAGTCAGCTGCTGGATGGAGCCTCTCAGAGAACTACTATGCTAGGCTTCTGTCTGCAAGTATAACATAGCATCATTAATAGTATGAGAGATTTGTGTCTGTGTACTGTATGGGATGGGTCTACCTAAAGACCCAGCTATACCATTCCTGGGCATATTCTTAAAATGTGCTCCACCATCCCACAAGGACATACACTATGTTCATAACAGCTTTATTTGTAATAGCCAGAAAATGGAAGCAACCCAGATGTTCCTCAACTGAAGACTGGATGCAGAAGATGTAGTACATTTACACAATGGAATACTACTCAGCTATTAACAGCAAGGACATCATGCATTTTGCAGGCAAATGGACAGGAGTAGAGAATATCATCCGGAGCGAGGTAACCTAGACACAAAAAGACATGCTGGTATGTACTCATGGGTAAGTGGATATTAGCCAAAAAATTAGGAATGCCCACAAGAAGCAGAAGGAGGTTATTAGGTGGGAGAGGGTAGGGTGATAGGAATAGGGGCACAGGATGAGGTTTAGGGACAAATAGAAAAGAGTCCCAGAAAGCCAGGAGAATCAATAGAAATACGCAGCTGCCATAGGTGGCAGGTATGGAGTCTTTGGGGGATCTCTAGGAAGTCCCAGAGACCCAGGATGAGGGAGACTCCCAGGAGTAAATAAAGGTGACCTTAGCTAAAATGCACAACAGTGGGAATATGGCATCTGAAGAGACCACCTCCAGTAGCCAGACAGGAGCTTCAGCAGAGCGATGGGGACACTAACCCACCTACAAAACTTTTCATCCAAATTGATCTGGTCTAAAAAAAATGCAGGAACAAAGATGGCGTAAAGACCGAAGGAATGGCAGACCACTGACCAGTCCATCTTGAAATACTTTTAAAACTTGTCACTTTAAAATGGACCCATTGATGAGTGGTGTGCTTAGGTATTTAGAAATATATATGATATGTGTCTAGATAACAACAATTACAGAAAAAGTGGCCATGAATTTGATAAGGAGCAAGTCAGGTGCCTCTGAAGGCTTGGAGGAAGGAACAGGAGAGGGAAACTATGTGATTATATTATAAAATCAACAACATTAAAATAGTTTTTTAAAAATGGCTTTATCTTGGGTAAATGGCTCAGGAGTAAACTGCTTGCTGCACAAACATGAAGACCCGAGTTCAGATTCTTAGCATGTATATGAAGAGTCACACTGAGAGGGAGGACAGGCAGAGCCTGGAGGCTTAGCCACCATGAATCCCACAGGAGGCAGCAGAGCTATGAACAAGGTCTTGTAATTAGCATCATACCTTCCATGGCTAGAGAATATCTATCACTGGTCAAAGCTGAGAAGCAAAGATTCATCCAGAATTTCATCCAGCCCTAACTGCTGTAGCTTTCACTTCTCACTCCTAGAACTTTACAATGTTTAAACTTTTAGTTTGAAGAAATTGTCCAACCCAGGAGCATCATCATTCTTTGAGTGACCTCTTGTGTAGCTTTTGCCCAGTGTTTTGAGCCTCTCCTTTCCCTGGCCACTGTTACTCACTTAGGCAAAGGTGCCCTAACACTGGCTAGACCCCACATTGTTCAGACTTTTTCTCTCTAGCTAATTGAGTCCACACACATGGGTCCTGCATCTCCCTGCCCCAAGATGAAAACATATTCTAAACTGCTATTGTTGTCATTAATCTAGGGTATCTTGGATCTTATCCTTTTTTCTGTATCTTCTATAGTTGACTCAGTTCAAAGATATTGAAGCTTACAACAAAGAAGGAGTCAGTTTTAAAGCCATGCGCATGTTAGGTAAGTTTCAGCACCTCTACCTCTCCCATTGGTATACACTTTTACATTGTACGGAGAGCCATGTTGTCCGAACTGAGGCAAGAGACTACTATGGAATCAGAGGTCAGATGTATCTCAATGGAGATGATCTATGGTGGAGGCATCATTGTTTTCCTACTTGTAGAGAACAGGAGAAACAGAGCGGAGCACAGTAGTAGCAGGCCTTGGAAACATGAGAGGAAGGTAAAATTCAACCTTCCTTGCCCAAGTTGCCTGGCTCAGAGTTAAGGATAAGTGGGACCTAATAGAAGCTTATAGATGTTTGACTTAGGAAAGCAGTTCTCGCTGTAACCCAGCAAAGCAGAGCACACAGTGAAGCATCACCTTTAGCCACACCCTCTTTTTTCCATCCGACAAGTATGAAAATGAGAAATAGAGGAAGACACCTATTTTGTGTCTTAGTCTCTCGAGATTAATATGATTCTTAATTGGACTCTTTGATCATCTCAAATAATGGCATGTAAAATATTTAAATTTATGCAAACTATTCTTTTGAAGAAGTAGAAGTAGAAACAAAACATATTCTTGTCCCATTAATCATCAAACTCTCCAATAAAGCATTAAACCAAAAGGGATCCTACTTCTCAAAGTTGAAGCTTAGCTGCCTTAGTTGCGCCTCTAACTTGCTCTGAGACTTTAACACAGTCCTTTCCTTCCCAGGGTAGTTAAGTCACAGCTGCAGGATGAAGTACTGCACTGTCCCTCACAGCCTTGGATTCAGTGGGACCAATCCTTGTAATTATCACTTGCTCCAGGCCTTTCAGTGAATTTTCCCGTCAGCACAAAGCATGGAAAACAATTTGTGAACATTGTGATATAGACCAAATTAATTGCTAATAATCTTTTTCACTGTATCCATCAAAGTTTACAGTCCTCATCTCAGCTCCGCCCACTTTGTGTTCCACCAGCCTCCTATGAAATCTCAGACAACATGGTGTGGAGTTGCTTCCAAACCCTGTGTGAAGATCAACAGTCTGAAAGGGGACACAACGAGGTCTGACCATCTACAGTAAAGTGAAGAAAAGGTTTAAATAACATTCAGAATGCCTAATGCCAACAGTTTTCCTTCCTCTATGTTCAGGACAATCAAGAGGCATTCTGCTATTGTTGATGAAATTTCCATCAGCAAAATTGTTTATTTCAAAGTCAATTAACCTGTAACATAAACATCCAGGTCACATGTCTTTTGAATGGGGATTTATTCATGCTAAGTGTATTCATACACATGATCTAAATCCCTGGAGTGATCTGATTTGGGTCATTCCAATTTCTGAAATCTTCATTTATATCTGCTCAATCTGCAATACACACACACACACACACACACACACACACACACACACAACTCTCCCAAACATACATATTAACTAGCAACTTGTGAAGTTTCTCAGGGCATATGGCAGCCATTTTTGAATCAAGAATTCAAGAAGGACAGGGATTAGTTAACAGATTTTAGCACATAGAAAATAAGAAATAAAAACCATAAGGTTCTAATGTTTACTTGTCAAATGGAAGGTTGACAATGAGTATTTGTGATTGAACACTATAGGCAGGAAAATATTCAACTTAAAATATTTTCGAGACTTTGACTTGATTCTGGTTCTTGGCAAATGGCATAGGCATGCAGACTAGAATGGGGAACTGCTACAGATGTCCCTGAGAGATGAGCAAAAGTATTTCTTGCTCACAAGAATAGCACCAAGTCTCACATCTGCTGTTCTTGAAGTAATCTTTCGAGTCTACAAATTTTCTACCCAAGATTTTTAATCTACTGAAAGCAAGAATCATTTGTGATTGAATAATCAACCAGAAGTTTTTTCTTAACTTGCCAACAACAGCTTACTTTACACTGTTATATATAGTGTGCATAAGTGTATGTGTGTGCCCATATATATCTTATGTGAAAATAATACTTTAATCATAACAAATGCATAACGTATACAATATTATTTTGAAATCTATTCTTTGATCATATTGAATGCCAGGCTCATTTCTCCTGATACTTACTCTTCAAAGATGCTTGAGACACAAGTTTCTGATCTTCAGAAGCCTACAGCCAAACACTCTTTGAAAAATTTAAATACTATTTTCTAAAGAGAGTTGTTTGTAAAGAGAGAGGAAATATTTTTAAGTACTAAAGAGTATAAACATTGTGTTTTTCTTCTCAAATGGTTTAAAATAATTTTATAGATAGGTATGGATATTATAAACACACATATATATATATTTATGAATATATGTTTATACACACACACACACACACACACACATATATAGTTTTATACGTCTATATGTTGGGAGAGGAAAACCAAGCAAGTGTGGAAAATTGAAAAGTGTGTTTAAAGGAGATAGAGCATTCTTTAGGAGAACCATCATCACATTCCAGGAACCAAAATCTACTCTGGGAAATTCCTTCCCAGTCTGCCTATGAAGTTCACTGTACCCAGACTGCACAGCAGGTATCCAGTGCATCTGATGTCATCATTTCATGTCAGGAGACACTTAGGAAAATGCTGACAAATGCCTGAAAGGTTGGGAAATTCTGGGGTAGAGGAATCTCGGTTCCCTCATTGCAACTTTTCTGAAATTGGGGAATATATTCAGAATCCAAAGTGCCAGGAAGAAACACGGATGTGCACAAGTACTGAGAGGACATGAAGTCAGACAGGCAGCCTCAGGTTTTCAGGGCTGGGTGGGAGCAGCCCTGGCCGGGTGGCAAGACATCCTTAACCCGGAAGCTGACATTTGACCCAAGTCTGCAGATTGTGGCGAGTGTGTACCTCAGATAAGAACGTGGCCTAATCCCAACAAGCCTCTGAGGAGGATTAAAATCCATATCATTTAATTTTATTGTTTAGCATATTTTACCATATTTTAATAAGATACAAATTGATAAGTTGTGTCTTTTCTAAAAGGTGACATTCATTCAGGAACAATCCTTTGTTACAAAGAAAAATCTGACTTCTAAACTGTCTAAAGAAATGGAAGTTCTGGGGAGGCAATTCAGTGTCTGTCTGAAGCTAGGTGCCTGGGACAGTTGCTCAGCTCACTGCATACAGAGTTGGAAATCTTCAGGATCTGGAAAAGGGCAGGTGTTATCCCGTAAACTTTACCTTTAGCTCAGATGGGAAACTGTTGAGGACACACTCTCAGGAGAAACAATAGGTGGCTTTTACATCCCAAAGCAGCAAACCCTGCCTTCTAGGCAGGAAATCTGACCCTGCACTGAGAAAATGCACAGTCAGAAGGCACGCTGTGTGATGGGGCTCTGAAAGGGGCAAACTCTGGAAAAATTGTACTTTTCTCCCCATGACAGCTGCCTTTTGTTTGGGCAAATCATTTGGGGAAAGAACAAAAAAGCAGTTGTTTGCTTAATGCCAAGCCACAAAAACATGGAGCCTCCCTGCCCTGCTGCAGCAGCGAAGTCTGTCTCCCAAACATTCTTGAGGATTTGCCGACAGATTGAGGTGCTACAGAAAGCACCCACTATCCCTAGAGCCCCCTCTCTTGGGCAAGAGCCACCTCCCTTGCCCATAACTCAATAGAATAGAAATCCAGGGAGGCCAGCGAACTGAATGCCAAGGTTGACCAAGCCAAAGAGTGGCTGTAATGGGCGGGGTGGCCTGAAAGCAATTCGTTAATGCACATGGCTGCCCTGCCTGCCAGTTGCCAGTACTCTGGGCCAGAAGAATCTGTAAAAAGAGCACGAAAGCTTGTGTTCAAAAGATTTGGAGTTTATAACATATACAGGCTCATACACACATGCCCAGAAATACACAAGCTGCTTGTGATACATACATTTGACGCCAAAATAAATAGAGCCCTGGCCAAAATCCTTGTAAGCTAGCAACAGGCCAACATAGCATTTTAAGTTAGAGGCCAATAGCAAAACCCAAACAGTATTTGTCCTAAACTCAAAGTCACAAGTGGGTATTGCTTTTCTCTTAACCGAATGGTTTTCTAATATCTTTACTCAGACAAGACCCTGCCTGCAGGGTCTCCTGTGGCAGCTTTACTGTTAGGTGAGTTCATTACTGTAAATCCATCCAAGGCGAGTCCCAATAACAATTATGAGACCATCAAACCATGAAAGCTAGTGCTTGCCTTGGCTTTGTGACTAGTGCCAGTGAGAGGGTAGGAGGGTGATAGGTTTCTACAACTGTCTAGTCTCCTGAGTTTTGATAGAAGATAGGACAATTTTTTTTAGCCAGTCAGAGGACACCAGGAACATTAGACTATGGAGGGAGTAGGCACTGTGTTCCCAACCCTCAGAGACCTCCTGGCAGTGTGTAGGATGCTGACCTTCCTAAGGATGAGACTTTTCCTCATGCCTTCCCCTCCAATGCTAAATATTCTATCTTTTACAACAGTAGTTCTCAACCTAGGGTCATGACCCCTTGGGGGGGGGGTGTCACATATCAGCTATCCTGCATATCAGATATTTACATTAAGATTCATTACAGTAACAAAATTAGCGTTATGAAGTAGCAACAGCAGTAATTTTCTGGTTGGGGGTCAGCATAACATGAGGAACATTGTTCCTAATGAAACCTTGAAGGGTGCCTGCATTAGGATGGTTGAAAGCCATTGCTCTATAAGGTCTGATCCCAAAGAAGGATTAGTACCTATTAATACCAGAGTCTGAACTTATTTAATTTTTTCATAAGGTGTGTTACTTTTGAAACTTGTGGCTGAGGAGCTCTAACCCGAACTGAAGAAATGAGTATCATTGGCAGCCACTGGAAGATCTATTAAGGGCAATAAGGGCCATCTTTACCAAGACGGCTCCATGCAGAATTTCCTCAAAGCCTTGGGGTCTCCATTTAATTCTCCAATCAAATCCCAGGGGTGTGATCTCTTGGTAGTACGTTTCTCCTTAGTTGCTGCCGTAGACTTGTGTTTTAATGAGTATTTATGTTTCACCTCTCCTACTGAGCTCTGTAGATCAAAGCTATGCTTAGTTTTGATTGCCACCTGTGAACGGCTACATGAATCCACAGTCAGAGAGGTGGATGGATGGGTAGATACAAAGAAAGAAGAAAGGATGGAGGAATAGATGGTGGGTACATGAGTGGATGAACAATAGGACCCCTGGGCCTGTTTATCTCCACCTAATCTTGCCTTCCAACGTCCACGGGGTAGCATCCAACTTAAAGAAGTCCAGTCAACTAAATGCTTGTGTCACCTAAAGCTTTTGAAGAATGAAAGCAGGAACTGCAGAGACAGGAACAGCCGAGGAGGAAGACTGGAGGGCAAGAGAAAAGAGGGAGAAATCACCAGGTGCTGGGAGTATGCACAGAACAAACCAACCAACAACAGGTCATTGCAGGGGGAGGAAAGGCTTTAGGGACCTGAAGGGAAACTAGAGGGGAGAAGAATGTTTTGCTTAGCAGCACTGAAGTGGAGGCAGCTGAGGAGGAATCAAAAGAATCCGTGTCATCAGGGAAGCAAAGCTGATAGGGGCCTCTCTGAGTGGGCTGCAGGGAGGTAGGAACTGAAGGTGGGAGGCCTGGAGGAAGAAAGGAGGGGGAAAGAATGTTAACCAGAAAAAAAAAAAGTAAGTAGCAGAGAGAGAAGGAAACAAGATGAGAGAAAAATGCTGGCCCTGAAGGCTGCTGAAGGGGTACCCAGGGTGGGTGAGCCAAAGCCACAGCGCCTTTGCCAAGGGAGGAAACCGTAGGAGACCCACCCAGCCAGAATCTTGAAGTCTTAGACTTTTTCCACCTTATGAGCTGTAAATTGATCTATTCAGTTAAAGAAACCTGGTTTTTATTGAGTAATTTCCTCTGAACGACCTCCAGTTTTGAAAATGTCCCCAAACTTCGCTGACTCCTCTCCCCCCTCCTGAGTCCCCACGTCAATGCTGGTAAATCACAGGGAGGCACCCTCCCGACCCCCCCCCCCCAACCTCATGCCCCTAAAACCGCTCCCACACGTCCCTGCTGCTTGTCAGACTACTTGGCTATTCCAGATATGGCCCTCAGTGCTCCGAGTGCAGAGACCCCAGAGTTATTTGTTCTGCCAGCCAATTCCCAGCATGCCCCTTGCTGAGCTCACATCCCGGCAGAGCCCCCAGCCACAAAAAGGATTTCTCTCTGGTCCTGAGCCACGTCCTCTGCCTGGCCTCCGATATCAAGGAAATTTCTCAATTTCTCGTCTTAGCCTTCAAATCTGGCCTCTCGCAGATGAAAACAAGGGGCTATTTATGGGAAACCGCGCACATCTCTTGCTTCTTACATTGCGTCTTTTATGCACTATCCCTCAAAGCGTTTTCACAGACAAGTGCCATTGTCTTCTTCTTACAGATGGCACCAAAGGAAAAGCACAGAAAGTTAAGTGGTTCAGTGAAGGTCGCTGAAAATGTCAGCGCAGAGTTGAGAAAGGAGCCCAGGGTTCTTGGCTCCCAGGAGCATCACCTGCCCACCCGCAGGCCTGTCTGTCAGAGGCCTTGATTTCCCCACCTGCACCTGCTAATCTCCTTCGGCTTTGAGCCTTCCAACTCACAAGAGAAACTTGCCTTCCTACCCACCAGCCCAGATCTTTGGGTGGAAGGAGCCATCTTGCAAAGTTAATGGAAGGCCAATGGATTTGCCAAGACCCAAAAGAGTCAAAGAGGGTGGGGGGGGGGAACTGTGGGCCACTCAGGAGGTGATATGCAGGCGTCAGGCGGGAGAAGAAATTGCATTACCTGTGCAGCTGAGGTTTTACTGCATGCTCAGTCTGAAAGTTGGCAAAGTAGTAATCAATGGAAAGGAAATATAATTGAGAAGATTAAAAGCCGAGGGTGGGTGTGGACTGGGGAGGGAAGTGATTGCTAAAGAGGTCCATTTGTATAATTCAAAGGTCGATGCCTCTCATTAAACTCGCATCTCCAGACACTCAGGGGATGAAAGAGAACCTCTCCATGCTGACTGGCTGACACCTAAGAGTTTTCTTTGGCCACTTTCAAGAGTAGTGCAAGGCCAGAGGGACGCAAGAAGCCCCTGGAAGCGAATTGAGGGAAATCAATAAGCAAACGAACATCTGGAGATTTGAAGACATGCAAAATACCGGAAGGTCTTTCGACCCTCTTAGAAGATAGCCAAACTTCTTTTCCACTCTTAGGGCTTGTTTACACCATCAGAACAAAAGCTGAATCCATGCCCAGGGATGGTCCAGGCTGGCAGGCTTACCATCTTTGTCTGTATTCATGTCAACCCTCTAACTCGGGCCTACAAACATGTGTATCCTGCATTGAATATACATATTCTTACAACTGTGTATCAATATTCTTACAACTGTGTATCACTCTGGCTGATATACTTACTTACTAAAATGGCAACTGTATGTGTTTCTCAAGGAAGGCTTTTCCTTTTACTCTTTCCTAGAAAAGAAAGTATGGAGAGAGAGAGAGAGAGAAAGAGAGAGAGAGAGAGAGAGAGAGAGAGAGAGAGAGAGAGAGAGAGAGAGAGTTCACAGGTCTAAATAGCAAGGCACAAGCTGTGCAGCAGAGCATATGACAATTGTTCCCCCCACACCCCTGACTTTGCATCTGATTCAAGTTGCTACCATGTATTTATCTCCTGTATTTTGGTCTTCATGCCCCCCCCATCTCATTTTCCAACCCAATGACCTAATCCAGGAATCCCTGTAAGTATGTTTTGAAAAGCATGTTATTTGCAACATGTATTGTTTCGACCTTTTGTCAGGAGGAGGATTCTACAATGGTTTATACCAGCTCTCTGCTTGGGGTTTCTCAAAGACAAAATCAAAGTGGAGACCAGGCCTGAATCTAATCTGCATTTCTCGGTTTAGGGCTCTCTATCAGTCTCTTGCAGGTTGTTGTCTGAACAAACCTCATTTTTTGAGGAGGGACTGAAGAGCCCACCTGTCCATTAGGGTGGTTCTCAGCTGATAGAGACTGGCCATTGATCCCTGCCCATGACTTCTCTGTAATACAGGAGCCTGCAACTCTAAGGCCCCAGAACAATTCTCAAATTCTTTGAGCCCTTGACTTTTTTCTATTTCCGGTCTCTGGACTCAGAATTATAAGGCTGATGTGGTTAGGTTAGGGTCCCAAAGATAATCCCCTCTTGATTAATACAAACCTAACTGGTTAGAAACCTTAATTACACTTTTGAACTGTTTTCCTTGCCCTGTGTATTATCAACTTGTCATGGTGATGAAAGCATTCAACCCAAATAGCTAAGGAGAGGAAGCTTATTTGGGGCTCATGAGAAGCCTATTGAGGAGAGGCAAGCTTGGGGGGAGAGCATTTCAGTTCATCTCCCAGCAAGCCAGGAATCAGAGTAAACCTGGAAGTGGCTAGGACTAACGTACCCCTAAGGACCTATGTCTAGAGGCCTAAGGACCTATTTCTTCCAGCTAGACACCACTTCTTAGGTCTCTATGAACTCTCCAAATAGTGCTCTGAACAAGACCGGCATCCAAACACTAGCCTGTGGAGGCTATTTCTGATTCTATTCTGATGTGATGCAATACCATATAATGGCCTCAGAGCCAGAGGTTCCATTCACCCTTCTCCAAAGGAGGTGATGAAGGTATCGGTGAACAGCTAAGAACTGTGCTTAACTTAAGTATTTTTAGATAAAAAGGGATGGATCTTTTAGAGCAACCACTTTGTGTACAATTGGCAAAACAAATACATTAAACTCTATTTATCTGAAATTCAAATTATTGGGCATTCTCCTTGCCCTGAGTCAGGCCCTGCAGTTCTCTACCTCAGCGCAGGCTGCCATGATCCTGTAGGAGTGAACAAGGCACTTCTGTGAAGCAAGCAGCTGAAACATTTTCTTCAGGTGATAAAGAAGGTCTCTATGGCCCTGTCTCCGCAGCATGGCTGCCTCTGCTTCTCTCCCAAGCTTCATGGCCCAAGCTTGTCAACACCCTGCAAACCCATGCGAGTGATTGCTGCTCCCAGGCCAGCCCTAGCTTTGTAGGTGGGGCACGGAGTCTGGAGCGGAGTAACGTGGCTTAGGCAGAGGAAGAAATAAGCCCTGGCTCTCTCCATCCATTCTGTATGGAAGGTTCGGCAGAAGCTTTGGCCTCGAGGTGGGCCACACTGGCTCTCCAGACAAGAAAGCAGCCCTGAAGCGGCGGTTTGCCTTGTGAGCCTGGCTTGGCTCTCCTTGCTCTGCTCCAGGTCCCTGCCAGCAACACTTCCAACAGCCTTTGAACAGGCCAGGCCCTATTAGCCTGATCCTGGGATGGGTTATTCTTTCCAGCTTTCACTAACAAAAATCCCCTTTTGTTTGGACACTCAAGTGGCCTCTAGGAAAGGCGCTTTCATGACTTGCCAAAAGTGTTCAGATGCGGCAGCATTTGTGTGTGTGGCCAATTCCACAGCACCTCTGGCCTGATCCCACAGGCTTTTCCCAGGCAAGATTCCGATGAACTTTCAGCAGACCCCCCAACTCTTCCCCTGAGGTCTAGCTGCACAAGCAGACCCTGGCGGCTGTCTGGGTGGCTAGAGATGGGTTTGTGCGTGGCCATTTTACTTTTATGAAATCAATCTGAGTGGAGAGAGTGATTTATATAAGTAGCAGTCAATGCATTATTAGAATTAATATCATTATTTTACTGCTTCCCTTTTTAGGTTTTTTTCCTCTCATAAATCAATTCAGTTCGATAAGATTGGGCTGAGTTTCGGCTGCACGTGGGTGAGATAGTCCTGTGCTGTGGGAATGAAGGGCCACTTGGTGGGTTCAGACAATGCAGCCATTGTCTTCTGATTTATGGAAAGCTTGGTTTCTGCTATGTTACATACACTGCTGGATCTGTTGCAAGGCATAGTTTACTCAGTTTTGTGTTTTACTCTTAATGCTATCCTCACAGACCCATGCTTCCTTAGTCTAGCTTGCCACAGGCTAGCCTTTCCCACAGCCACACAATGGCCACTGGAGGATGAGTAGTATTTCTTCTCATCTTCCCATTTGGCAGACACCACACACTAACTCGTTTCTTGTCTCTTCTGAGTTTCCTAATTGCTGATGAAAGAGTGCCTACCTGAATCTCTCTCTATCTCTTTATTTCTCTCTGACTACATTTTGTGTGAATGTGTGTGTATGTGTGTGTGTGTGTGTGTGTGTGTGTGTGTGTGAGTGTGTGAATGTGTGTGTATGTATGTGTGTGTGTATGTGTGTGTGTGTGAGTGTGTGAATGTATGTCTGTGGGTGCATGTTTGTGTGTGAGTGCATGTGTGTATGTGTGTGAGTGTGTGAATATGTCTGTGGGTGCATGTGTGTGTGAGTGTGTGAATGTGTGTCTGTGGCTACATGTGTGTATGCATGTGTGATTCAGTGATTGTGTGTATGTGTATAGTTTATTAGGCAATGAACCTAGGGCCTCATGTATCTTGGAAAGTGACCTATCACCCTGTCCTTTCATGTATCCCAGGCTAGATACCAAGTAATTATGTAGCCAAGGATGACTTTAAACTGATCCTTCTACCCTCACCTCCTGAGTGCTGGAATTAAGTGCTGCTAAGTTGGGTTCTAAAACCATTGGTGATTTTCTCCTTCTTGTACGGAAGGTGCAACATAGGGCCACACACTAAGCCAGTGCTTCACTGCTGAGCTATAATTCAACCTACATTCTTTGCTTGTTATCCTGTGTGTATATGTATGTGTGTGAGTGTGTGTGTAAGTATGTGTGTGAGTGTGTGTATGTTTATATATGTGTGTGTGTCATTCTGTGTGTGTTGTGTGCATATGTAAGTGTATGTGTGGGTGTGTGTGTATATGTGTGTATGAGTATAAGTGAGTATATGTGTATATGAGTGTATGTGTGTGTATGTGTGTGTATATAAGTTACTAGGCATAGAACCCAGGACTTCATGAATCTTGGGCAAGTGAGCTATCATCCAGTCCTTTTTTGCTTCTTATTTTTTATACAAATCTTGACTTTCAGCCTACTCAACAGTCTTCAGAAAAGTCCATGCAATGGCTTTCCATCCACTCACCTTCTCTGAAGGCTCTGCTGCCCCCTTTCCTCTTTGGATGAAAAGGAAACAGAAAGAATGAGATTGGAGAGCAGGAAGTGCCCCTTTAGGCACAGACAGCTTCCCCCAGGAGGAATACTAATACAGTTGAGGACGGCTAACAGCCTATGATGCGTTGTTTCCCTATCATCCAGCAGGAGACAGAGTCATTTGCCTCTGTGGTGCTGGAGAACCTAACCCAGGCCTTTGTGCATGCTGTCCTAGCTCGTTTCTCTATTGATAGATTCCACGACCAAAAGCAACCACAGGACGGTTAGTTCAGCTTACAACTCCACATCCCAGTCCATCACTGAGGGGCAGGTTCCATCTGTTTTGTTTTTTTTGTTTTGTTTTGTTTGGCTAGTGTTTTCTGTCTTATTTGGAAATTGTTCTGAATTTCATTTTTTGTATGTTTTGGGGGTATATGAGGGGAAAAAGAGAGCATAAAAGCATGAAGAAGTTGGGGGCATAGGGGATGGGGCTCCAGGAAGAATTTAAGGGAGGAGAAAGAATATGATCAAAATAGATTGTGTGAAAAAAATCGTAATTTAAAAAAGGGAGACTCTTACAGAACTCTGCTTCTTCTTCTCCATTACCATCATTGGTGGGGAGTTGACTTCAATCCTGCTGTGCATATACCATGACTGAAGCTCGGAGAAGTGAGGGGCCTTAGTAGAGAACTAAACACAAGGGGCCTCCAGTGGCCTTCTTGTGCTTCTCTTCAGGCACACTATTTAGAGTAAATACATTCTTCTCCAATATTCTTCCATCTGGGCTGTGGTGTTATTCACGATGACGACAATGGTAAGGACGGTGGTAACTATTGTTTACTTCAATGTCCTACCCCGGGATGCTCACACAAATCATCTGAGAGAGAGAGAGAGAGAGAGAGAGAGAGAGAGAGAGAGAGAGAGAGAGAGAGAGAAACTCCTTTGCTCCAGTGAGCCTTCTGGTGAACGATCCAGTGTTGGTCAGGTTTGTCCCAGGAAAAGAAACAAAGCACAAAAGCATGTGTCCATACCTCAAATATTGGACATGATCACAGATGATCTCAGAAGAGGATTCCATTCTGAAACAGTGCCATGACTCAGTGTCTTTGTTTAGGTCTTTATTGATGTGATTAAAAAAAAAAAAAAAAACACCATGAAGAAAAGCAACTTGGGGAGGGAAGGGTTAATTATGTCAGCTTACAACTCTCTCAAGGCCCACTTTATCACTGAGGCAAGTCAGGGCAGGACCTCACAGGACCCTGAAGTAGGCCCAGAAGCAGAAGCCATGGAGGGATGCTGCTTACTGCTTTGCTCCCATGACTTACTCAGCTTGCTTTCTTACCCAACCAGAGTAGGGTGGCACTGCTTACACTGGTTGGGCGCTCCTACATCAACCATTAATCAGAAGACTGTCCCACAGACTTCCCTACAGGCAGTGAGGGAAACATTTTCTCAACTAAGAGTCCTTCTTTCCAAAGGGCTCTGGCTTGCGCTGAGCTGACAAACCCCTGAGCTGTGTTCAGTATCTGCTTCTCAAGCACAAGGAGATACTGCTTCAGGCAAATCACTTGATTTGGGGAAACATGACTGTTCATCATACAAAATGGTAAGGGTCTGTAGCAGAGCGCTCTCTCTCTCTCTCTCTCTCTCTCTCTCTCTCTCTCTCTCTCTCTCTCTGGGAATGTGTGGCCTATGGTTTATTAATAACTTTATCATCCACAAATCAAATTACATAGATGGACACCATCAACTCTTAAGATCAAATCTCGATACAGTGACATGCAGGGAGCTCAACTCTCTCCACCCCTAAACACCACAGTCATGCTTGTCACTTGAGATGCTCTTGTCACCTGAGACGCTCCAGGGCAGTCAGCATCTGAGCCTGGACAACAAGCCCAGCCTGTTTTCTGAGCTTCCCTCTTTATCACCTACTCACTCTTTTGATTTTATCACAGTGATTTGCATCTGGTTTCCCCCACTCTGCCCAACACTCAGAAGCCTTGCAGCTCCTCCTCCTCTCTGGATTTCCATTGTTTTTTCTGGTACCCTTCCTTCCATGTTCTCAGGTTTTGATAGCAGAAATACTTTGCTCACATCCCAGCCAACCCCCTCAGTGAAGGCACTGACACTAACAGACCTATTTGTCAAGCAAGGGTGAAGTGAACCCTACAAGGATGGTGCAGAGCTTAGGCTGGAGACAAGGGGATTGTAGCTTCTCTTACCCAAAAGGGATGAGGAGACAGATGTCCAGAAGCTAAGAGGAATGGGTTATGGGGAGACTCTGTGGTGAAGGGGCAGTGGCCTCAGTTGAAAGGACCAGGGAGAAGGGAATCCTCTCAGCCCCTTCTGAATCTCTACTGGACAAATTCTGTGAGTGTCAAAAAGCAAGGGAGCTGGAGCAGCGGGAAGGCAGGCAGGAAGAGCCAGGGCATCTCCTAATCAAAGAGTGTGGCTTCCTTTCACCCACTCACTGCATTAACATGCCTGCAGCTTGTACAGCAGCATGTGAGCCTTGCTGGGTCAGCACTCACCAGCAGTCTAGACAGCTGGAAGTCCTGGACATAGGATCCTGGGGGTGTGGCTCTCACTCCACGCAGACTTAGAGACTAAATTGTATTTTCAATGCTCCTTCCTTTCTTTAATTTACAGTGGCCCACTCTATATTTTATGCAGCTATTTTAAGCACACACAGGAGATCATCTTGCTATACACAGGGAACAATCAATGTTCTCATTTAATAATTCATTCTTTCATTAAATGCCCCCAAGTAATTAAATAAAACATGAATAAATTCCACACTGATATTTGCTAAAGTTTTCTTTCTAGAGGATTTCACCTGTTGGAGAATGTGCCGGACCCATTGTTTACCTTGATGAGGAATAAAGTGGGGAAGCTTCAGGGCACAGTCACACACTCCAGACTTCACTGTAATATCGATCAAATGCCCACTGAGTGCTCCACATTTAAATATGTAATTCCCAACAGTCAAATAGCTTGCAGGAAACAGTGCCCAGAGCAATACAAGCAGCACCTTACCTAATATCTGCAAATGTGGAGAGTTTAGTACTAAGTTTATCTGGTACGCAACCCCCCGATCTTTCCACAATTATGCACCCAGTGTTGTCCTGCCATTTCTTTGAGAAAAATGGGGGATGCAAAAGGCTGTCCTAAGAGCTCATGAAATTTCCCACATTTAAAAACATACATTCTCTCTCTCTCTCTCTCTCTCTCTCTCTCTCTCTCTCTCTCTCTCTCTCTCTCTTTTTCTGTGTGTGTGTGTGTGTGTATGTGTGTGTGTGTGTGTGTAAAAGACAGAGAGAGCTGAAGAGAGACCAAAGCTGAAGTGTAAGACCTACGTACAGTCCAAAAGAGCACAAGTAGAGAAGAGAATAGTAAACAAAAGGCCCCTGCCCCGAGCATCTTTCTCCACAGCAGCTGGGCTCACAATTTTCAATGGGCTTGAAAACTGGTTCTATGTGTTTTCTAAAGGGGACCATTTTCACTGAGGGAAAGCATTGCCTGGCCCTGCTCTGAGTAGTTAAGGCATCACTACTCCTACCTCCTTGGTGTTGTAGCAAAGCTTCCCAAATATTGTTTCTTCGGTAACCAGCTTAGTGCCTTGAAACTGTCACATCACCCCATTTGCCCTAAACAGTGGGGCTTTTTTTCTTTTATGTTATTTATGTATTTATTTACTTGATTAATTCTTTTTTTTAAACAGGGTCTCTAGCCCAGTCAGTCTTTGAACTCACTACAAATCACATATATCCTTAAACTTCTGTTCTTCCTGCTTTTACCTTCTGAGTTTGGGCCCAACACTGTACACTACCATACTGTTTTATGCGACGCTGAGGGGGAAATCCAGGGCCTTGTATATCTTAAACAAACACCATTTGAGTCACATTCCCAGCCCCCTGCTAAGTCTCTCCAAATTCCTGTGAATGCTAGGCCCTGCCTCTTACTTTGTTTCTTGTGTTCCTGAGTTCAAGCTTCTTATCAATGTCAGTGGCCCATTGTGACTCAGCCATGGTGAGGGATTAAGCACTGCTTCCAGTGCACACACCTATCAGAAAACATGCAGTTAGGGACACAGGAAGCTGAACCATTGTTAATCAGACAGCTGCCCTGGGCTCCCTTCAAAGTATCTACTCCACATCCTACACTGCTATCTGAAGTCAATATAGGAACCAGACATCCTAAAGACCTGCCAGCCAATTGCAAGGGGCAGCTTGCACACTTACTGCTGTGGTTCCCAGTAGGCTTTGTATTGCCATTGACAATACAAAGAGATGGAAATCTGTGCAAGTTCTTTCTAATGTGAGATAACTCAGATCAAATTAGCAGGTATGCCCTTACAGGAAGGGCCAGGTGGCTACAGAGGGAAACAGTGGGAAACATCAGAGAAAGGAAGTCAGGGCACTTCCTGGTAGATGTTGCTCTTTCCTTTTCCTTTCTTAGCTGGAAACACCCGTCAGAATTCACGTGAGATCCGAGTAGACTAGAGTATCTAGAATGTTCTTCTTCAGCTGCCAACATGTTAAAGAGATGTAGGTGGATGCATGCATACATGAATTGAATAGAGTAAGGTTGATATGTTCAGGAACCTGAGAGCACTGTCCCTCAGTCATCCACCTACTCCACTCATCTCTCTGGTATTCCTGGGATACTCCAGGCAGAAAGCACAGTTCAAAGTCTTGGGGGGGAAATGACACATCAAGTAGGCCAGTCCACCAGAGTACTGAGTCTATGAGGTCAGTGGAAGGACCACAATGAAAGGTGAGAGATGGGGATGGTGGGTGTCTCATTACAACACTGGTTGGGTTCTGTATATTTGATTTTCATCAAAGAATTCTAACAAAGCCATTTTTCTTTCACCTTCTCAGGTCCCGTGTCTGAGATGAGAAAATGGCCGTGTCACTTGTGGCCTATGTGTGTTGTGTCTGGTTCCTGTGGTTTCTTTTCCTGCTTTGAAAACGAAACCCTTCATGGCTCTGAGATGGAAAACAGACCGCGTTTTTGTCAGCGGGGCCATTCGTCATGTTCCCTAGAGGGGACTGTGAACTCCTGCAGCCTTGGGCTCCGCCAACATCCAGACCACCCGTGTTGTAGAGCTTGCAAAGCCACCAGGCAGGCAACACATAGCAAGGACAACTGGCACAGGGCTCTTAGGGGTCTCCTTCCAGCCCTGGGGACCCAAGTCTGCTAGAGAGACTAGATCTCACCTGGTGGCTGAGGTCTCTTATAGGGTAAATCTTGAAGAAGAAGAATTGGGTGGTAGCTAAACTTGCCTAATAGTCCAGTGTAAATGGAGCTTCTTAGATCTGCCCCAGAGCAGAGCTCAATGAGGAAATGACTTTACTGCTCTGGTAAAAATTGTTTGGCTTTGGCTACATTTAAGTTCAACTCTTTTGGTTTATTTATTTATTTATTTTTACAGTTCTGCAGAAAGCTAGGGTTTTTTTTTTTTTTTTTTTTTTTTTTTTTTAGGCTCTGATGTGAAGCAAAAGACTTCTGTTAGCAAATGTCTGCACCTGCTGAGTAGGGGGAGCAGAAGAGGAAGCCATGTGAAAGTGTGCTGTCGAAAGAATTCCCACACAGCTGTTTCAGGCATCCCAGTGACTTAGCAACTGGCTGTCTCACCTGGAAGCTCAGTGTAAGTACAGTGGGGTCTCACCTGGGTTTGCAGAGAATGGAGCTTGGAGTCTGCATTTACAGCGAGGTTCCTGGGTGACTGGTCTACCCCTCTTGAAAACTAGGCTTTGATGGTAGTCAATGTCTTAGGCACTGTCATTCCTCGGGAACTCAGGCGGGTATTCCTGGGTAGGGCTGATGGTGGTTCTGAAACACATTCCAGGACTGATTAGAAATGGCAGGAAAGGATTCTGTTGTTCTGCAAAGGTATATCAAGAGAAAAGGCAACGAGCATAGAACTTTTTAAAGCTTGTCTTTTAAAGCTTGGTGTAAATGTGAAAATGGACCACTTAGGCCTGGAATCAGAGTAGGGCAGAGCAGGAACTGATTGTAACTGGCCTCGGCAAGGAACAAGCTGAGCCTACAGACTCTATTTAAAATTGTCTTCCCTGTGCTGTCTCCAATTATCTTTTATAGAAAGTGATGACTAATTCACATTGTAATGTCCATAAAGTTGTCACAGAAAACAGAACCATCCCTGTCCTTGATCCCTCTCAGTTTAACCTCCCTATCTCTGTTTTAGAAAAGTGTATCCACCACGCCACCACTTACACAGGTTGCGTGTCTGCTGCTTAGAAAGAAACAGCATCAACCAGGCCTTTCTCTTTAACTGCAGACAAGGTCCTCTGCTGTCTTGAACCCTTAACCTTCCAGTGTTTTCCTGAATGGCAGCAAACAGTTCTAACTCTCTATTGCCCTCTGATTGGCCCCTACACAAGAATATGTTCAGCCAGACTGGGGCAAGGGACTGCATTGCCAGTTGACCCAGGGCAGTTGCTGCTTTGTCAGCACCTACACTGGTCAGCCACTCCTGAGTCAGGTTTCCCAACTTCATGACTTCAGCATGTGTGGCCAAAGGGACTGAGCAGTCATGGTCTTACAACATCTGGCATGCTCTACTCCTGGGCCTCAGTGTGCACACTTTGTAAAGAAAAAATATCCTAATTATCTCATTCCTTTCCCATTGGGTGGAATGGGGAAGTTTCTGTGGGAGGAAAGGATGCTAGGAAAAAAATGGCTTTTATCTCTTCCTGTACTGCATCTGAACTTGAAATCCAGTGATAAAGATGTATGTGGTGAAGGAGTATCCTGGGAGGAGGGGCATTCCAAAACTACTCACAGTATCTGTACATGATTTACAGGTAGACAGGCAGTAGAGGGGTGGGTCATCTCCAGCTGTGGCCACTCTCGTGCATACAGGCATCATGGGGCCTGGGGGTTGTCACCAGCTTTGGGCAGTCTCCCATGAGAGAGGAGTACAAGGAAAGTGGGAGAAATTTCACAATTATGAGGGAAAAAGTGGGGACCAGAGATTTTTTAAAAGTGATTTTTAAGAAGAGAGGGTCTTAAGAAAGAAAATAAGAATGAGAATTCAGATTAAACTATTTTAAAGTTTTCTCTATTGCCAGGATTATCTCTCTTTTACTTTTAAAATGAAAGTATTTTTCTCCATTGTCTTAATCTTCTAGAATTTACTGTCCCAAATACCTGGGGACTGTTGGTTGGTTTATAAGAGAGTTTCCATCTTTACATAAGAACAGACCTTTCAAACTTAGCCAGCTCAGGACCACTTAACAGGAAGTTTTAGACTTGCTCTTTTGCAAGAAATTTTGGGGGAGCAGAAAGAGAAAAAGAGGCTCTCTCTTCATATTTCACTTCTCTCCTTTTAAAATAATTAAATTTAAATTTTTTTATCTTATTTTGTGTGTATGCGTATTTGCCTGCATGCATGTGAATGTGTCTGTGCATGTGTGCATGCATGCATGCATGTGTGTGTGTGTGTGTGTGTGTGTGCACGATTGTACTATGTTCATGCCTAGTGCCCTAAGAGGCCAGGAGAGGGTATTAGAGTTAACTAAAACTGGAGTTAACACACAGTTGTAAGCCTCCATGAGGTTACTAGGAATCAAACCCCAGTCCTCTGGAAGAGTAGCTAACCATCTCTCCAGCCTCCACACACCCCCAAATAATATTTTTAAGCATAAATATAAGAACTTTGTAGTCAGTATTCACAGTCATATGATCAATCTATTTCTATCCTGATGTCATGAGTTCTTCCTTGTCATAGCATTTGACATGTGGTAAGGATAAAAAGAAATGTTTCAAAAGATATACACAGGACATATTCTTCATAGTCAGCTGATGACTCTGTGTCAAAGCCACCTCCTGTTAAAGTCTGTGTCATATGGGAGGATCTTGGAGTCGCATTTACCACAAGTCCTTTCTGTGTGGACTGTTGGTGGCTTAGGGCTCTTGCACAAGAATTGAAGGCAGTGTTCTCAGCGTCACTATTATTGCACAGTGGGAAGCCACAGGGGTTTCCAGGCAACTGTCTGTGAGTCACCTCTCCTGGAACAGTTGGCTTGTGGTTTCGGCTTTCCATGGAATTAAAACCTATAGTGACACTTAAATCAGGGAACTTCGGTGCTGCAGGTAGCCAAGATTAACAGTGGAAGCTCCTAACCCCAGCTCCTAGATGTTATAAAACTCCATTTCTTTGGGTTGAGTCATACTCAAAGTGGGTTCTGTGTCCCTTCCCACACTCTGACAATGAAAGTCATTGGGACGGATGAGATCGTGGAGAGAAAAAGAAGCACATAAGCACCTTCCCTCTTCTTCCTGCTGACACAGTCCAACCTTCTGCTTTCTGGCTTGACTTTGCCCACACTATATCCATACAAGATGGCTTGTCAACTGCTCAGCCCAATTATAACGATAAGAAACATCCGTTAGTAAACTTATACCAGGTTGGCACTACACGTGCATGATGCTGTGGTAGAGCAAATGAAACTGATGTTCAAAGAGCTCAAGGGGTTTGGTAGAGGCATTTAGTTCCTTACCAGTTTGGGCTTGAGTTTTGGACTATTATGAACATTTCTGTACCTTCTTCTGTCGCGCTTGACCTTACTTAGCCAACCCTACAGCCTCTCACTGCCGTGTATGAAATGAAAGACATTGGGTTAGTTAATAGCCAACAGTATCAGCATCTGTGACTTTGTCAATGGACAGAGTCTACCTTGGACAGGCCGGCAGAAGGCCAAGGTAACCTTGAAGATGCACAGGCTTACTATGAATGGACTCAGGCTGCAGCAAGTGTGAGGAACCGCACAGGAAATTGAAAAGAGGACATCGTGGTTTTCAAATGCTTCATTTTCTAGCTCTGTAGTGCTAAGCCAGAGCATGGAAACCTCAATAACATAGCGGCTTCATCAATGGTTGTGCAGTTGTCTTCAAGCCAAACCATGGGTGTGAAATAAATAGAGAAGGCATCAAGAAACTTAGCAGAGAGGGACTGAGAACACCAAAGAGGGAGAAGAAACGGGAAGTGCAACAGAGTCCACAGCCCTAAACAGCTTTCTAGACTTTCCAAATGCACAAGAAAGGCAAAAGGAGTCTGGGGAAATCGGTGTCCAAGAAGAGTAAGGGAGCACTGAGCCACCAAGAAGTGACCCTCATAGACAAACCAGTTCTGTGTAGATTATCTTCTCCCAACGGAATAGCAATCTGGTATTTTGGCAGCAACACAAGGTGCAGGGTGGAGGGGGAGTTGTTGTTCTTTGGGGATGAGTCCTTTGCATTCTGCTTCACAGATTTCCAATGCTAATAGCATGACTTTTACAAAATATTGATTCAAGTTTAAAAGGAAGCACCTGTGTCCTGTGTTCATTTGATGGAGGTGTCTGTAAGAGCCATGGAAGTTGATGTATAAGGTAGCATTTCATTCTCTTTCCTCCATCACTGTTCTCAGCAAAACTGACAGTTCCCAAACACAGCCTATAAGCAAGCAGAACATGGTAAGACTGCCAAACTTGGGATTGAGCCCTGACAGCATAGAGCAGTCATCCAAAAGATGATCAACTGCATGACTTCTAGAAATCACAAGGGAGACTCCCAGGAAATATGGTTATCAGGACAAAATATTTTTAGATGCAGAAACAGCCTTGAAGCCTTTTAACTTCTCCATGTGATGGCTAGTAACATCAGAAACTCCTGTCAACTCTAACCCCGAAGAGGCTTTACCCTGAGAGAATATGAATCTCTAGACCTCTGAAGGCGGAGAGAAATGAGAGTGCTTTCCAGAAGGATCTCCATCATCATCCTGCATAAAAGGGATTTGAGAGGCATATCCCTCGAGACACCCCGAAACCAGTGCCACATACAATCAGAACAAGTTACATGGAATCTCCACGGACTATTTTTAAAACTCAGTGCCAAGCTAGTGAGATGACTCAGTGGTAAAGGTGCCTGCCACCCAAGCCCGATGGCCTAAGTTTGGACCACAGATTTCAAATAAAATAAACAGGGAGAAACAACTGATCTCCACCTGAGCGTCTTAGTACATGTGCTCACAGAGTGCTTCTCTCTCTGTCTCTCTCTGTCTCTCTCTGTCTCTCTCTGTCTCTCTCTGTCTCTCTCTCTCTCTCTCTCTCTCTCACACACACACACACACACACACACACACACACACACACACACACACATCAGTCACTTATTAGGATTTAAAACAGGAACTTCAGTGCTGGAGAGAGTGGAGCTTGGACGCCTGGAGCCTCAGGGCTGAGCTCACTTTAACTGAGCGATCTTGGGAATGACTCCTGCAGCCTGGCATCGCTTTTCTTTAAGAACTAGATGTGGAGATCTGGATGTGAGTTCCGAGAGCCTGCATTCCTATGAGCATGACATGCTGAGTGGGAAAGTGCCTTGGCAAAGGTGGCTGTTCCCAGCACAGAACCCGTCACCGTAGTCTTGATTTCCTGGTGTTGCTAGCCCCTTCTGCTTGCTCAGATTATAGATTATAACTTTCCTAAGTGACAAAATAAGACTCTAGATAACTAGTTCCTGAAGCATAGGACTAGTTCACAATCACCACGCCCTCTGCTGCCACACAGGTGATCAAAAATGTGAACACCCATAGCAACACCGGCATGTCAGCAGCTGGACCATAGCATGAGATCAGAGCAGGCTGTGTCCTCAAGTAGTAAATGTCAACTGGGTTTGAACTGCTTGCTAGAGTACAGCTTAGAGAAAGCCAATAAGGAAAACCAAAGCTTTCTTGGTAAACTGGAATCCCAAAGCATAAATAAAAGATTCCACCTGAGAAGAATGATTTACTAGCCCTCACTTAGCAGGAGCATGGGCAGTCCATCCTGTGACCGCAGCTCTTGAGTTGTTGGTTGCTCACTTATAAAACGCATTCCTAAACACACACACACACACACACACACACACACACACACACACACACACACACACACACACCACATTACAAAGTTCTGCCAAGAAAAAAAAAAAAACCTGAGAGTTCTACTTTGACTCTTTGAAGTTCCCAATCCCACCTTGAACTCATCAAGCATAGCATCCTCTACCTTGGCCCAAACGACTGGCAGACACAGGTCTATCTATGTCAGCCAGAGAGGTCAGATTTGGGAAGCCAGGATTCCCAGGGCTGGGCAGTAAAACGAAGTGATTGTGAAGGCAGAGACTGAATTCAGTTAATTTGGTCCCATCAACCCTGAAGACAAGAATGAGCCTGTGCTATGTCACAGGAGTGCAGTCTGATCTCCAGGGTGACACTTCAGATAAGGTACTTCATTAGAAATGTTACATAAAGCCTCAAACTCAACTAGTTCCCCAAGACACAGGAGATGTTTCTGAAGAAAGTACTTCTCTTACTACGGGTAGTCATCTGAGGACAAAAGGTCCCAAGGTCTTATTTTACTTTTATCTTTTTTGGTCATACATGCCTAAAATATGCCAAAACAAAACAAACAAAATGCTTCTTCCCCATATAATTTAGGCAGTTTTACCAGATCAGCCGCAGATTTGAGGCTATGCACCATTCACAAGACATGACAAGAACAACATATGTGCAGCCTTACTTTGCAGTAAAAAAATGGAACATTAGCAACATTAGGCTGAATTGAGAAATAATACTGGGTGTGTGGGAAAGGATTCATTGAGAATAGGGGACTATTTCTGTCTTCTTCTTCTTCCCCCCCCCTCCTCCTCCTCCTCCTCCTTCAAATCAATAAGAAGCAAACACTTCCATGGCACTCAACAAACACAGCCCACATTTCAACATTTAAAAGCCAGGTTTTGACCATGCCAACCTGCCTCAGGGTCCCATACCTGACAAGATGCCTCTTGTCTCCAGGATCTGGTCTGGTTCAGGTATATTTGACTCTTGGAGATGCAAACTGCAGAGAGATTATTACTTCACATGGAGGGTGGAACGGCAGGCACATAATGGTGTATGGTCTGTTACTCTGGCATTTCCCCTTCTGCTCCCTCTGCCTGTGTTGGCTCCGTCTTCAGGCAGTTTCCTTTGTCATGGTGGGTTGACAGTTATCCATGGCTGCATTTTTTTCCTCTTTCATGCTCAGTGACCAAGAAAAAATTCTTTCCATCTGTGAAATGAAAACTCTCCTCCTCCATATTTTTGAGCAACTTAAGCTGCCTATCCTCACTGTATTTAATGTCCACATAGATCTATAAAGCATGAATGGCCCGATTCTTTCTTCCAGAGGTATTGACAAGGAAGTGAGATAGACAGGACCCATTGAAAGCATCCCTGAAACCAGATCAAGTCATTGGGGCTGTACTGAGGATGAGAAGTTGAATGTCTAACTAAAGCCAGGGGCTAAAACACAATGATAATGTGTACATTAGAACCCCCTGAGCTATTGCTTCTTGGCTTTTAGACTAAGTAAGTGTAGAACCCTCTGAGCTGCCCAGAAGAAACCATAATTTTGGCTCTGACAGTGTCTAGAATTTAAGTGGTATTGTGGCCTTCTTTGAGCAAAAGTTGTCTCTAAACATGACTCTGAACTTCCAGTCCCAAGAAAACAGACTTTAAGGTCTATCAAAGAGATGGAAGCACAGAAATTTAAATATCTAGATAAAACTTGAGGGCAACTCTTCTCATGGCCCTAACAATCCTGAGACAAGCAGATGTTTCATGAAGTAACAAACAGAAGTGACAGCCACTGCCTGGGGACCATAAGCTGTAATTGAGGACATCCCATGGGGTAACAAAAAAGGCCAAATGATCCCAAGAAGGGGAGCATGGAAATGGCTTTGAGGCTCAGTAGTTCTAGATAAGGGCACAGGGTCAGAAACATAAAGGTAATCAAATGACTCCAGGGTTTTTGTAAAATGCTAAGAATGCCTTTTACCCTTCTTTCTCTTCCTGAATAAAGGGATTTCATCATACAGAATCTTCCAGAAACCCTTAAAGTTATGCAAATTGGGATTCGTCCCTAGCTACATTGGAGGGCTTCAAATGATGTAACATTGTGTGGAGCCTCTAAGAAAGCCTGTCCAGATTTTAGGAGCTTCAATATCCCTATTCTGAAAATGGGTGAAGGAAATAAGGAACTTAGCAAAAATCAAAGTACAGAAAACCAAGCTTTTAAATGTTATAATATATTTTATATTCTAGTATATGCAGGCACACACAGAGACACACAGACACACATGGACATATACACACACAGAGAGACATACACACAGACACACACAACACTCAGATACACACAACACACAGACATACACACATACACACACAAACATACAGACACACAGATACACACAGAGAGACATACAGACACACAGATACACATACACACACACACACACACACACACACACACACACACACACACTCACCACTGCCTGAAACACTCACATGTTAAGGTCAATGCTTGCCTTAAGCCATCTTGAGTGAAGCAGAAATGGCATAACTTTGGAGATTAGATGTTCACAACACACCCCAATAAAGAAAACTATTGTATGATGATAAGTGGCCAGAAATTATACAATCAAAATTCAAATACTGCTAACAGTCTAAAATGCTTGTGGGTGGGGCTAAACAAAGTGATTATGGACAAATGTGAAGTCCATTACTTCAGCTGAAAAAAAAAATAGAAACCTTCATAGACAAGGGGATACCTGCTTAATGGCTGTAGATTCTGATGGTGTCTCTTAGTTGACCACACTTTTTATTTAATATGTGATCATTACTGTAATGCAATATAAAAATCAATATCATATTTAGATCACCATATTTGATAACTTCTCAATTTTCCAGTTGATCAGACCACATCCGAGGACCTACCTTGGTTGAAATACTATGTTCTTTAGTGATGATTTTGATGAAGTAGGAAACATTCATTAGGAGGATGCTGGAGGAAAGTGGAACTCTAGAAACTAAGAGTGACAGGGACTACCCTATGGGATTAGCAACACAGTCATCCTCTGCTATCTTATGGAAAGAAAAAGACCCGGGTTCCGCTCTTTCTAAAACCAGGGAGCCACTTTGAAAGTGGCTTGTTTGGTATGTGTGGAAGGAAGTACGCAGGCTTTAGAGTCAGTCTACCTTGGTTTACCTGACGTCTGTGACACACAGCAGCTGTGACAGTGGGTGGGCAGGTTATAGAGTTCCTCTGTGCCTAAATTTCCTCATGTGCAAAATAAAACTGCTTAAGGCTTCCTTTTCATGGTGTTCTCATGAGAAATGCATGGTATGGGGGAGTAAAGTGTTTAGAGAAAGGTCCAAAACCATAACAGATAGCAAAGTCTTTGCTACTAAAACAAGGGGCGGGGTTTTTGTTGGCCGTTAGTCCACATGTGGGCAGATGCTAAGGTTGTTCTTACAAAGTACCAGTACAAAAGTGGCTAGAAAACTGCAGTGATAGTCTCACAGACCTGGAGATGGGACTTCTGAGATATAGGTGTTGTTGGATTTGGTGCTTCCTCAGGGTGGAAGAGAGAATCTGCCCCAGGCCTCTCTCTGGGCTCCTGGCTGGCAGTCTGTGCTGTTTTCTGAGTTGGGGAGCATCACTTGGATTGCTGCTTTGATTTTCACTCTGCTCCCTCCTTCTATTTGTCTCCACATTGCCTCCTTTGTAAGGATCCCAGCCATATTGGATTAGGGCTTATTCTAAGGACTTCCTTTTAGCTATTAGATAAAGTCACATTTTGAGGTACCAAGATTTGAACTTCCACATGGGCATTTGTGGAAAAACATAATTCAAACCATAAAAATAAGAGGCTAGGTGGCCTCTGACCAGAGGTGCTGCGGGCTTTAGACTTACAATGTAGCCAGGTGAACATATGCTTTTTGCCAACACTTGTCAGCCATATCAAAACTGGCACATAGTTTGGGCACAATCAAGTGCTGATTTCTTTATACAGAGAAATGGCCTCTAAAACCCATGCAGGAAAAGCCTAGAGCAACATCACCATTACCTCTCCTGTAATTTTTCTGTCAAGACTATCTGTGACTTTGGAGCTGAGCTATGTCCCAGATTTCCTGTGCTTGGAACTCGGTGGTGACTGAGGAGGGATGGCTCATGCTCCCAGACCCGAACCATGGAAAATGCTTCCGGCTGACATCCATCTGAACATTTATGGAGCCACTGAGTGGTTTCAGGCTCATTCCCATCTGATAAAGCAGGTTAAACATTTATTCTGGGGTACTGTCTAATTAAGCCATGACTTTTCTCACTTTGAGCACAATTAGATGCCAACCCAATGCCTTCACTTTGACCTTCCACTGTGGCATTTTCAAGAACCGCTTTCCTGCTCCCTACAGCCCACCTCTCAAACTTTCTTGCCCTCTTCAGCCACTGCCAGGAACTGCCCCCACTGCCCATGCCAGAACCATGCTTTGAAGAGCTTAACAGTTCATTTGGACTGTTCTATTTTTTCTGGTCTCATTGAGATGTAATTGACATAGTGTATGTGTAGTCAAGATATCCATTAAGGCTTTGGTGTACGTATACATTGTGGAATAACCATCACAATCGATCCAATTAGCGTCCATCCCCTCATAAGGTTGTGTGTGTGTGTGTGTGTGTGTGTGTGTGTGTGTGTGTGTGTGTGTGTGTGTGTGGTAAGATCTCTTACTGGCTACTCCCTGGAGAATGATACATTCTGGGATGACCACAGCCAGTAGGCTGTATAGGAGGTTTTCTCTATCTTCTGAACTACACATGAGTGCCCTTTGTCACCATCTTCCCAGAGAAAGCAGTAACCAATATTTCTTCAGCTCCAACATCCCTTTAGTAGCCATACTTCATAAGTGCAGGGACCAATCCAGGGTTCATTTCCCAGCATCCACATCGGGCATTTCACAATTGTCTAAAACTTCAGCTCTAGAGGAATGGGTGGCCCTTTTAGGCCTCCATGGGCACTCAGACACATGCACATACCTCTGTACAAACATACACATAGGACATAATTAAAATTTAAAAGTTTTCAAAGAACATTTCTCCTCCCCCATTTAGCCAAAAGCAGTACTAATGAGTATCAATCATATTTGCTGCATAACAAATGCCCACAGACAAAATTACCTCAGATAAAAATCCATAAGTGGCTTTTATTGGTTCTTTTTCCTTTACACATTTATACATTACGATGGTTTTGGCTGCTGGTATATAGTTGGTCTTGCTGAGATTGGCCACACCCTGCAGGTTAGTTAGTTCTCTTTTGTATGTCTCCCATCTTCCTGGGAGCTCAGCACTCATTGAAGATGTGTTTTTCCTATGATGACAGCAAAAGAGGAGGATCCACCATATCTCAAGACTGGGTTCATGTCATAGCCACTAATCTCCTATTAGCTATCGGTGCAAGTGAATCACTTGGCCCAGCCTATAGTCAAAAAGTCGGGGTCAGCGATGGAGAAGGTTGTGTGCTCAAACCAGCTTTTGGTAGGGCCATACAGGTATGAGGATGAAGACCCTGGACCAGCAATTTCATCTCTATATGGGGCAAGTAGCCTACAAATTGCTCATCTACTACATAACTGGAGATCTGGCAGCCGTCTGTGGCCCTTACACCTGAGACCACTAAACAAACTCTCCAGCCTTCTTCTCACCCCACTTCCACTCCCTCCCGGAAAGTCCATGACACTATGTCAAAAGCAGCCCCTCCTACCTCACTGTTTTATTAAAAGCTTTCTATCAGGCTGGGAAGTTGAGGGATCCCACCTGCATCTAATATACATCATTTACTAATGTAACCCAGCACCAGTTGCTTCCTCCCCCTACCCCGAGTTGGTTGCCTGCCTGTTACACAGTCGTTGGCCAAATTCCAAAACTCATAATCGGAAAGGAAAAAAAGAAACTATTTAGAAGATGATTATCTGAATATCCAAGCTATTCCCCAGGCAATGAACCCACCACGAGTGCGACCAGCATTCAAAACACTAATAAGAGGAAAGGAAAACAACAACTTCCCACTAGAGACCCAGGTCCTGGGATGCATGAAGCCAGTTGTTTGTTCACACCTCTCTCATCTTTTCAGAGCCATTAATCAGGGTGGGCATGTCAGGCTTCCAACATGTAATTGGATGTCCCTATTGGCTGTTGGCTTTGGATGTCCCTGTTGGCTGGATTTGAGGTTCCAATAATCACAGGCTAAGGCAGATGTCAAATTAGATAGTTCATGAAGGAAGAATGGGAGCCCCAGCAGGGGGATGCAAGTGGGTAGAGAAGGGGTGAAGGCTGCCAGGGACATAGCATGCTGTAGAACATGGTACGGGATCATGGCAGCCCCAGGTAAGGTTGCAGATAAGGTTTATGCAACTGCCAATGTGGACTGCTGGCTCCTTCTAACACAACCAACCTGAAAATCACTGTAAGAGTAGAAGGCCAGGCCTAGGTACACAGTGAGACTGCTGTCATGTGGCAGGATACAAGGACACTGATGGAGAACAGGTTGAGAAGCCCTCGGTCCTGTTCTTGCCCACATTACTTTGCAAGAGTAAATGTTGGCTTCATGGTGTAAAAGAAGCTGGCAGCATCAGCCATGTGGTAGTTCGGCTGTGAGTTATACAAGCTTTGCCAATACCCTACAGGGCAAAGAGTTGATGGGGATGATAGCCCAGCCAGCTGGCCCTCAGCATTTATTCCTCGACTGCCTCCATGTCTCTTTACCTGCATCCTGTCAGGATTGGTGCTCTACAACCAGAAGCTTCATTCTCCAAACTAATTTGGACTTGATCTACTATAAGGTCTACATTTTATCTGGTGACTTCATGCAAACACATAACTGTGTGTGGATGAAGAATGTTACATAAAACATTTGGGAGATGCCTTCCATAGTTTTCGACCTATTCTGTTCTATTCAGTTTTTTTTTTAATTTTTTAAAGTGATGGTTGACTCACTAAGTTGACCTCATGACCTGTCAATGGATTTTTAAGAACTGATCTATAGAGATCATTTCCTTCCCAAGTTGCTTTTCTCTGAGCATTTAAGAACAGGACCCGGGCTATTGCTGGGGACAGATGATGTGGATAAAAAGCTGAATCTCTAGGCTATGATTCTGTAGGACTTAGAACTTGATGTCAGTGGCTTAGCCTGCCCTTCTTCTAGAAGTACAGTAATAGGAATATTCTGTAAAGGCAGATAATCATGCATGCTAGCCATTGCTTCTGGGGGAATCTGAGTGTTCAACAAAAATAATAAATATTCTCAAGTAGATAAAATTGGAAACACAAGGAAGAAACAAGAAATGAAAGGAAGTTTTTTTTTTTAAGCAGTGATGTTAATCATGGGAAAATTAACAGTTGATATAAGGAACATCATAGAAAAACAATAAGAAAGATATAGCCGAATAATGATGTGAGGTGATGAAATATGGAGCTCTCTCTAGAAAGAAGTGACAAGGAAAACATGAGAAAAGCTAAGTGTGGTGGCTCACTCATGTAATCCTAGCTAACCCTTGGGAGACAGAAGCAGGGGGATCACCAGAAATTCAAAGCTAGCTAAATGGGAAGTGTCAGGTGAGCTAGGTTATAGAGTGAGACCTAATATGTAAAAACCTAGAAATCATTAGCAAAAGCCTAGAAAAAATATTAACACCTGGATAGCAGAAAGTGAGGGATGGTGAGTGGGTGGGCAGACAGCAACCATGCAGGGGGGCAGACAGACACCATGCAGGACTGGGGTTTAGAGTGTGGGCAGACAGACATCATGCAGGATTGGGGTTTAGGGTGTGGGAAGACAGAAAAACAACATGTATGATTGAGGAAGCAGACAGACACCATGAGGGGGGCAGACAGATACCATGCAGGATTGGAGGTTAGGGTGTAGGCAGACAGACAGACATCATTCAGGATTGGTGGGGGGGGGCGACAGACAGCATGCCGTATATATTTGAAAGGCAATGATTAGTCAGTTTCTCTTAATTAGAGACTGTGAGAATTTAGGAAGTTTCAAAAAAGACAAATGAGAAAAATCAATACTTTGTAATACTAAAATAAAATGTAAGAGCATCAATAAGGAAGAAAAATTCTAGAAACTGCCATAGGGAAAGAGAAAACAAACTTCCTGACTTTAGAGTTATTGACAACAGATGTGAATACAGGGAGATGATGTATAAAAGCCAATTTAAAAAAAATAATGAGCCCAAAAGCAACGAGGAAAAATCAACTCTAATACAGAATACTGCATTTAGCCAATATGAAGACTCCATAGACAGGCACACTGTGAAAATGCAAGACTTTAGCAGGTTTCTTATACTAAGAACTACTTTAAAAAACTCAGATAAGAAAGAAATTAAAGTTTCTTGGGGAAAAATATGAAATTCAAATAATCTAGTACAGTTTATTACTGCCTAAGGAAGCAAACAGCCAATAAAATGCAAAGAGTGGTATCAATAATAACCCAGAACAGATGTTTTAAATAATATCAACAAAAGGGGAGTAGGAACCTAGGAGACAAAAAGTGAAGAAAACATATTTGTTTTGTTCATGGGAAGATTATGATGGATGATAGATTATAACAAGATAGATATAACGTGATATATAAATAAATAGATGTGATACATAGATACATGGATAGATAGATAGATAGATAGATAGATAGATAGATAGATAGATAGATAGATAGACAGATAAACATAGATGATGGATAGATAGGCAAATATAGACAATAGATAAATAGATATAGATGACAGATTTATGATAAATAAAAATATAGATACATAGGTAGATACATAAATACATATAAAGAAAGAAAAAGAAAAAAGAGATACATATGTATATATACACACATACATAAAAATACGTACATATAGATACATAGATGCATAGAAAGAAAGATAGACTGACAGATGATGAACAGAGATGAATTATAGATCTGAGAAATCTATGGTAGAAAGAAATACAGTTCAAGAGAGACAGTTTACTAACAATGTTTTTGCATATATATCAACAATATGTGGTTGATAAGAGAAAAAAATAAAAATAGAGAGGTGAAGAACAAAAAATATCCAAGGAAAATATAAATTAGAGACTAACATATCAATTTCAGTATCTAATGAAATCAAATAGGTACAAACAGAAAAAGACTATCAGGAATAATGGACAAGAGCCATATAACCATTACTGAGATATGTGTACCTCATAATACTTATTCAGAACGTACAAAATAGTGAGTAGCCAGGGACCTGTGGAAAACCAAACATTACTGTTCTGATAAAGGCATGTAGCAACAAAATGTCTGCTAACAACATTCTGCCATACTCACAGACCAGTATCTTGCTCAGCCACCATCAGAGAAGCTTCCTCCTGCAGCAGATGGGAACACACACAGAGACCCACAGCCAGACAAGATGCAGAGAGGGAAACCTTGAAACACTCCGTTCTAAATGGGATGTCTCTATCAAATCTTTCCACTCAGGGTTCAGGGAAGCCTGAAGGCAGAAAGATTCTAAGAGCCAGAAGGGACAGTGGACACCAAGGAAACAAAGCTTGTGAATGACAACAGGACCAATGCACATATGAACTCACAGAAACTTGGAGAATACACAGAACCTGCATAGCTCTAAGCCAAATGGATCCTAGCAGGAGAAGGAAAGTGGGCATTAGCCCCACCCCTAAACCAGAAGCCATCTCCAAGTGATAACTACACCAAAATGAAAAATTCCTTTTCTCAAATGAAGTGTCATTGGGCATTCAAACCCATTTAAGAGAAGGCCCCATGCCCAGCAACAAATAGCCGACACAAAATTAATTCAATGGTATTATTTGGAGTTCTGTTTTGTCTTATCTCATAATGCTTTGAGTGAGCTTCTCCGCCCACCCCATGAGTCTTTTGTTTACATATTATTATTATTTCTATGTCTTTTTGTCTTTATGAGAGTTCTGTGTGTCTCTGTTTCTATAAGCTTTTGGTGCTTTTTCTTTGATTCTTTTTTGTTTGCTTAGTTTGTTCTATTCAGGTCTGTTTGCTTTTATTTTATGTATTGTTTTTATTATTTATTATTATTTTTCTTCTTTTTAGATGTCTATTTTCTAATGAAAGCAAGAAAGGATGTGAATTTGGGTTGGTGGGGAGGTTGGGAAGATCTGGAAGGAGTTGGGGAAGAGAAACTATTATCAGAATATGTTGTATGAAAAAATTATATAGTTTTCAATTAAAAATTGGTTGGAAATGGCAAAAAATAATCCAATCCTTCATTTAAGGACTTCACAGTTTAGTTGTCAGAGAAAGTCAAATGAGACTGATGCTAACTAGCATGGACCTTCTCTTGGGACACAATATCTCAAAAGAGATTGACAAGAAAAGTATTATGCCTGACCTGAGACTTAATAGAAAAAAAACAAGAGATGAAGAAATGAGTGGGGAGAACCAAAATACACCTGAGAGTAGCCATGAGGTTTTGGGAATTGTAAGTTAAAATCTGGAATGGTAAGATCAGGGAGCTGACGATGAACCAACAATCGAGGACACATCATCAAAGAGCTAAGTGCCATGCAGTGGAGCTTGGGTAATTAATTCCACAGCCAGACAAGAGAGAGCCCTCAAAGTCCTTGAGTCACAGAGGACAATTTGTGTGCAGTTTATTTATCCCCATCTGTTGGGGGTAAATTACTAAGGCTGCTGTGTGTGAGAGTGGGAAAGGAGCCCACTATCCCTTACATATATAATAAGAGGCAGAGAAGAGGACAGGAGAAGTAGCACCAAGAGAGATGGGCACCAAACTGAAGAAGTGAGACTGAACTCACCATGTAGCATTTTCCCAAACATCTTTCTAGGGGCAGAAGGAAAGGAAATATGAACCAACTCAAATGTTGACCTCATCAATTCCAGGACATGTTGGAAATTAATCCTCGAAAATCATGAGTTGTGAATCCTAGTTACATATACATATATGTGTATGCGTAGCGTGTTTTAAAACTACTTATTAAAATTAGTTTCTAGTAAACATGTTGAACTTCCTACACCCCAAAAAACCTTATAATCAACATATTTCAAAAATAAGTTCCTGTGCTTTTTAATAAATGTCAGTATTTGTGGGATATGGACTTGAGCAACAGCTGGAAGTCTGGTCTTTTCAGGCTACCATAAGATAAAGGGGTTATTTGGAGAAATTAAATATATTAAAGAATTTTAGGAGGAAAAGAAAAATGTGAAATAGATGTTGGGCATGGAAGAGGATGATAACTATGATAATTCCTTAGCCCAGAGGACTGCAGTAAATGGAAAAGAAAGAAAAGTTTACATATCATTAAAGATTCGCTGCATGACTCCGTAGAGGAGATTAAAAGAAGAAGCTATAGCCAACAGATGCCAGTTTTGAAGATGTGGAAGCTGGAGTGGTATCTTTCCCACGAGTGATGCAGAGCATGTTGACTTTATCCAGCTGTGCATGTGTACAATATAAGCCTGTACACGTTTGATGATTTATATATGCTTGGCCCAGAGAGTGGTCATACTATTAGGCATTATGGCCTTGTTGGAGTAGGTGTGTCACCATTGACATGGGCCCTTTTTTTGTTATTAGATACTCTCTGTATTTACATTTGAAATGTTATCCCCTTCCCCTGCTCTGCTCCCATCCCCCATACCCCTTCACTTAATGAAGGTGCACTTTCTTCTAATCACCCTCTCCTCCCCAGTGCCTTGGCATCCCCCTACATTGAAAAAAATAAAAGTGTTCTCCCCAGACCAAAGGCCTCTTCTCACATTGATGCCAGACACTGCTATCTTCAGCTACATATGGAACTGGAGCCATAGGTCTCTCAATGTGCGCTCAGTGGTTGGTGTTTTAGTTCATGTGAGTTGTAGAGGGTTTGATTGGTTGATAATGTTCTTTCCTTGAGGTTGCAACCCCTTTCAGATCCTTCAGTCCTTTTCTTAGCACCTTCATTGGGGTCCCCATGTTCAGTCCGATGGTTAGTTACAAGCATGCTCAGCTGTATCTGTATGACTCTGGCAGAGCTCCTGAGGAGGCATCTTTATCTGGTTCCTGCCAGTAAGTACTTCATGGCATCAGCAATAGTGCTTGGATTTGGTGACTGCATATGGGGTGGCTCTCCAGGCGAGGCAGCCTCTAAGACCCTCATCCTAGCTTCCTCGAAGCCAGACTTCTAGCTGCCTTTGTAACAAGATTTGGAACTCTTGGCTCCTCCAGCCCTGTGCCTGCTTGGGCACTGCCAAGCTCCTACCTTGATGATGGGACTGAAAAGCCAGCCCCAGTTTTAAATGCTGTCCTTTATAAGAGTTGCCTTGGCTATGGTGTCTGTTCACAGCAGTAAAACTCTAAGATAGCTATGCTAACTCACAAATAATGGGTCATTTCTACAGAAGTCAGAGTGGATAGCCAGTTTAAGCAGAAAGTCACTGAGGGAGTGGTGGCAAGAAAAAAAAGCCAGGACTATGAAGCCTCAACTTTGTGGGAAAGATGTATGTCAGTAATAAGGGAAGAAGACACTAAAGGCAAGAAAGAGACAGAAATATTAACATACAAGTATAATGGGGTCAGTTAACAGTGGCAAGAAAATGCAGTAGATGAAGGCAAGAGGAAACATCCTTGGCTGTCATAGCTGAGAGTCCAGGCATAAGTCCAGACCTCATACAGGAAACCAGTGTACAAATACCACCACCAGAAATCCATCTCTACCTTGCCCCCTTTCTTGCCTACGTCTCCATCTTTTTCACAGCAATGGGCCTGGAAGCTTCCGGCTATTTTCTCATCAGCTCCAGATGGAAAAAAAACAAAACAAACCAAAAAAAACCTCCACTTCCAGAAATTCCAGTTTGGCTCTAACTAGGACAACTTGGCTTACAGGCTTACTTCAACCCATCTTTCTGGCCAGACCTGGATGAAAGTCCCACATCCCCCACTCAGGCTCACCAATAAAGCACTGGGGGATAAGCTTCACTTAACCCCAGACTGTAACACAGCAAGCGAGGACATGAGTATCCTCAGAAGAAGAGAATGGGGACAGTGAGAGAAAGGAAGGCAACAAGAAACTGGGGTGGAGACACTCTCTCCTTATGCTAACCGCCAGACAAAGGCAAAGAGAAAGCCCATATATATGGAAACCCCATTGTAGCAGTCTAAAATGAAACAAGATAGCATCTCCTCTCTGCCAAATCTCCCTCCTGTCTTAAAGAGAGCTTGTGAAGCTGGACAAGGTCCCTCCCCACCTGGCATCCACAGTCCTGGCTCTTAGCCCCTCACCTCCCACCGCCAGGCCTTTGGAAAGAGCCATGCTTCTTTTTCTGAGGCCTTTGGACTCTCAAGTGATAAAAAAAAAAAAAAAAAAAAAAAAAAGTCACGGATTGCTAAAAGCCTCCTTGAAATATGAGAGCCTGGTCCTCCCTGGCTACACTTTTTTGCTATGTACATCATAGATCCCTTCTTTCCCAGCAGGTCATTTCTCTGATGATAGACGCATTACACTCTCCTCCCATATCCCCTTCCCTCTGACTCTCTAATTTGCTGAAACAGAATCAGTAACCCTCCTTGACTAGACTTCAGAGTTCCACTTTGGGCAGGGTGCTGGGCTCAGATGTAACTAAGGACCCTGAGGACCTCATGTTATATGAATCATCTCTCCTGTGCACCAGGACATCAAACCAGACTTCACTCCTGCCTCTTTCTTTACTGGCTGCAGCAGCTCATTGGACTCAAGTCGGGATGAGAGCAGCAGCTCATCAGAACATTCTGGCAGGCTCCCCTTGTCCCGGAAGGTCTCAAAGGGCAAGGGAGAGCCAGACATGTGAGCATGAAAAAGGAACCCTGGCCAGCCAGAAATGGAGATTTTATGTCCCTGCTGTGAAGGAGAGCCATGACAGTCATCTCTGATGTTAACAAGCCAGCCTGGAGGGGACTCCAGCAGCTCCCCTTAGGAATCTGATGGCTTCTTTTTGTGTGATATTTTGAAGCATGTCAGCAGTACTGGGCACTGTCAGCCTCCTCTAAGTGACCCAAGTGGGAGTATAAAGAGTAACCTGTATAAGAAAGTGCAGGAATATAGTTCCAGACCCGTCACTGCGATTATCAAGGCAGAAATACTTCATGCTCTGCTCCCCAGATAGTTTTAGAAACCAAACGGGTAGATAAGCTAATAGTTATAAGCTCTAAGGTGGCACGTGTCTCCCTGACCAGAGTCTCATTTCCTTTGGTGTCCAAAGCGTTATCCAGTATTTCATCAAAACCAGGTCCAATCTGTTCCTCCACTGATGTTCACACACCAAAACCTCTATTTGCCTCCCGTATCCATATAGACACAATGCTAAGCTTCAGTTGACCTTCCTGACTACTGATTTATGTGTCCCAGACTGGTTTGAAATGACCCCTTATCACTCTCAGTCTGAATCCTACAAAAGACCGAATAAAGAACTCCAATGTGGCACCATGTGCGTGGGCATGTGTGTATGTGCTCCTGGGCATACAAGGGGAAACTCAAAGCTTTCTCATCAAACTCTGGTTTCTGAATACTAGTCTTTTCTTCTTACTCTGACTATGAATAGGTCTAAGTCTCTAGTTTAACAAATGCATAGCCTAGGCTCAAACAGCGGTCCAGATGCCTAGATAGCTCATACTGTTCTTTCTTCTACTCTGCAACACAAAGCCTACTTCCTGTGCTGAGAGAACCTCATGCACCTACTCTGATCCTTACTTGGTCTTTATTTTCCCCTCCTGTCAAATGGGCCCCACATTCTCCAGTGGGAATGAACTTGCAGTGGTTCATGTCTTAATATCATCCTGACCTTCTTAAGTATGAAGACATGATTACCACTATCCAATACTGGCAGGATGAACCAAGAAGGGCAGCATATGGCCTGACTTCCAGACGGTGCAGAAGTTATCTGCTTGAGGATGCATAGTCTTGAAGCTGCCCAGTGTGAGCAGACACAGGACTTCCCCATCAAGCTGCATTCTCAACAGAAAAGACCTCACATCCCAGGTGTCTAGTGAAGACACTAATAAGGTCAATGGAGAAGCCTCCACTTGTCACTGTGCACCATCACTGTGTTTCAAACTCACTTGGAACTCCCCCACTAGAGAAAGTACTGCCCTGAAACCCATGTTCACAGATTAGGAAGCAATGACAGACAAGTTAAGCAAGTGCTTCGGTACTGGAGCTAGATTTTGAGTCAGCACTGGTACACATGTATGTGCACGGAGCCCATATGTACCAAGAAACACACACACACACACACACACACATACACATGCATGCACACACACATACACACACACAGCCTTTATTTCCTAGGGAAGAGGACACGTTCTTACACTGCCGTTTCTGCTTCACTGTAGTCTCTGTATTATCTGGATCACCCAAGGTCTACAGTGAACCTCTATTACTTTCAAAACAATAATTTTGAAATGTTCATATGAAAGAGCATCTCTCATTTATGCTTCTGAAACCATTGAAGGCTTTGAATATTAAACACCTTCCTCCCAAGTACTCCTATTTTGGAGGCTTAGTCCCCAGCTGGCGTCACTATGGGATGAGATATCGGAAGAAGTAGAACATTTGAAACAGATCCTTCGGGCTATCTTATTGGTGGCCCCTTTTCTGTCTTGCTCTTAGCTCCCTGTCTGCCATTGTTAGGAGAAGAGTTCTCCACTGCCTCGTGTTCCCACTGACATGATATTATGCCTAAGTGCACCGGGTATGTACAGAACCAACCAAAGTGTGTGCCAAATAAACAACTCCCCTCCTGAGATTGTACCTGCCAAGCAGTTTAACACAGCGATGAGAAGTTATTCATGAGGAACTGCCATGCCTCTCAACCCATAGCAAAGACACGCAGAGGTCTTAGGGACACAGTGGAGAGAAGGAAAAGACATGACTTGAGGCCAAAGTTTTACATCATTCTCTACTTTCTCATCTCGAGGTATCCAATTAATGTCTTTGCTTCCCAGCTACTTTCTCGCATTGGTTTCTTATGACCTCCTGCTTACAGAGACAAGCAAGGCAGATGCCGAGAATGTGCCTGTTGCTCTCGGAGCTCTCTACACACATTGCCCGATTTCAGCAGAACACTCTGTGTCAGCCAATGTCAACATTCCTTCTTCCTAGATGCTAAAACTGGCACTTCAAAACTCAGCTTGATCGGGTTTATAACGTGCGTTTACCACTGAGCTATGATACGAATCCAGGCACATTTGACTACCAGGTCTGGAGTTCCTTGTGGGTAAGTACTGTTGACTGCTTTGAAATCCATCAGTCCAAAGACACACACCTAGCCTAAGCCTCTCATCCAAACTGTGATGACGCTGGTATCTAACTGGCCATTGCTACTTCTGGAGTTGATTTAAGTACAGTGCTTAGTAACTCTTATTCTGCTTTCAGCTTGCCTTTCATGTCTATCCTTTTCCTCCTTTGACAGCACCCTTCAGGGCCCCTCCAGCTCTCTGAGGTGAAAGCAGTCAGCTTAGGAGAAAAGGCACCCAGAGAGATGCAACCTCAGAGTAGCCCCTAGGTGCTAGCCTGCAGGCTTTTCCCAGAATGGGCCAGGAGTGGCTGGGAGGGAGGGAGTTTGCATCCCGCTCAGACAGTGAGCTTTCCAGGCCAGCAGCAGTAATGGAGAACGTGACAAGCTGTCGCTAGAAGCCAGCCCCGTTCTCCAAGACTTAATGGTAGAATAACACAATAGGGTCAGACTAAAAAGGTTCCCTTATGAAAATTTTATCAGCAACTTTGGTAAATGGCTATGGGAAAGGTGCTTTGCTCTCAGGCAGACCTGGGACCCGATTTTACAAGGTACAGGCAGCTCGCATTGCCTCACCCCCACAAGATATTAAGGGCACTCAAATTGAATTAACACCAAATCAAGCCGGTGCACTTAACAATACAAATGCACTTAAGGGATGCCTCAGGATGATTTGTGACTAAAGAAAGCAAAGAAGAGAACAGACTGCAAGCCACAAGGGTGGTGTTGTGTGTCATATACAGGAAAGGCCATAAGTAGACCTTAGGATACCGGAAAACCATGAACTTCAGGGGCTCTCAGATACCTTAGACCAAGCTGTAAAGTAGAAGGCTGCTTTTGTGGTACGCAGGAAACAATTGATAAATACATTACAGCCAGTTTTCATAGTGGCACGATCTCCATTACCTCGGACAGGAACGGAGCCCCTCTGCTCAGATGAATAAGAGACAAATAATGATGTCTCAGGTAGCACCCCAGGAAATTCTTTACCATAGGCCAGGACTCTTCATGACGATGCTCACACAAAGATCAGAGTGACATCTGGAAGAAGAGGTGACAGTTTTCAAGACAGACCTCAACACATCCTAAAGAAAGTCATCAAAAAAAAAATGTTCGTGGAGTGAGACCCTAGTGTCACAGCCAGCCAGCCCTCGGTTTCCCCTCTTGCTCGTCAACGCGTCTGCACACATTTTCTTCCCCAGTGTCTTCCTTCTGCAGCTTCCGGCTCCCGAACGCTCCCTTGCATTCCCACTCACACCCCTTCACCTCTTCCCTGTGCACACCCTGTCTACTGAGCTGGAAGACAATTGGCCCATCTTCATAGCTGAATGGCTCTTCCAGATAATCTTGGAAACTTGGATACATTCTGGACTTGTGAGAATTCAGGGGGAAAATATGGCCTCACTGGGGATCTCTTCCCATCAAGTGAAATACACACAAAAGCATGTTTTTGTCGTCCTTTCGGGGAACAAGCTGCCTCCACGCAGGGTCTCACGCAGGAAATGGGCTCCATTTAGGTTGGAGGTGGCCTAATTTTATCAGCGTTAAAGCAGTTGTTCATCTAGTCATGGGGTGGTTGAAAAACTGGGGCAGGCGGCTTCAGTTTTTTTTTTTTTTTTTTTTTTTTTTTTTTTTTTTTTTTTTTTTTTTTTACTACAAAACAAAGTTTGGAGATGGTGAGAAAGATCCTGTCCAGCCACTGAGCCTCAGCCAAGTCTTGCTCCCTATAAAGGTTGGCATTACTGGGGGACTATGGCATTCAAAGGGACTATGAACCCCCTTCCCTTGAACTATCTTAGGAACCTCTCTATTAGAATTTGTCTGTGGGAGTACAACGGAGTGACTAGGTCATGCTTTTCCCACTAAAATAAGGACATTTGTTTTTCTTCAGCATCCTCAAAGGACTGTTGCCAGGTGCAGAACAATCGTTACGGACAGTCTTTAATTAATTAGGAAGTACCACAGCTATACAGTGTCGTCATGGGGACCATTATATTAAAAAATGTACCCGCAGAACCTCTTCTCACAGGACCCCTGGATATTAAGTCCCAAGGAAGCATTTTTGAACTGCCTATGGTTTTCCATAAGAGCAGCCTTCTCTCAGACCATCCAAAGAAATAGAAGATGTCTGAATGGAACCCACTGTAGCCTCCAGGATCAATGTACCAATTACCCCAGAGCATCCTCTGCACAGAACTTTAAAAGAAACCAATGAATGATGCCATTTATAGCATTTCAAAAGTCACTCTACATACCCGAAGGTATAAGACAAGCATCATGTCTGCCTCTCAGAGCCAGAGATCGTTCTAGTGCGCCCTCCACTACTCATGAGCATCCCTTATATGTCCCTTACATTTCACCTCTTGTTTCAAACAAACTTATTTGTAGCTCATAAATCGTTCTTTGTGAGTGGATTCTCCAGTCAACACTGTTGGCTGCATATTGTCCAGTACTGACCACATGCCCAATGTAGGATAGGTAGGAAGAGGGCTAGGAGACTCAGCCGAGTTCCTGAACTCAAGGAGCCTGTCTTTGACTCCTCTGCTTAGCACTTTTTCAGTCTAAGATGCAGACAGCTAAGCTGATTTCACTACCTCTACAAGGAATACCCCCTACCAAGTAGAAAGGAAGCAAAATGTGCAACAGAATAAATTTGCTTTCACTGTTTCCCATAGGTCACTCTGCTAAACCTGCTGCTGAATTACTTGTCTATGTGTCTTTCTGACCCTATTACGCTCCAAGCTCTTTAGCTTAGGTAACTGCTCCACCCATTCAGGTCTATGTCCTAAGCACGTATTGCAGCCCAGGTACGTAGCAGGAACTCTATGAGCCTATGTGGAATGAACATACATCGTGGATGCATAAATAAACAAATACATGGGTGGATTTGACATGACTATCTCTTTCCTTATTTCCTTTCTATTAAACCTCATCTAGTCTTTGATCGACAGGACCCATAGAGACAGGGGTAGCCTAGTGATGATAAACACGGGTTCTCTCTGGGATGTGCTAGTCTGTCTCCTGTCGGCTTGCAGGAGAAGACTTAAATATTCAGGATACTTGTTCCCCCTCTCAAGCTGTTTTAAAATGGGTTATACAGTGAAATGATCATGGTGAGAGTATTTTCATCATAAAAATTAGGAATGTGTAGTTTGGCTCCATCGCCCATGTGCTATGTGGCCTTGAATGGGCTGCTAATATTGCGAAGTTGGGCTTTGTTGTTTCTATGATGGAGGTGTTGAGTGTGACTTTGCAAGGTTACTATGGGGCGGGGGAGGTGGATGAACATTTTGAAAGTGCTTGGTATAAATCGTTCTACAAACTGTTTAACACAGCTAATTTCTATCTTCAGCAGTCAGTCGTGGTGCCATTTCATTGCATTGCAACGAATGCAATTTTTTTTCATCCCTTTACGCTTTTTCCTGTTTTTCAAAGATTTTTTAGGACAACAAGGAAAATACAAAAGCAACAAATAAATCTATAAAGCTAGAGATGTAGATGGAAAAACCAGTAAGAGGGGAAAATAAAAAACTCCAAATCAGAATGTTATGCTGATTGGATGGAGTCTAATAGATCCTGAGCCACAGAGGCGCTGGCGGTGTGGCTAGGCACAGCCAGCACAGTCACTGCTAGAGCAGAGAGAGATGGATGATGCTCTAACACGCGCTCCCGTGTCCTGTCCCGGGTGGAGAAGAGAGGCGTGGTGAGAGGTGAGGAGCAGGCACTGAGTGCAAGCTAGCACACTGCACTGGGGTGGGGGCGTTTTCCCCTTCTGCACGCACTCAGGCCGTCCCACTATACAGGGAAAGCTACTGAGGCAAGCGGAAAGGCAGAGCCACGTGGCTGCCGATTGACAGAACTGAAATTAGGACCCAGAGCGCCTTTCTCTGGTGCGCTCTGCTCCTCTGCTGGGGCACCCTGCCGTCTCCTCGCTCCGGGAAGATCCATTTTGTGATAACAAAAAAGATCAAAAAATCTTTCAAGATTGAACAGAATCACACTCAAATGGAAAAAAAAAAAAAAAACTAAAAACCTGCTGGCATTGAGATACAGGGGACTTCCCAGGGAATTTCCTAGATCTGGCTGTGACACATGAAAGAATGACAAGCATAAAGCCCCAGTGGCAAGAGCAGCTGCTCTGCCAAAAAAAAAAAAAAAAAATCCTCATTTTGTGTTAGCTTTTGAAAAGAGAGCCGTGTTTTATTAATTCATATTCTTTTTGCGGGCCACTCTGAAGCCCAGGCCTTTTTTTTTTTTTTAAGCCACTCTACTATGTAGAAACTTTCTCCCAAACTTGTCTAAAGCTTTGACTTTCCTCTTCATGAAACTCTCTGTTGGGGTAGTTAATGGGTGGACATAGAAACCAAATCTATTTTTCCATCCCCTTCTTCGGAAAGAAGCAGCCAAAGCAAGAAGGTGTAAAAAGCAATCAATGGACCCACAGAAGGGCAGGGTAGAAGCTTCGGAGCCCGGTGGGGGGATGAATCCATTTACCTTCTAGTTGACAGCAATGTCTCATTGATTAGACCACAGGCGGGTATAGCCCAGCATTCGGGCCTTTCCGTGTTATTGCTGTCCAGGCTACATCTGCCCTTACACCAAACAAACGCATCAGCCCAGCTCCTAAGTCATAGTCCCTGATGTGGCTCAAAGGGACCGCATGGAAACCCTTTCCTCATCTCCACTCAGAAATGGCTCGGGCAGTCCCCTGCTCCTATATCAACAAGTCTCTCTCTACCTGCTTCCAGATTCGTCCAATGTGTCCAAGACCTCATTGACTAGACCTGCATCAACATTCCAGGGCAGGACCAACCACTAACATCCAAAGGAAGACAAACAGGGACCCTGAAAGGGGGAGAAATTGTCGATTTTTAAAAATACATTTCTGTATTTTGTTTTACACATAGCAGAATTTCACCTCAGTTCATCTTCGTTTACTTGACCATAAGCATGTTTCTGAGCTCAGCCACCTGTCTGGGTGAGCTTAAGAAACGTGGATTCAGTGATAGCTTCATTTCTATATAGGCATGCGTAAATGTAGGTATGTCTCTGTGTCTCTCTGTCTCTCTTTGTCTCTGTCTCTCTCTTTTTCTGTCTCTGTCTGTCTCTGTCTGTCTGTCAGTCTGTCTCTCTCTCTCTGTGTGTGTGTTTATGTGTGGGTGAAGTGAATGAGAGAGCACCCACAAGCCGTAGCACAAATACAAATCACAGGACAGCCTCAGGTGTCCTTCCAACCCGGATCTCTCTCATTGCTTTCTGCTCTACTACAGACTCAAAGCTAACGATCTACACATCCAGGGGCTTCTCCTGCCTCTCTTCCCACTGTAGGAGTGGCAGACTTAGGTACCCCATGCTACCCCATGCAACATTCACCCGGGTCCCTGCACTCTTGACTCATCTCCATCTTGGGCTGAGACATTTCTCAGTCCTTGCTTGTACTTTTTAAATGAGTCAGGTGTGGAAAAGCAAACAAATAAATACATAGAACTGGCTACTCAAAGTCAAACAAGAAATCCATCATCCAATCAGAAACCAGGACTAGGGCTGCTTGCTCCACCTACCCTATGGAAGTCCTGTGTATTGAATGATAATGCTCATCTCCAGGTGCTGTGGCCGGTGTTCCCAGAGAAGACTGGAAGAGACCCCAGTCCCAGCACCGATAAGATCCGTGACTTCCTTTCATCCTTCGTGTGTAAAATGGAGATATTACAGTAGTGCACGCCTGGTGGGCTTCATCTCAGCCTATGACTGTTATTTCAAACACAGAAGTGGCACATTCTCGCGGTCACTGAAAGTTTCAGGAGCCTGTAGGCTAAAACTAGAATAATACTAAGATTCTTGTGGTCCTGCACAAGACTGGCGTGCAAACACTTCATGTTCTGGGTGGGAGGAGAGAACCAGTTCCCCACAGTTGTCCTCACTGCCACATGGCGTGAGCGCACACAAACACACTAAATGTAAAAAGTACATTTCATGAGACGAAAACCAAGTTGTTTACTTCTGGAAGCATTTCCCTTTTTCGAAACTCACAATGAAGCATGGCGCAGACAGAAACAAAGTGGCCTGCCTGCACATCTCTGAGTGAGATGAGGTTCCCTGGTGAGACGAAGCCCACAGCTTGTCCACTGTCCAGATAATGGAGCTGAAAACACAAACTTCAGAAAGTAAGTACTGTGTGTACACCCTGAACACAAAGAATTCAAACACCCGGGCTCGCACTGGGTTTGTCAGTCCAGCCTTAGAACTTTGCTGAGGAATTTACTTTGCTCATTACTTCAGGGAAATAAAAGACTCAGTTGAGACAATTATAACTCTATTCTGGCGGAGAACAACAGCTCCAGCTTAACCTGTGTTTTATTCCCATCCCTCCTTCGGGCTTTACCTGGAGTATCCCCCGGGGAAAGCACAGCTGGGAGCTGGAATCTTTGTGGGTCTTTTACAAGGTCTTTTTGTGTTCTACGTCTCAAGTTTCTGAATCTGAAACTTGTGAAATACAACTTGCAAAGCTCCTCTTTGGGCAAGAATACCACTGGAATCTTACCCCCTACTCTACAAACTAGATAGAGGAGTAGGCGCCCCCCAGGGGACAAAGCGCCTGCAGCCCAGGGCTTTAAAGACCATCTGGAGAAGAGAAGGGTACCTCAGGCAGAGGGACCAGGACGTGCCAGGCTGTCAATGCAGGGTGACAGGCAGAGGGGCTGAAAAATGGAGGGATGCAGGAGGAAGGCAAGTTCTCTCACGTGGACCGTGAGGGGAGAGTGGAAGGATGTGGTCATGGGGAGCGGGGAAAGAAAGATGAATGGGGTCTGAGTCAGTCATAGGCTAAAGCAAACAGGAAGGTTTTAAAGTGAGACTTGAGGAAAGGAAGTGGTTCTGAACAAGGGAGGGAGAGAGCTCGAGAGATCCACCTCAGAAAAACAGTCACTCTCCTTTTTTGGACAGGCAGACTTATGTAAATATTTCTTGTTGATACTGACAGATAGGCGGAAACCCCCCCCCCCTTTTTTTTAAATCACAACCGGCTCCAACCTTTTCCTAGAACTTGAACCAGAAAGAATCAAGACTTTAGATTTGAAAACCCTGGGAGGCTCACTGGGGTGAAAGGCTGCTGGGCTGTTCTGAGCACATAATCAGGGCCACCCAGATGACGAGCTCATGGGGAGGTCACAGACTCCGCTCAACACCCAGAGCTTTGTCCGGTGCTCCCCGGTAGACCTGAGAACATGACCCAGGGAAAGTTTAATGCCTTCTGAGTGTGGAATTACACTAATAACTCCCACTCTGGCCAGGGGTGGATCCTGGAACCTAGAGAAAGTTACCATATAAAGGGTGTCAACTGGCATTTTCACCGAAAGCACAGAGACACCAACCAACTAGGCCAAGGGCAGCTGCTCACAGACCCACAGTGCCTCCTGAGGACTAATCTAAGATGGTTCTAGAAGACAAAAGCAAATGAATGAATGAACCCTGACAAAAATGAGTTAGCCAAAATCAGCAAATCTTACATCTTTCTAGCTCCTTCAGAAAGTTCCCTTTCTACAACCTTCTCAGAAATTATTGTCTCCAGATTATGAAGGGCAGCAATGTCCCCCCCCAGGGCTTCAAGACAAAGGATGTTTCCTTTTTCTGCTACTTGTTGTGTGAACTGAGCCTCCAAATCCTTCATTTTTCTCAACTATAAAATGGTCACAATATGCTTTGTTCCCATCCCTATAGACACCGCGCATTTTAAACTCCTTTGCAGACTCAAAGCCTGTAGTGTAAAAGGCAGTTGTGTGTGATGGTAAGAGTCATATAGGATAATAACATCTGGGATGTTTCTTTATAGCATACAATTGAGCTCAGGGATGATTAAACCCAATGCTGGATCACTTTACTATTCAAAAAAAAAAAAAAAAATTAACTAAAGAAACCCTTCATTGGTTTCTTAGTCTGTGTTTATAGTCTCTATTACAAAGTCTAAAGTCACTGCCACATTATGATAAAATGTCAAACTTTGAAATAATTAGTACTCTTTTTTAAAATTGCATTTTGTATGTATTTTTTTAATCTGCACATATGTTTGTGCATTGAATGTCTGTAGTGCCCGAAGGGGCCAGAAGAAGGCATCGAATTTTCCCTAGAACTGGAGTTACAGATGGTTGTGAGCCACTATGTAGGTACTAGGAATTGAACTTGGGTCCTCTGAAGAACAGCCAGGGCTCTTAACTGCTCTTAACCACTGAATCATCTCTCCATTCTTAATTACCAGATCTGAAATACTTAAATACTTATTATTTTAATTAAGTATTTAATTTAGCTTTATTATATAATCATTGTTGCTTTATACAATTACTTTAAAGCTATCTTATCAAATACAATAGTAACTAGCCCCAAATAGCCACTTAGATTTAAATTTTTAGTTTTCGTGTGTGTGTGTGTGTGTGTGTGAGAGTATGTGTTAGTGCAAGTGTGTGTGTATGCGTGAGTATGTGTGTGTGAGTGTGTGTTATTGCGAGTGTGTGAGTGTGAGTATGTGTGTATGTGTGTGTGTGTGTAGGCCTGAGAGGATATCTATGGTGCCACTGAGAACCGAATTTAAGTCCTCAGGAGGAGTAGGGATGCTAGTTTAGAACAAGAAGCGCTCCAGTTCCTTGGTCACTCTAGTGACATTCCCTGTGTGGCTGCAGCAATGGATTATTGCCATCGCTGTAGAAAGTTCCATTAGGCAGCAGTGGCCTAAACGATAATATTCCCTCATTACAGATGATTAGAAAATACGCACATTTGGGTAAAAGAAACAAAATTCTTAATTGCTCACTACCCAAGGGAAACCATTTTACTATTTTGTCAGGTAGCTCATGGTATTTTTCCCCTTTTTTCTGTCCTAAATGTGTTTTGTTTTGTTTCTTTGGGTAACATAATTATAATCTTGTGAACATGAGTGTTACATGGTCTTCCCTTTTACCTTTCAAGCAGGCAGTCTTCCACAGGTAAGACTCACATGGGTGTACAACACTACCAAGCTATACATTTCAGGAACCTCACTTATGAGACATGGGTATTTCATTATCTTAGCTCCATAGAGTAGATGAGTTTTTGAAAAAAAATAAACTAAAGGCAAAATTTGTAATTTGGTTGCACTTGCCAGATTCATTTGGAAGCTAGAGAAATGGCTTCATAGTATAGAAGTTCCAGATCGACTTTTTTTTTCAATCGGGAGCATGCGAAGGGTATCAGGCTAATGCTCTGGAAAGGACTGTCTTCCCTGGTGGTGGCTCTCAGTTTTCCCAGCTCTGGAGCTTGGAAGAAATCACGTGTGTGTCATCATATACCATAACACCATCTCCTACACTTCAGGCCTGGGCCCAGTCAATGCGAAGGTGGAGCGGCGGCTGTAAAATGAGAATCATCATCCTGAAATTACATGTTTCCTTGCCAAGAGCTAAAGCTCAAGGATGAAGCTCTCAGAGTCTTTCCCTGCATTCTCAGAGCCTGGCAAGACTGCGTGAGTCGAGTATGTGAGAACTCACAGTAAGGAGCCCACACAGAGACTGGCACTCTCCTCCAGAAAGCTTCCAGAAGCCTCTGCCTGCTGGTTGTTCTTCTGCTAAGCTGACTGCTCAGCCTCCTTTACTCCAGGCTTTCCTAATCCCCTTCCTCCTGATGACAAGGGCACTGACTTCCTTCCTTCCTTACACACACCCTTTCCTTATCTGACCCACACCAGTCAAACTTGTAGTTTCATAACCTTGAAGACCCCAGATTCCCTCTGCTTCCTGGGACCTCTCTGAAGCCCAGACGTGTGTATTTGCCTGAACATTTTCTCCAGGCATTTCAAAGCTAAAATGCAATTTTTATCCTATTCTCCCCATCAAACAAGCACAGTAGTGAAAAGCTTCACTCGGTATAGTTTCCCTTTGTCTGCAAATGGCATTGCGAGGGTGAAAACGTCCTTGTCCTTCCCTGAGTCTCAAGACCTATTAGTTGCTAAATCCCATAGATTCTACCTTTCCAATTCCACCACCTCTGTAGCCTAGACCATGTCTGTAGCATCAGTTTATACTTTCTCCTCACCCCACCCAATCCACTGAAATCTCCACCAAAGCCTTTCAGGTTGTGCCATCATGGGTGAGGAGGAAAGATGAAGTATCTCAGCTTTGCAGGTCTAGGCACAAGTCCAGGCTCAAGGTAGTGGTGGGACTCTGGACCATTCCCCTTGGACTCTGGCTTCAGGTCCCTCATCTGTCTAGAACAGAGCTGCCTACAGACCTCTCAGAGGCCTCTGAGCCTGAATTCTATACTCTCAGGAACTTGCTTTTATCATGGAGGATTTATCCAGCTACACCGCTGCAGAGAAATATTCCCTCAGAGACCAGATGAGGAACGTTAAGACTTTGCAACAGTTACTGTTCCAGAGACAGCATGTGCAGAATGTTCCTGGCCAGGACGGTGGTACCAAGGAAGAGCAGAAGCCTGTCTGTTTGCAGCAGACTGAGACATGGCTGAGAGGCCAGCGAGCTGAGGGAGAAGGGGGTCTGGAAAAGCTCACGCTCCGTTTGAAAAGGAGGTTTTAATGGGATGTGCTTCTCACTCTGGATTTTAATGACTTTTCTAAATGTAACAGGGACAGTGTGGGTGGGACAGATAAAGACAAGAGGGTTTGTGTTATGAATAGAGAGAGGAAGAAGAAAGTGGCAAAGCCAGGGCAGGTCAGCAGCCTTCTCAGCAGCCTGGCCCCAGGGATGGAGGAACACTTAAGACTGTGGCCAAGCATAGTGGTGCCCACCTCGGCAGCATTCAGTGGACAGAGACAGGAGGATATCTGTGAGTTCAAGGCTAGCCTGGTCTAGAGATTAAGTTTCTGTCTCAGAAAAAAAAAGCAAAATCAAACTAACAAGAATACTGTGAACTAGAGAGTATAGTTGAGAGGCAGATTTCATTGTGAAATCTGAAAATCATCACTCTATTTAATTCACATCAGTTGGGTAGCCCAACAGGCCTTATTTCTGACAGGGATGCCTTGCCTCAGATTTGAGACTATTGTCTGCGATGAACTGAAGTGTTTTTGCTGTGCATAGAAAGTTTTCTAATCTTATAGGGACATAGTGGAGAAATTATAGAAAACGAATTTTCAATATTTTCCTACCATTGCTCTTCAAGCACATAATCATCAAATTAGTTCATCTTTGGATTGCCTTGGGTTAGAATATTTGATTTTAAACATTTCTATTTGAGTTGCTGACTTGAGCTTCACAAAAAAAAAAATCATTAAATGAATTTTGACTTACGATTAGGACAACTTTTCCAGCAACTTCTGAAATGACCCTGAACTTATGTCTTTCCTTTGTTTTATATATCTGTTCAAAGTGGCATTATCAACATGAAAGACTACAAAATAAAAATATCAGTTAACTCTGAGAAAAACAATAAAAATGCCCTATCTTGCAGGATTAAAAATTTAGCCAAGATTGAATTCTTAATTAAAAAATATATAAAGCACACACCTATATCATTAATATGCAAGTTTGTTTTCACTGTTAATAAATCATAAAATTACATATCTACCAAAGAATTGCTTTAGAATAAGTTGTTATTATTTGCAAAGCTTGATTTATATGTCTTGTATATAGTGATTCTGTCCTCTGGAGAGGCAGAGGCAGTTCGGTTTCTGCTCACCCAGTCTAGCTGGATCAAATAAGCTGCCACCTTAGTGAGAGATGCAGTTTTAGAAAATAAGATGTAATGTAATAAAAAAGATGTCCAACCTCATCTTCTGTCCTCCACACACACAGATACACATATACACTCATGAACGCATACACCTACACACATGCATATAGCTGCATACACACATTCATGTAACTGCATACACACATACATACATGTATGTAGCTGCACACACATATACATATGCATGTAACAGCACACACACACACACACACACACACACACACACACATTTTATCAGATTTTAAATAAAGTTAAGTGGAATAAGTTTCAGAAGCCTTTCTAGGCACCTTTTCACTATAGTCCGGAGGAGGTTCACAGGACAGAGCAATGACAAGAAGCAATCCCAGGCTCAGCAGCCAATGTCAAATCTTGACCGGTCAGTTGGTGCTTTTGCTGACTCCCCAGTGAGTGTAACACCAGACACAGCACAGCCTTGTCCCCTGTTCCTCTTGGGACACATTTTTATTTGTCCTCTCTTCTGGATCATGTTCCCTAACACACTTGCCAGTACTGGAGATGTGTTAGTTCTTCCTGATCCCCAAGTGCCTACCCAGAGTCTGTGTCAGAGACAGATAATATGTACATATATATGGGGGGCTCTTCCAAAAATTCCAGCTTATGACACACCATGACATACCCATGACAGCCCAGAAGCCTATCTCCAATAAGACAGAAAACACCAGCTTCTCAACTCGGGCTAGGCTCCATCTCTGTTGATATCTATAGCAGTCTGTCCTTTGTCTGTGAGGGATATATGTCAGGACTCCAGTGAGTGCCTGAAATCTCAGATAGCTCTGACCCCTCTGGATAGTGTATTTCACACATTCAAACCTATAGTAAAGTTTAATTTATAAACTAAGCAGAAGAAACTATAAAATTAACCACATTATAAGACTGAAAAATTATTGCAATAACTGTATGGAGTCATGGGAGTCAGTCTCTCTTGGCTCCTGGTGCACTAAAGGAATGTTTGGGGATTGTGATCGAATTAAGAAATAGAAACTCCAGAAGTGGGGTGCATTAGTAAGGGGAGACTGTAGAACCCAGGTTCTGTGGATCTTAATCTACAGCTGAGGACAGTGAAGTTGAACAAGAATAAAACCTTTATCTGATTGGCCAGGATTTAGACCCAACTAAGACTGATTTATCAACACACTGGTAGTCCATCTCCTCAAGCAACAACAAATTCAGCATCTCTGGCTAAACTGTTAGATTAGTGCAGCACCTCTTCTGAAATTTCAAATGGAGTATGAAGACAGTTCCTTCTAAAAGCATGTTCCTATGGCCATAGGTAGGGAGTGGAGAAAGAGAAACTTAGAAACAGGGAGAGCAGTTCTGAGGATATGGTATTGATCAGACACAAGAACCCAAGATGCCACTGCTTGGGAGCAGTGGCAATGGGTAGTAAAAGGACACAGTGGGAACTTCCATGCTGAAGGTAGAAAGAGACCTGTGCAGTAGGAGGGGGTGGAAGAGAGCTCAGTGAATGGAGTAGGTTTGGGAGCATCCCAGGATTCTTGAGAAAAGGCATAGATAAACCAAAGAGAGTACAAGAAGGAACAGTGTAAACAAAACAGCTGGAAGGAACAATACGGAGAAAGTGCAACCACCTTCTGATTGACTTCAAAGCTCACTCCATGAGTTGGATCCTTACATGACACTTCTAAAGTGGCCAGGAACCTGAAACTAGATAGGTTATGGGCCTAAGGGAAAACCGAACACTATTATTCTACTAAAAAAATATAGCAATAAAGTTTCTCTAAATGACACATGGCTAAGTCCATAGAGTACAATAGCTTTCAAAACCCTCCAGAGAAGATTCTTTGTGCAGTAGGGGGAAACTAACATAGAGACCCACAACTCGGCAATGTGCCGAGTGCGGGACAGTTTGGAGCACGCAGGACTAAATACGATGTCACTATCAAACCCCACCTTGCAAGAGCTCGGGGCTTTATGCTGAAGAGGAGGCAGAAAAAGTGTAGGAGTCAGAGGTACTGAATGATTCCAAGAACATGGCATCTTCCAGACACAGCAGGACTGACACACTTAGAAACACACAGAGCCAGTGACAGTGTTCACAAGAGCTACACAGGCTCAAAACAGACAGACTCCCAGCACTGGGAAGGGAAAGCAAACACAAAGTCCCACCCCTACCCAAAAAAAGCTATTTGCAACTGATGCATGATAGGAAAGGAAAATAGTTTTTCTCTAATGGAGTGTCACTGGGAATATCAACCACACAGCAGAACAGGCCCCATGCCCAAGAATAGTTGGCCAAAACAAAATAGACTCCATGATTTTTGGGCACTTTTAATTTTCATTTTGTCTTACTGTCTTTTTTTTTATTTATTTGTCTGTTTTGGCTTTCACTTTGGGGGGTTTTTTTATGTTGTTTTTCCTGATTCCCCTTCTTTATTTATTCTCCCTCCCTCCCTGTCTGTCTTTCACTCTCTTTTTGAGAGAGAAAGAGATCATAAAATTGGGTAGGAAAAAAAACCTAGGAAGAGTTGGGGAAAGTATAAAATATTATCAAAATATATAGTATGACAAAAAAATTTAAAAAACAGCTAGAGGGAGATTAATGGGTCTTTTCTGGACTCTCTTAGCTCAAGGTTCACATAGGCTATCCAAATACAATTGTGCCCTCCTCCACTAAAGAGAAGAGCTACAAGTCAGACTTGGAAGTTGCCAATCTTGAGCTCTAGAAACTCAATATTCTGCATTTAGTTCAGGAAGATTAAATGACAAACCGGGTAGGCAACCATTCAGCCCTCAGAGTTCCTGCTCAAGAGTGGGCTGCAAGAGAAAATCCACTTCAGGAGCCTATAAGGAAATGGGAAAGAAAAGAAACAAGATGTCTAGAAAACAAAGCGAGGAAGTCCCTCCCTGTGACTAATGGAGGGAAAAGGAGTGTGTCCATTGGCTCTGGCTATCTGACAATCTGTGCCACAGTTCTACAGAATACCATTAGTGTAGTGGTGATGGAGAAAGATCATCCTACTGGAAGCTCCTAGAACCTCATGTAATCACTGGTTTGAGACGATTCATTAGCATGGGCCATGGAGACTCCATGAAATCTCTATCATCCACACCCAGAATCCCATGCTGCTCTAAGTCACTTGTTTTCAGCATCCATCACTGTGTCAGAAGTCTTCCAAAAAAGATTCTTCTGCCTAAATTCCACTCAACTTTGTGAATAAGCCTATCTGGCCAAACACAAAGGCCAGTCTTCTTTTTAGATATTGGAAGGGAAAGCAGGGTTCAAATGTGTTCTGTGCTTTTCAGAGCTATGTATGAATGATGACCAAGATGGCATGCAAAGCAGGCTCACAAGAGCTTGACTGTATTTGTTGAGAAGACTGTCATTCTCTCAGTGGGCTCAAATTATCTTGGACCCTTAGAATAGTATAGGAAAGGACATTTGCTCTTATCTAAGCTTTGCAGGGAGTAGACTTTAGGATTTAACTAGAGTTTAGGAGGTCACGAGGTTAACTGGAGTTTCCAGAGATAGGCAAGATTCACCAATACCAACTATTGCTATTGGTGTGAACTGGGGCCTGACTCATTCTGGCAGCTACTGCAACCAACACTTTCTTTGGCCTCCCTAAACTCAAGAATAGAATTCAGTAGATAAGCCATGGCTCCTTGGTAGCCCTGGCCACCTGATAAGTGTCCATCAGACAGCCCATGCTAGAGTCTTTTTGAGTCCTACAGTTCTGACCATGGGTAGTAGGAGTCCCTAGAAATGTCTGGAGATACTTCTGATTGTCACAGCACACGAAGGGAGTGCCATCAACACTTAATGGCTAACATCTGGCTAGATCTCCTACAATTCACCTGACATCTTTCAACAAAGAACTATCTCTGTCTAAGCATCAGAGGCGCTGAGACCAAGCAATCTCCCTGGCCATATTGAGACCCAATGCACTCAATGACCTTCTTTCCTTCTTTGTTTCCTTCCCAGGGTTCTGCTGGGCTCTCCTGGGATTGTTCCTAAATGAGCCACTTGTACTCAGATTATTATCTCTGTCTGTGTTTCTCAGAAGAACGAGACCACACCATGTTGCAAACAAATTGTGAAGCCCACACACACATGACACAAGCCTGTTCTCACAAGACGCTCACATGTCCAATCTTCCTTTTGACTTTTTCTTTTGAGACATTTCATTAAGTTTCTCAGACTAACCTTGAGCATGTTGTAGCCCTCCTGCTTCTGCCTCTCTAATGACTAGGAGGATCACACGTGGCTCGTGGAATACATTATAATCAATGCTAAATAGAACAGAAACCAAATCTTGATAGAGTCAACTCATCCTGTGAAGCCCCACGCTGGAAGTGAGGTGTCAGACCTCTCTGAGAAGACCCTATCCCAGACTGAAAACTCCAGCCCCAGCACCCTGGGTTTTTCCCTTCCTAAAAAGAGACTCCCAAGACAGAAAGGGAGTTGTAAAACAAACAAACAAACCAAAACCTTTACAGAGCAGTGACAAGGTCCCTAAGTCCCAGAGAAGCTCCTCCCTGTCACTTTGTCTTGGTGGCACAGAACTAAAGGGCTGCATATGGGTGAAGTGTGAAGGAAAGTTTCTGCTGGTGTCACAGCCAGAGGATTGCATCTGCTTACAGTCACAGGATGTATCACTCCTGAGAACTTCCCCTGACGTGCTCAGAGAAACAAAAAGAAATAGGAAAGAAAGAAAGGGTATTAAATTGCTGGCAATATTTGATCTATTTTTTTTCCTCCTGGGTTTTTTCATTATATCCACTGTGACATGTCATTAAAAAGAAAACCGTATGTATACAAGCAATAGATTTTTTAAAAGGAAGAAGAAAAAACTTAATATATTGAACAACCCAACATATACAATTCTAAAGCAGTAACCAGATCCCCTGCTCTGGCGGGCTGTAAACTGGGAGAGGGAGGAACGTTGTTTTTCTTTTGGTCATTCTGCCAAGTTAGAAAGGAAGCTGGAGATTAGAACGAAATATTTAAATCAAAAATGAATCCTTCAATGAAAGTCTCTTGATCCCCTTCCTTCCCAGCCCTGCCTCCCCCCCCCCATGGAAGCATATTTCTCTATGAAAAGAAGTGGTGTATTGTGGAATAGAAGGGTAGAAGGGAGACAGCCCAGTGGGGAGGCACATTCATCTCATCCTTTTAAAAGTGAGAGATAAATGACCCAAGGTCTTTCCCCAATCAAGTGCTTTTTCTGTACATTCTCACAATAAATGGCACCGTTTCCCCTGGGTAGCAATGAGCAACACCCCCCCCCCCACTGGGTGTAGCCATGTTAACCAAGTGCCTAGACCTTAGAACATGGGTCAGCATAGATAGATCTACATGCCCGGGTAATGCAATAGTCTTCAAAACTCAAGCAAGACCTTGGTGCTTTCTGATGGCTTCATCATAAGAGACGGTGTTCTTAGTTTCTTGAAATTGTCTTCAGATTCACATAAGAGGTGCCTAGACAGCTTAGGTCATGCAAGTGTAGTTGGAGAAATGATCAAAGAACAGGTAAGGCAGAGCCATGTCTGATAACCAGGCATCTGCGGGTTCAATGTCTGTCCTCAAAAAGATCCTGTTTTGGTCTTTGAAAAACAGGTTCGTGTGGCCCCTTTAGTGCTGAGCCCAGTTCATATGTGTTTAAAAACAACCCAACACAAATAGTGAACTCTGACTTTATGACCCCAAACCCCTATGTATTAGAAGCACAGATCAAAAACACACGGGGGTAAAGATCAGCCCATCGTAACTCTAGAACACTGGTAAACAGAGCAGAAGGGCTGTCATCCTCAGGACTGGCCACACTACACACATCAGTACTGACTCATGTCTGTGACTGTTGTGCAAACCAATTTACTGATGCCTTTTTGATATCCTAAACAAATGCTGGTAGCATGGTATCAAGGATAGTGATGAATCAACCACAGGGTCCTGCAAAATATATTTTAAAAAAACTAAAATACATGTCGATAGTGTTCATAATGGTAATACCGAATAATGGTTTCATTCTCCAGTGGCAAGAATAAATTGTCTTTCACATTTGCATACTTAGGTATTTTGATAGTGGGAAAAAATTGTAAGGCCTACTGTGTATCCTCGGCTTTCTCGCTAATCTCTCTAGCATCTAGCTCCACTATTCTGTGACCTCAACATGTCCCAAAGCAGATCTTGCATCAAAAGTGAGTTGGTTCATCACATTTTTCTCTTCCTAGTACAACACTCACACAACACCTGCACAAGCAACTTGGAAGGCTGATAGCCCCCTGGAGTGCTTTGGGAGGTTTTAATAGGGGTAAACCATAGCAGCATCGAGTGGTCCCTGCCAGGCTCACATGGGTCACCCTCCAGTGGACACCTTTTCTGTGATGTACTTTGCTCACCTGTAGTGTGCCTGTAGCAAAAGGAAGCCTCTCGTTTTACCTGGTAAACGTGAGCGTGAATGTGTCTTCCAAATGCCGATGAAGAGAATCCTTGTCTAATGCACCCTCCCTGGGAACCATTTGTTCTGAGGCCCCAAAACCCATCAGAGTTACTTGGAGAAGCTGGAGAGCAGGTCTCTGTGCTGTCACTAACTCACCTGTACCGCAGTTCTTGGTGGCAGCCATACAATGATCCCTACTGGCTATGAATGTGTCCTGAGGACTGCCATGCTCTCCAGATTGCCTCGATTGCATCGGCACACCTTGCGGTAGTCTGCTTTGTTTTTCCCTGAAAGCAGGTACAGTTCAGATAGAGCAGACTTGCTCAAGGCTCCCTGGAGGTCAAGAGCCTGCACCGTTCAGTACCACTGCTCAGGAAGGCCTACCCAGAAGCCTTCTCTGCTTGATGGCCTACCGAGCTGTCATTCTGTTTGAGAGCACCTTGGCTCCAGGCCTGCACAGGCCTTTTTCTTACCACATCCCCCTGTCTTCTTGCTCCCGTTGCATATTTTTCTAGACTGTGAGGGGCTTGAACCAGTCTGTGACACTAATTCACTGGAGTCCAGCTCTTCCCAGGTCACTGTCCCAAAAGCATTACCTGGAGCCTTCCAGCTTCTAGAAGTCCCCTCCCAAATTAGCTGAGTGCATCTGGGACAGTCATTAGCACTTGGAATATTTCTTCAACTAGACATAACAATCTCAGCTCTATCTAGGATCAAATGAGACCCAGAAAGGTTATTGAAGACATACATTTCCATACCTGTGTACCTCAAAAATGGTTTCAAATGTACATCTTTAGTTTTCAAAGTAGTTTTATTATTCAAAATTATCTCCTTCCAAGGCCAAGTTTCCCCCACGTGTTTCTCCGTCTGTCCACAGAGTGAAAGTGTGTCCTCTTTCCCTGAAAAGTCTAGGTATGCAGTTTTAGAACATGTAGCAAACATGTACCTTGGAAAAAACTCTATTTCTCACCCAGAAAACCACCAATATGGAAATCTTTATAAGTCTGGGTTTTGTTTTGTGTTGTTCTGTCTGGGACAAGTCGTGGTATCTGACTGGCTTAGAACCCAATTAAGAAGTCTTTTCTGAGGCTGAGCTTGCTAGCCCAAGCCTAGACTCCTAGGAGTTGAGACATCAAAGTAGGAGGGTCAGTTCATCACCAGCTTCAACAAGTTCTGATCCAGATGGACTATCCTGTTTGATAAAACAACAACAACAACAACAACAACAACAAAGGAACAGGAAGAGGAGGAGAAGCAGCCATTTTCATTTTAAAATGCAAACATCATCATGTTTAACTAAGTCAAGCCTAGCCTTCTGGGCTTAAGTTAAGTATACTTAAGTCAAGTATCACCCAGTCTCTTAGCCTGATATTTTCAGTCCACTACATAATATTCCTTTTCTTCCACCATTTTTCTAGGCACAGGGTGTATTTTCTATCTCCTAAAGTATCTTAGATGGCTTATTTATGCATCTCCCCCGCCCCGTGAGGATCTTCTAACTGCACCAAGCATACCTTCCAATTTTCCCTGACCTAGTTGGCAAAATTCAAGTAGCACAGTCCCTTGAGGACCCACAAACTGTCCTGAACAGCACAGTATGCACCCGACAGCCCCCTTCCTCTTCGCACCTGTGGCAAGCTCACTCTGTGCCTCTTCCTGACCCTGCTAGTGTCGGTTGAGGAAGGACTCCGGATCTACCCTAGTATCTTAATGCCTGTCCTCCTTCCGACCTGTGTGCCTCAAAGCTGACCCCGCGCACAGAACCCACTCATTCAAATCGCAACACTGCAATTTGACCCACCAATGCTTGCACAAAAGAAATACTGCCATGCATAAGGCAGCAGCAGGATTCGAGAAGTTCATCCCTAACAAATATTTTTGGTGGCTAAAAAGGAAAGAGTCTTTCTTTTCCTCTGTCTCAACAGAAACTGCTGCTCGAGTGTGTGTTTGGGGTACAGAAGTAGAGAGAGGCTTGTTAATTTTAAAGCCACATAGCATGTTTGGCTAAGACTGTGACTCCATTTGTGTATTTCAACCACGTAAAATACACCCTGGGATTTTGGACTGAGAAAAATAGCCATATAAGGAGAAAACACGGCATTCCCTATAGCCGCTCTTGTAAAACACTCTATGATTTAACCCTCTGCTCGGACAGATCCAAGCTCCTGCACTTCACAACTGCAAACAATCAGATTCTTGGGAGGAACACTGCCTGTGACCTGCATCGTTGGGCACAAAGATCACAAACAAACCCTGACAGGTCACATTCAGGGCAGCTTGACCGCTCAAAGCCCCACAGCCACCCGCCTCCCTCAGCCATAGGCCATTCTGAAACAGGCACCAAGACAACTCGGAGGCCTTGTTAATCCTTCCTTCCTTTAAGAACATGCGCTTTGGGGGTCTGTCTCCATCTTCTAGGTGACAGGCCATCAATCTGTAGAATTCCTCCACAAGGGAGGTGCAGGAGGAGGAAAGGGGACGCCAGGAAACAGCAGCCAAAGGCAGAACTGGGTCAACTGCTGGCTACCTCCAGCTCTGTACCCATGACCTGCAAGTGCCATTCGTGCCTGGCCAACGGCCTCTGGGCTATGCAGAGGAAGGGTTGCAGAGAAATCACTGACAGCTGCCTCTAGGGCCTGTTGTCTTTATCTTGGTTGGTATTTCTAACACTTCTGCTAGACTGTTCTTCCGATGGTGAGATGCTGAGGGTTCCAAGAGGTTCTGAGAGGCTCCAATGTCCCTCACACGTAATAGATGACCTACAATTGGGAATCTATGGCAGATACTCCCCATTTCCTTCTGTCATCTAGTCTAATCTTCTAGATGGCAAAAGGACTGTCAAACACCCTCAGAAGCACATGCACACCAAAGAAGGAAGAAAATGATGTCCAACTCAAAACAGTACTTCCCAACCCCCATGCTGTTCAGTGTCCGAGTGGCCATGTGACCGATTTCTAAGAGGCAGAAATAACAGTGAAAGTGGTGTGTGCAAATTCTAGGTCAGCTGTCACTAAAGAAAGTAGCTGTTTGTCCTTCCCTTGTGTGGGCTGGATGCAGCTGTGGAAAGCACAATGAGATAAACACTCTGGGCAAGATGGAAGGAAGCCTGCTGGCTTTGTGGTGCACTGCCACCTACCTGCCAGGTGCCGCAGGCCAGCTGTGAAGTGCCCCCGGCAGAGGAATAAACTGTCTGGGCCGAGCTGTGGCATTTCTCAGTGTCTCCTGACAGCAGCTTAGCCTGGGTCCTAACTAATGCATGTGACTTTCTGCTGCCTCAGCTAGGCACCGAATCTTGAGGCCCTGCTAGCTCACACTAATTTAAAAAGCAGAAGAGGGAAAAAAATCGCAGCTGAGTTGCCTAAGAGTCAGCACTATTCCCAGGCTCAGATGGCTCCTCCCAGAGTCCTGCACGGGTGACAGTGAAGGTCAAAGTCCAGCTCCCTCCCCCATGGAAGAGTGTCCTTAGGAAAGTCTACCTCCACATGTGAATACCAGGAACAGGGGTTCCTGGCCCCTGCTGAAACCAGAAACACTGTGTAGACAATTGTCATTGTCATTCATAAACTGACATATTCAAAGTATCTTCCCCAATGATTTTTTTTAACGTGCTACCTCACAGAGGCAGAGAAGTTAAGGCATAAAGTATGGTTGCAATCTGACACTCCCCTCCCGCCCCCCCTACATACCTTGATTCTGTTCACTCTTTGTGCTATGACACAATTAGGCTGGTACAACAGTAACTGGTTTTCACATTGTTGACATTTGTCTTTCGATACTGGGATTCATTTGGAATAGATGTCGTTGTCTTAGGTGTAATTTTAGTGTGCATTTCTTGCTTTGTGTATTTGGCTAGTGATTCATTAGTTTGCTCTTTGTTTTGTGGTTATTTGATGGGATGGAAATGGTTCTAAGGGGGGGAAAAGCAATTTTCAGTGATTCTCTCATTCAAGTCCAAAATGGGCTGTTAAGCACAGGGACAATTCACAGTATGTATCAGTGATGCATTTGTCCTCAGAAGCACAAAGAGCCAGGCCAGGCTCAGAAGTTTTGAACAGATATTAGAGTCTTCATGATATAAAAAGTGCAAAGACTGACCAACTCAAAGCAGGCTTGAAGCTGATCCGATTCTAACTACAGGAGAAACTGCCAAAGAACCCACCATGAGCCATTCACTGATCATTCAGCATTTAAAGCGGACTGGAAATATGAAAAGGTTTGGTAAGCAAGTGTCCTGAGCAGACCCCAAAATAAAGAGGCACCATCTCTAACTTCTCTTTTAAGACTCATTTCTGGGCTGATTTGACAGATGAGTAAATCAGTGACGACTGGCGGAGATCTAGCACCAAGGCATTTTCCAAAGCCAAATGTGCACCAGAAAAGAGGGCCACAGTCACTGCTTGGTGGTCTGTAGCTGGACTTATCCTCCACAGCAAGTAGTACCCCTTTTCTGGGTGGGGTCAGTCGACCCTTTCACAAGGGTCACATATCAGACATTTTGCATATCAAATATTTACATTATGACTCATAACAGTACCAAAATTACAGTAATGAAATAGCAATGAAATAATGTTATGGTTGGGGGGTTACCACAGCATGAGGAACTGTATTAATGGCTGGAGCATTGGGAAGGCTGAGAACTATAGCTTTTTTAATCTGTTGCAAAACCATTGCATGTGAGAAGTGTGTTCGGCAAGTGCATGTGCTGCAGGTGTTGCAGGCAGTGGTCAGGAGGTCACCTGTTGCCCCCCATGACAACCTCCAGTCTTACGTCCAATAACAAGAGCTTCAAATGTTGAATGAATATATGCTATGACACTTTGCCTCACCCACCAAGTTCACCTGAACTCTCACTGAACAACACTTCTCCAAGAATCTAAACATTTTTCAAGAAAAAAAATGCTTCCATAAACAGCACAGAAAGTGATTTGACAACTTCATCAAATCCTGCAGTGTAGATTTTGACGCCATAGGAATAAAAAAATATCAAATCTCATGAGCAAAACTATGTTGATTCGTCTTTTAATAAATAAAGATGTGTTTGAACTTAGTTATAAAGACCTAAAATTATCATCCAATATCCAGAGGCTGGAAAGAACCCAGATGTCCTTCAACAGAGGAATGGATATAGAAATTGTGGTACATTTACACAATGGAGTACTATGCAGCTATTAGAAACAATGACTTTACGAAATTCCTAGGCAAATGGATGGAACTAGACAATACCATCCTGAGTGAGGTAACCCAGTCACAAAAGAACACACATGATATGCAGTCACTGATATTTGGATACTAGCCTCAGAAAGTTCTGAATACCCATGAAACAACTCACAGACCTTATGAAGCTCAAAAAGAAGGAAGGCCAAAATATAGAAGCCTCAGTCCTTCTAAAAAAATTGTGCATTCATTACACATTATTTATAAAATAAATGAATTTTAAAACATTATCATCTAAAACCAAAGTTTCTTTTGTATCAACATAATGGTCTATATTAAATTTTTTAAAGTAATTTTTAGCCCCGATTATGAATTTGGCCTTAGATCTGGTATAAATTTAATTGTATTCAGCCTTTCTGATTCTGTTTTTTTTTTCTGTCTGTATGTTTTAGCCAATTCTCTAACAAACCACATGGATTTTTAACTTTTCATGCATCTTAGTCTGTTTTCACATGCTTAGGATTTATTTGTATTGTCTTATCTTGTGTTGATCTCTCCAAATGACTTTATTTTTTTCCCAAACTTTTAGTAAACTAATCAAGCTTACTTTTAGTTCATCTTCCCTGGTTCAATTAATTGGTAATTGGCATCTTGTTTCTATGTTCATGATTGCAGACATTTTTAGACAGCACCCTCATATTTTTAACATACATCTTGACTTTGAAAGTGTTGTGAAAAGATGACGTCCCGGGTTTCAGCGCCAATGTTAGAGGAAGGACGAAGAGAGTGGGGGGCATATGGTTCATGGAGGTGCGGCGAGGCCTGGGGGCAAGGGAGATGCCTCTGGGGGGGTCCATGTTGGGAATTCCTTCCCCCTGAGGGACCAGCCACACAATGGTATAGTACAGAATAGAGTTTATTCAGGTCAGGGGAAAGTTAAGAGGGTGATAGAGGCAGAGAGAGAGAGAGAGAGAGGAATAGAGGAGTAGAGGCCAGCCATGAGCACATGGAGAGAGAGGGGCAAAGGGAAGGGGAAGAGAAGAGGTAGGGTTTGGAGAGCAAGAGAGCCAGGAGGCAAGAGAGAGAGGAGGGGGGCAAGCAGCCCCTTTTATAGTGTCAGGTCACTGGGGCAGAGCATACCTGGCTATTGCCAGGTAATTGAGGGGTGGGGTTTACAGAATCCCAACATTCCCCCATTTTGGTTTAAATAAAAAAGAAAAATTAGACATGATGGTGGACCAGGAATAGGGTCGTTGTGATCTCTTCACTGTTTCACGCTTGTTTAGGGTGATGTTTCTAGAGAGTCCAGAAAGTGGGGGTAGGAAAAGTACGAATCATTTCTCTTCACCTAGAAATTGTCATAATGCCAGTCTCTGCCCATCTTTCTAACATAGGTTGTGTACTTAATATCTCACTCCCCCTTTGATATCCTTAAAATTCATTAACATGAGCATTACTTTTTATAGGCAAAACTTAGTTCAGATTTAATTTTTCTTTTTACAACTCATTCTTTTCATTTTGGCTTAACTTTCCTCCACTTGAAATAAGTACTTCTGTTATTTTTTCCTGGGAGTCTTTATGTAAACAAAACTTAGTTATTATTGTTACTGCTGCCATTGTCGTTGAGTGATACTTTAGCTGGATATAGAATTGAAAGTCTGACATTTCTTTTTTTAATAGCATTTTAGGCATATCCTCTCGCTGCCATTGTGATTCTGTTGCTGCTATTGAAAAGTGTTCTGCCTATCTAATCATGTTTCACAAAGAAAAATTTTCTCTATTGCCTTAAGAAGTTTTTAGCTTTATGGTTTTATAGTTTAATTACTATGGATTTAAAGCTTAAATTTGTATTTATTCATGGCTTGCTGTGATTTCTAAATATTACCACTTTTGTCTTTTAATGGTTATAAAATTACCACTTTTCTTTTCTGACTTCTGTCTTCTATTGTCTATCTTTGGTTTTTTCTGTTTATGTTTCTGTGATGCTTTGTGGATTAGAATTAAAATCTTTTCTAGTTCCCTGATATTTTTTGTATTATATTGACTGTTTGTTTATTGTATAATACACAAGACATTCAATCTTGAATTCAATCTTCAGTTGAATACATCTTGAACTGAATCTCTTATACATTGCATGAATGCATCACCTATTCATTAAAAACCTGTACCCTATAGGAAAGGGTAGGAGATCGAGGAGTCAGAGATTCACCCAGGATGATGTGGAGATTGGTCCAGTTACCAGACAATGGCAGAATGTAGATTAGAGTAAATGGATTATAATATGTTATAATCTAATCAGTGATATCGTCAAGGTATTTGTAAATATGATTTGAGTTCGAGTCTCATTTCCAGGAGTATGAGGCTTGGAGGAAGAATGAGAACCAAGCTTCAACAAAATACTTTTTTTTTCCCTGATGTTTTTATTTTCCTTAGCCATATCTACTCATTGAAGTTGATTTGTACAGTTAGCATACTCAAGAGCTCCATTTCTTTCTCTCAGCCATATTTTCTTTTTATATGGTATAGTGTTTTAAATGAGGATACCCCCTATAAGCTGAGACTGTGCACACTCAACCTCTATTTGGTGGAACTGTTTGGAGAGGCTCAGGAGGTTCAGCCTTGCTGGAGAAAGTAATGACTGGGCCCTTCAAGACTAAAGTCATTTGTCACTACCAGTTGGCTCTCTTTGCTTCCCACCCATGCACAAAGTTGAGACAAGAGCATTGGGCTTCCTGTCCCTGCTGCCATTCCTCCTTGTCATAAAGGACTCTTAGTCTTTTAGAACCATCAACCAAATAAAACTGTTCTCTATTCTTTGACTTGGTAATGTGTCGTATTACCACAGCACAAAAGTAACTAATACACACGGCATCTCACTCATTAATTATAGCTCTGATCCCTTATTATATGCCTGTAAAGATTTTAAAGCTATTGAAATATTTCTTTACAAGGTGTTCATTAACAGGTTCTTTGGGCTCTGGTCCTGATGTGGACTCTACCTGTTGATGCACACAGAAGGCTATTTCCTATCATGCCTTGCAACTTAGGATGGATTTAGATGAAGAGATCTAATGTTACTTGGCTTGAAAGAATAACTGATATTAAATGCCACACAAACAATCAGACATTATATAGGCATTTGGTTTGGAATCACATGTCTATGTTAATATCTTAACCTAGGTATTCCTAGATCACATTGTATAGTATAAGTCTAAGTCCAAGTATGGCATAGGACTCTAGTTAAATGACATTTTTAAAATCCAAATGCCAATTAAAAATAAATTTTGGGTTTGGGGAGGTTTTTGTCTTATTCTGCATTTCCATTTGTGCTGATACCTTTCTTAGCCTGCAATACATCCAGTCACAGAAATTACAAAATGTAAGTTTTATTTACTCAAAACCACTCACCTTTCCAAACTTAATTCTCTAGACAACTAACATAGTTTCTGTGCTTCCAGACCAAGTGGGTCATGTTGGGTCAAGAATCCATGTCTAATGTCGCCACCTGCAAATAAAGTCTCGGTACTTAACAAATTCTCTTTGTTCTAGAAAGAAAGATAGCAAGAGGACCTAGAGGAAAGAAAGAATCGTTAGAGGACACAGTGTCTCTGCAACTGTAATTATTCTTCTTTGCTCTTATATAGACATCTGCTTCCAGTGATTGTCTATCCCCCCTCAGTGTGGGCATAAAATTCTTAAAGGTAAAAAAATAAGCTTAGCAAGGAGGACATGGTAGTATCACAAGAAAGATCATGATGAGCATGTTCTGTATAGTGGTAGAATTTATCTGAACTCTGATCAAATTGGGAAGCTGCTGGTCCACACACCTTCTAGCCTGGTGACTGACATAGTAGATATCGAATCAATGTTGGCTGAAACGATATCAAACATTTGCTCCAGCCTGCTGGGGGAAGGGGGACCTGGCAGTGTACATAGGCAGCAGGTAGCAAGTTTCTGAACAAAATTCAGTTCATAAATCATAGTCTGGTCATGGAGGAAGGGACAGACAGACTCGCCCCTAGACATTGCTGGACTAGGACTAGTCTGCTCCTGGTACAGGAAGAGCAATGGGCCATTTGTGAACTTTGGTGTTATATTCAATTAAGTATAAAAGTACATAGACTTGAACTCATCCTATAGTTGCCTTTTTAATATGTTCTTCATGGGTTTTGGCCTGAAGACACAAACTAATGGATATATCTCCAAATGCTATTATGAATTATCTGTTAGTTTAAGAGCTGTAGATAAAGATGAATGGATACAAAAATTGTGGTACATTTACACAATGGAATACTACTCAGCCATCAGAAACAATGACTTAACCAAATTCTTAAGAAAATGGCTGCATCTAGAGAATATCATCCTGAGTGAGATAATCCAGTCACAAAAGAACAGACATAATATGCAGTCACTGATAGTGGGATGCTAACCCCAGAGGCTCAGACTGCCCCAGAAACAACTCACAGACTGTGTGAAGTTCAAGAAAAAAAGAAAAACAAAACAAAACAAAACAAAGTCATGCTCAATCTTTACACAGCAAGAACACATTGACAAATTCCGGGTTACACCCTGTTTTACATGTACTTTTTGCTCATTGTAAAAAAAAAAAGAAAGAAAGAAAAGAAAAGCCAAGCACTGACACAATTGTATTTGTATACATTTATGCAAAAATGTTTAATTTTTTTAATCTTTGTTTTTTAAAATAAAGTTTTAAAAAAAACAAAAAAAGAAAAATATGCAGTCACTGATACTAGCCTCAGAAAGCTCTGAATACCCAAGAAACAACTCACAGACCAAATGAAGCTCAAAAACAGTCCTTCTTAGAAAAAAAAAAAAAGTATAGAGTACCCTCTCAGAGTGGGGTACACCTAGACATTAAATCACTAATAACTCAAGAACCAGGAAGATAGCCTTGTGGCAAATTTTGGTACTTAAAAATCATTATGTTTAATCTTTACACACCAAAAAAAAAAAAAAAAACTTAGACTATTTCCATGTTATGTTTTATTTTACATATACTTTATGATCTTTATAAATATTAATATTTCCATGCATATTATCAAACCTTTAAAAAATCAAGTACTGACAAAAATATAGTCACATATATATTTACACTAAAATGCTTTTAACAATCCATACATGTATCTCTTTTTTTCAAAAATAAAGTATTAAGGAAAAAAAAAGAGCTGTAGATAAGATGTGGGGTTCAAGATGACAGCTCATCCTACAAAACACTGCCTGCCTAGAGTTTTTATTTTGTGTATTGTTTTATTGCTTGTTTGTTTTGGTTTTGTTAGGTTGGTTTGGAGTTTTTAAATGTTTTTTGCTTTGTTTTGTTTGTAAATGCATAATTTATCCAGCTGAGTCTTCTCAAGGACTAAGTTTTCTTCAGGAAAGTTCTCAGCAGGGGGCAGCTAACCAAAAGACAGAGTCCAGAGGACTTCATTTAGAAATTTGGAAGATCTCTTTTCCACAATATAGCTCTTAAAAGAGGAAGCCATCTAACAGTTTGAAGCACCAGCTTGCCAGCTTCCAGGTGGCACTATTCAAGCACAAAAAATGTGTGGAATGTGTCAAGTGTGTGTGTGTCAAATCAGGTAGCTTCCCTCCTTAAACCGTTAAGTCTTTGCTTTTCATCTTCAGAGGGCCTCAAAGACAATCAGTGGGAACTTGACAACATGACATCTGGAGCCCCCCTCCCATGGCAGAAAAAAAGAAATAGCCTGCAGGGGCCCAAAGGTGGTACTAGAGCCAATAATCCATTAGCATATAGTGTGGCTTCCTGTGCCCAGGTAACTTTTGCTGGATATGCCTCTAGGTGGGTGGCACATTTGCCTTTTGTTAGCATTACTGAAAATATGTGAAATATGAGAGGGATAAGTATGCCAATTTAATTTTATATCAAAAGACTTAGGTGAAAAAAAATCTGTGTGTCAGACATTCAAAATTCTGGGGGTAGCATCGTGCTAAAAAGAAAAAAAAATAAAAATAAAAAATAAAACAAAAAACAAAACTCAAAAACCTACCATAGCCCCTTCCTCCTTGAGCACTTCTCTGTATGGACCTATAGATAACCACAAGGTACATTTGTTGGGGGGCCACCACTACTGGATCCTGGTCCCAGAATGTTAAGAGACTGCAGACAATTTCCTGAGTCCTTCTGTTTGTTCCGTTTCCTCTTGAGATAATTGCCATGTGGATGTGATTGTTGCAAACAGCAGCACTGTTGGGTGCACATAACCCTTCCTTCCAGAATTCAGCAGGACCTAGGATAATGCCTGCCTTAAGGTTCTCTTCTAACTCTGTAGATACTAGTATCCCTGCTCCAGCTTCATTTTCCCCCTTTTCTGACAACAGCACCTCCATTTTCTTCTGAGGAACCTTTCTCCCATTGCTTAGGGTTTGGGTGCCCTCCTCTGGCCAACAGCTGGGAACATGACCCAAGCTAAACTAACAGGAATTGTTCTTCAGAGACTTGGGCAAGAGTGGAATTATAATAGGCAATATTTAGAGCTTATTAAGCCCGGACTCTATGCCCTAAAATTACTAGTCTTGTCCTCACAGTGTCATGTTCTAGTTGCTGGAGCTCATGCCTTTCCTTGGGTTCTGCGAGCTACTCTGTGTCTGATAGCGAATCCCTTGTCTGCTTCTTGAAGGCAACAGACTTGTCTGCCTTGTGACAGCATGTCTGCCCTGCACAAATGAGGAAATCAGTCCCCAAGTCTGTGACGTAATGTGGAAGCCATGACTCTTCTTGAGTCTTCCTGGCCTCAGGGGACAGTTAGGAGACTTCTCCCTGTTGCTGGTCCTCCTTGCTTCTCTCTTATGTTCCATGTCGTCCAAGTTTGCAAATTACCTTCTAGCAAATTCTCAAGTTTCTTCTTATTCTCTAGGCACCAGGCTATTTTCCTAAGCTCTGTGTTATAAATCCAGCCATGGTGTCCCATTTTCTACAATTCTGAAACCCATTCTCAGGTCCTTTCCCCTTCCAAGATGTTGTGCCAGAAGAGGTCCTTCCCACTTAATCATCAGCAGTATCCTAATCTGCTGTCTTTGTCTCCTGCCACCTTCCTCTGTATAGAGAATGAGCTTCACGCTGTTTCCTTGAGGCCTGTTTGGTGCCATTTTGTGAACTAAATGCCACCAGCCAAGTTGTTCCTTGTGGAGGGCAGTCAATGGGAGCTGGGCATAGGGTCTGAGGCTCTGTCCTGCTCTGTGGGCTGCCTAGATAGCTGAACACTGCAAACTACTGCATTCTCCCAGAGCCCTGGGTTGAGGGCTGAGGGTCTATTGAGGGTCCATTGAGGGCATGGTCCATTCCTTAGGGGAGCATCATCAGAGTTGCCTGAGGTCATCCTCAGTCCTCAGGAAGTGGTTGAGATTAGAATTCAGGCTATTTCTTGCAGCTGGGAAACACATTCTTCTGACTGGTCTGTCCTCAGGAGGCCTGTAGGGAATTTACACCTGTGATTAACCTCACTGGCCATCCAATTTCCCTAGAGCCCTGCACAGCTCCATTTGAGAGGAAGGCTCTCTGGTAATAAACAGATCTAGTTTGGGTGAGAAGACTGGGAGATCCAGGTAATTTAGCATTCTGTAACAAATGCTGTGGCCGTAGCTACTCGGGATGACTCCAGCATACTCAATGAAAGCCGAGTCGGCCAGTCAGCACATGCACAGCTTAGCACATTCCCTTAGTTCCAACCAACAGTCTTAAAAGGGATTTTTACGATGTGAAATATTAAATTTGCTATTTATTTGAAATTTCCCATGTTACTTAAAACTGGGCTAATAATTTACTTTTTCTGGTATCCAGAAGTAGTCTCTGTCCAGTAGAATACCCACATATGTGGAACATGTGTTTGTGTTCCAGTTGGGAGGTTATTTTTATAAACACAGGCTACAGAATCTATTTTTCAATGAATGTTCTTCAACATAAATTTTATTTTAAAGCTAAGCCCATCACCACTATAGGGAAAGAACAGATTGTAGGCAAAGCTTAACTACTGGTTGTTTCGTAGGGTGAAGTGAACTCTTAAACCGAGAACAGCTCTTCTGTGGTATTGTACCATTGCACACTGAACAAAAAAAAAAAAAAAAAAAAAAAAAGAACAGAATCTGAGGCATAAGATCCTAATGTTTTCACACTCTTCCTGCTTGAAAAACCATTAATCTTCATGTTGATTTTCCCTCTACCCTGTTCCACAGTCTCTCTGTGGAACAATGGAATGGTAAAAGACGTCTTGGCAGAGATCATAGGGTCCTGATGAAGGGGGGAAGATCCTCATCAGTGTCGTGAGCCAGCGCCACAAACTTCGGGCTTACGCTCAGAAAGGGAAGTGAGTCAAGTCTTCTCAATCCTGTGGAGATAAACCCCTAGCTCGTTCCCCTCTCTCCAGTGTGTGGGTGCACGCCTGGCCAAACATGAGGTATCTTGTGAAAAGCAGGGCCAATCAGACCTTCTGTTCCCTAATTTGCCAACAAACTATGCTGTGTTGTTCATGTTCTTAATCTAAACTCATTGAAACCAACACAACTGCAGTAGAGTACATGTTTGAATTTTTGAAGCACTTCAAAACAGATGAAACTACTATATCCATGTTCACAAATAAAAAAAAAAAAGAACAAGCATTTCTATAATTGAATGGGAATGGGCTCATTCATCCACAAAAAGACAGACATGCGAGTACAATGGCCATAAAAACCATATTACTCATGACTGACTGTACAACTACAATACTGTACAACTATGTCTACCACTCTTAGGCATATATAGAGCAACCCCAATTACCCATTTGCCATAGTCTGTGTGTGTATGACTGCCTCCCACATTCATATGTGAGAAGCTCACTTCACCCAGTGTTAAAATTCCAAGGTAAAGAGCTCAAAGAAGACTTGACCCCTGTGGCTAAGAGCTGCATTATCCGAACAGTTCCAGGGAGCTGCTGTACTAAACCTGCAGCTACATTAGGATGTGTAGATGGCACCAGTTCGAGAAATGGACACCATTAAATCAGCCAGTGACAATAACTTGGACTTTCCAGCCTCCACTCTTATCTTTCTAGCACTGATTGTTTGAACATCAAATCCCTTGGACTTCAATCAGACCAAAACTTATGGTTATCAAGTTAACTCCCACAGTCAGACTTTGTGGCAAACCCCTATAGTCCAAGGGACTGATCATCCCAAGTTTAAGGACAGCCTAGGCAACTTAGCAAGACCCTAGCTTATTCCTTATAGATGAAACAGTAGAAAAGGGCCGAGGCTGTTTGTAGCACATTGACAGAACAAGAGCCTAGTGTGCCCAAAGCCCTGCAAAAAGCAAGCAAGAAAACAAACTACAGACAAACTCCCAATGCCCTGGGCTCAAGACCAGCTCCCTCCCTTCAATGGCTGTCCCCACCTGCTGCACATGACCTTCAAGGCTAGCTAGCTCACAGGCTGCTGTCTCCTTGAAAAGATAAGTTATGCACTTCATCGGCCTGCTTGGAATCCCCGACATCTAAGGACACCAGAGGAAGCCGAAGTAATAGAGAAATGTAACTTGCTAGGTCCTGAATGCCAAGTCATCTATCTGTGAGTGTGGGTTTTAGCAAACAGCTTTGCCCAGTTTCACGGGTGGTATTAATATCAGTAGTTCTACAACCAACACGATGAGTTTCCCTTTTAGCCCTGTACAGATGTTTAATTAATCAGGGCTGTTGTCCTTGTTCGCCCTTGACTGGGTTTCCCTGCTGATTACCCACTGGAAAACTCGGCCCTTTAATGCAAACAATGTCCTGATTAAAGTTTTGCACCATGCACCAGGTTCAGAAAGCAGGACTTTCATTAGTGAGCCTGCCTGCACTGCAATATCCAGTTCTGGAAACCCAAACTGGATTTCCTCCATAACTGGTTTTTTTATTTTCTTATATGTCAAGTCTTCCCTTACTCCCTTCCTTCCACCCAACTTTAATTTAGGAAAGGGGAGTTTTCTTGGAGTGAATATAAAATATTATACTCTTCTGACTTCAGCACTATTCCAAGTCAGACCAAGTGGTAGAAGCTATTGGGAGCAGACTGTGCCTACTGTTTGCTAATAGTCTCCAATACACCAATACTCGATCAGTATTACTCTATCCTTTCCTGGGGGTGGGGAGGTAGAAGACAGAGATTAGATGATGAAATGAAAACCTTTAAATAAAATATCATTCACACAAAGGAAAAGAATTTTCCTCTGGGTCATTATCAGTGGAAGCCCAGTGAAAAGATAATAAACACAAGATTCCTGATTAATTAAACATTTGTGCTCATTGTATGCAATTATTCTGGGGAAAATCAACTCCGGGACATCTGTTTACTCAACCTTGGGCTGAGAAACCACCAGTCTGCCCCTGCCCTGGGTCTCCAGGCACAATGTCAAGATACAGAACCGCTAGCTTATAAGACCAGGAAGGCCCATTGATTTTCTAAGTTGAAAACATGACCATGCTAGAGAAGCAATGGGTTACGAAGCCTACATAAATGCATAGAGGGTGAAGTGGGGGAAATCTAACGTGACAATGTATTAATATAACACATATTTACCAATATACATAATCATTTTATGCTACAGAGCAATTAAATATAGATGATAAACACTTTCATGAATACATCAATTATTACTGCTTTTTACCCAGTGAAAACCACATGCTGTCTTTTACTCTTTTTTCTTTTTCTTTTTCTTTTTCTTTTTTTTTTTTTTTTTTTTTTTTTTGCCCAATTAGGTTGCCTTTCAAGATTTCCCTAATCCTACTAACTCCTGAGTTGTCATCCCCATCTTTGGCCTTATGTCCCTATATGAGTCAAGGAAGTAGCCTTCGTGGTTTTTAAAAACTCAGTCACCAACAGAAGTGCATGCTTTTCTCACTTGGCCATTGGTGAGCCAAGCCTTCCGTTGCATACTGCAGAGATTCAGGGTCTGAGAAGTTCAACAGAAGTCCATGCTGAAGACAAAAAGTCCGCAAAAGAAGCAGGGCCATCAAAGAGCAGTTGCTGACATGACCTGAAAACCCACTGGCTAGATATATATAGGAGATTTAGGTCCCACCTCAACCCTGGAGAGCCCAGGTGGTCTTGGCTCCAGCCAGATAACCTTGATGAAAGATAACTTAGTGTTTGAGGAATTTTTAATATCACCACACCAAATTACCTCTGCCATGCTTAGTTGTCTGTGTTTACCCAACAGCACATGAACCTGCTGAGACCCCGACTCCCGTGAGGCGGTGTGGATGTTCTGGAGTCTCCCAAGAAGAAAACTAACCCTTTCAGTTCCCACAGTGCTAACCGCACTAGTCCCTCCGACCTGTGAATCCAAAGATACATGAAGTTTGGCCTTGTGACCCAGGTGAGTTCCATTTCACCTAAGTTATTCTGGTTCCCTGAGCTACTTGAGGATTCTGCTGTCCTAGTTTGCTTTCTATTCCTGTGTCATGGCCGAAAGTAATTTGGAGGAAATAGCTTCATTTCACCTCCCAAATGCAGCCCATCATCCAAGGAATCAGAGCAGGAACTCAAGGCCAAAACCTAGAGGTAGGCGATAGGTCATGGAGGAAAGCTAGCCACTCAGGACCAAATACCTAAGGATGACAAAACCTACAGCAAGCCCTTGGGCCCTTCCATGTCAGTCAATTATCAAGAAAACACCCCACAGATATTTTCCTATATTTCAATCTGCTGAAGGCAGCCCTTTAACTGAGATTCTATCTTTCCAAATATGTCTGGGTTTATGTCAACTTGATAAAAACTAATCAACACAACTGATCCCTTGTCCTCTTCACATAAAAATACATCACTGTTAAGCCATCACCTCCTTTTTTTAGTTTATCTCTCAAATCCCATTTGATATTAATGTCACAATATGAAACATAAGAAACTATAAAAGTACCATAAACTTTAAAAGTTCAAACACTTTTAAAGTTCAAAATGTCTTTAAAAACTGTCTCTTAATTAAGTCTTCCTATAAAAATAAAAAATGAGTTATTTTCTCTTTTACTCCCAGAGGGAAGAACCAGAGCACAACCACAATCAAATCACAGAAAACCCAAAGTCCTCTTAGAATGGTAAACAGCTCTGTGTCTGAGGTTTGAGACTCATGATCTTCAAAAGACCTGCCAACTCCATCCCAAAGTCTGCCTGGTTCCACTCCACAGCTACTGCTGTCCTTGGTGATCATTCAGTAGTATTTTTATCTTTGATATCATGGTGTCCCCACATCAAGTGAAGCTTCATTCTCAGCAGTGAACTCTCTTCAGAAACTCTAGCCCTGCCACACAATACCAAGTCCCATGTGTTCTCATGACGCTTTCGTGCCTTCAGATACAGTAACACACAGGAGACTTTTAACGCGTGATTTTAAGTTTGGGTGCCTTCCTCTTCTCTGAACCACAACTTGGGTGTGCTGACCCTGAGGAAATCTCAGAGAAAACTAGGTTTGGCTGGCTGGACAAGGAGCCTGAAGGGTCTTCCTGTCTCTGCTTCCTCAGCTCTGAGCTTATGAGCACATGCTATCATGCTGGACTTTTCATTTTGTTCTAGGGATCAAATAGGTTCTCATGCTTGCAGTGCCAAACACTTTAGCAACTGATCCGTCTCCCTAGGCTCAGTCCATCCATGTCACTGCATATTTTAACTTATTGTATATTGCCGTAATCAAATTTTTGTTAAAACTTAGATTATTGCTCATGAAGTCAAAAATGAATGAAGCCCAAGCTTCTATATTTCTTACAAGCCCTTGGGTGGTTCTGGTGAAACAAGTACCTTCATCTCCCTGTAGGCTTTTATTATACTGTTTCTCTTGGTTGCATCCAAGATTTACGGGAATGACTTCTATTGGTCATACAAATTCTCTTGGTCCTATGACTTTCTTGAAAGGGGGCCATCTTTTGACAAGCGTTATAGTTTGCAAGATGAGGTATGTGGCTTACACAGCTAACTGCATGGCACACAGCAGAAGGCAAAACCAAATCTTTTAAGGACAAGTCGTCCTACCTAGAACTTCATTCTTACACCTGCCTCTAAAACGCTCACTTGTGGTGGGCTATTATGCCTAGACCCTTCTATGCCTTGAGGAATGATAACAATCAGTAAGTCCTATTTCCATGTGAAGTGGCTGCTCTGATCCAACCCTGGAAGTAGACAGAAAGATTCCAGCTTCTAAGTTTGAAATTTTTCTTTTCCTGTCCTGTCTTTTTTGTTTGTTTTGCTGTTGTTGATTTGTTGAGACCGTGTCTCATTTATCTCAAGCTGGTCTTGAACTCACTGCAGAGCTGATGATAATCTTGAATGCCTGCCCCTACCCTGCAAGTGCTAGGGTTCCAGGCATCCACCACCACATAAGGTTTGCGTGGCATTATGGATCAAACCCTGAGCTTCATGCATGCCAAGCAAGCATGAGCACTCTGTCAACTGAGCCACATCCACACCCCTAATCTACTTCTACGTAGGTGTTCTATGAATTATGGATGGGCCTAGGCAGGTAAGGGATCAGAGAATATGAAAGCATTGTATTAGTTTCTCATTGCTGCTGTAACAACTGTTCTCAGTTTACTGAGCAAAAGGAAATGTATTCATGATGATGACAAAGGAGTTTCTTACAACCTTTAGGCAGTCATTTATTGGTGTAATCAAAGAAACAAAATATTGAATGAACCATGAGTGATGCCCGCTGACTCTACTAAAGTCATAGACATCTGCTTATTTCTGAGTTCCCCATCCCCAACCAGTTGAAAGGAGCTAACTATTTGAAGGAATTTAGGCAATCATCTTGAGTAGTATAGATGTAGTTCATCTCTAACCTTTCAAACTCATTTCTTTGGACATGCCAAAAGCATTGTTGCTCATAGGGATAAATTATGGTGGTGATTCCTAACTTAGTGTTGTCAGGGTTTATTATTTCCAGGTTGCTAGTCATTTACCATGCTAATCACAGCTCACAGTCAAATTCAGCAAAGTCAAGGTCCAACCTAAGTAAATGCATTGAGTCAAAGAGTTTTCCACTCATGTGGGAACCTGCCGGTGTCTTTAATGTGCTACAAAAACTGACTGGGGAATACTGAAAACTAAGTCCCCTGAAACACTTTGACCTTAAAACTTAGTAAACATCGATCAGAGCCATAATTTGTTTTCAGACCTAGAAAGACACTGAATTAGAATCTTTAGGGATTAAATATAATGCCCATGAAGGCTAGGTGAGGCACCTGAAATTCGAGGGAAGTCTCCTGTATGTGAATGAAATACCCCACACCCCACTCCAAGGTTTCTCTCTACAGAGGTGTGTGAGGCTGAAATGGGTTGCCAGTCGTCGTCTAGAATAGACAGCATTAACACTGGGAGGAGAACACACAGTATGTTTCTTTTTTACAGAGGCAACTTTGGCTTAGAAAACGCAATAAGGTAGGATGCTTTGCCTCCAAGTTCATGATTTACAGTTTGAAAAAAAAAATCTTAACCCTGGGTTCAGAAGCAGGGTATTCCTTAGAGAAAACAGAGCAGCTGCTTCCAGGGCCTGAAAGTACATCTTGATATCACAGACCAGACCCGGAGCAGCAGTCCCCCTTTGGGAGATCGCTCGCTGAATCTAAAGACAAGATCTAGTGAAGGTACACACAGTGTCTGCGTGATACACATCCACAAACACATAGAACAAGGACAGCATTTCCTGTGCAAAGGCCTTGGAGCACTCGAGCACTTAGCCCATGGCTGTCTTCCTATAGACATAATGCAGCATTCCCATCCTGTTAGACAGGGAAAGCAGAAACCAGCTACTGAAGCATGTGGGAGGTCTCCAGACCTCTTGATCCCTCCCTTAAGGATCCAGTGAATTCAATGCCATTCCAACTGAACAACATTTTCCTTGTTTCCAACTCTTTAACCTGTGAGGGTCCATGCAGAGTCTGCCACTCTGTGAAAGTGTCATCGCCTTCTTCCCTAGGCCTGGACACTCTGTCCTCAGCCCATCTACTTACTCCTGGTCCTGTATCCTAGGGATGCCTCCAGTAGATGGCTCCATGTCTTGTTCTGCTTCAGGCAGGAAGAGCCAAAAGCAAGCTATAGTAACAAGCAACCCTACACCTCGGGGGCTTAGAAAGGTAAATCCATATCGCTCATCATTCTGCATAAATCAGCAGTAGGTTTCATTTTGCCTTCCTTGGGGGAACCAGGCCAAATTTTTCTTCATCATCTCAAACACAACTAAATCACATAGTGAAAAGTAGGGAAAACACCGCCCTATAATGATTCTCTAAGACTTTAGCTCACATTGTTTTATTAGCAGTATTTTTTACAGTAGCTATTGGTATTAAACATTTACTCTGGGTCAAATTTTACAAACATCAGCCCATTTACTCTCTGCCATACCAAGCTCATGATGAGTTTATTCGTCCTGTTTAACTAGTGATCACACCACAGCAAGATTAAGTAATTTATTATACATCTAGCAAATGGCTTAGTTCCTGGTCCAGTTACTACCAAATCCTTGCTTTTAACTAATTTGCCTTCCCCACTGGAGAAGTGTGTCTAATTATCCGAGCTTATTTATATGGGAAACCTTAGAAAACTGTAACGGTTGCAGTTGTATTTTAAAATAATATTGTCTTCTTGAAAGGAAAATTGAATTAAAATGCAGCAGACGCACATGACAATTAGTGGTTAGTGGAAGTCTTGCAGTTCTTGATACACTTATATTCAGATCCTAGTAAGATTCTAGTGTGTTGTCCTATTTGCAAGAGCTTTATTTGTTCTGTAATTGTCTCTTTTTTCTTTCTCATTTCCCAAGCATCTCTTGGCATGCCTGGGAATAATTACCCATGGTTCCAGACACCATTGATATGTTCTTTGCTACCCAGAAGGGACCAATCAGTGGCCGCTAGCTTTGTATTTGCTGTCCTTGAGTTGCTGCTCAGAACCGACAGAGTGCACATTTGTAATGCTTAACGGCTTGCTTGATTCAGTTATCACTTGTCAAAACACCCTTGTTAGCAGAATAGTTGGATGTTTCACATGGATAATGAAGGCAAATGCTTAAAATTTAAGCTAACCTGAAAAATGCAGGCTCTATCGTAATTACAGATTATAGGCTTCCCCAAATACTCCTTCCAGTATGTTGGTGGGGTAGGGTGCTGGAGATGGTGCTTGGTAGCAGAGATTTTACCTATCATGCTGAGGCACTGGGTTTGAGCAAAGCATTCATATGCAAAAGTGAAATTTCTTCAAACATGTCTTTCTTTTTCTATCTCTATCTGTCTGCCTGTCTCTCTCTTTTCTTTTTTTTCCACTAAAGCCAGGTTTCTTTTGCAGCTGGACTCTTGCCAAGTTTGGGTGAACTAGAAGCAATGGTTGTTGAAAACACCTAAAACCTGGTAGCCTTCAGTCTTTCTACCAGCAAAACCCAGCATCCTTTCCATAATAAATCAGGTTCCATAAGAAATGGGTCCTCATCCATCATCATCATCAGCTTCACTTTCGGCAAGCACTCGATAAAAGCTGTTCATTCTGGAAGGTTCTCAGCAGCAGCTGAAGAGATCTTTGGTCTTTGCCTTTGCATCTTAGGTGTAGCCAAGGAAATGCACCTCAGATCATTTCTCTAGGGACACAGCAAGATAGCGAAAGTCTGTTTTTAAAAATGCATGAAGGTCACGTCTCAGAAGTCAGCTCTCGAATCAAAAGCTTGGAAAAGGAACTCTAATGCTTTGACTTTGCAACAAATTTGTTCCCATTTTCTTAAATTAATCCACTGTTTCCGTAGTCAGTCTCCAAACAGCCCTCAGGGTAAAAGCCTTATTACCTGTAGGCAAAATGCATCAATGTTGGAAGCCAACTTCAACTGACAAGAGGATAAGTATTAAGGGAGTTGTTGGGTAGAAATGTTGGTGGTTTTCAGAGATTGTCTCTTAGTGCACACACCCTTAAAAATAGGCCATTCATTCTATTCCCTAGAGGCCAAGCATCCTAGCAAGCTTCATCGTTACCTTGGATAGCAAGATGTTTCTAAATGCTGTTCAAAGCAAAGTCAAAAATCAGTTCTGCAATGGACTGAAGGAATGATCAGATAACCCCACAGGACCATTCATTCAAGATCCATACAAGTAGTAAGACAGACTAGCCCAAGACGTGAACCAGGTGGGATGAAGGATGCTTTGACTTAGTACTAACTTTGCAAATTACCATAGTTTGCTTAAAGAAGAAGTAAATTACTTTAAAATGTAATGGATAAGTAAGGTCTAAATATTATCAGAAATAAAAGTACTATGCTGTTGTGCAATAGACGCCAAGAGTATTGTTTAATTGAAAATATAAAAATATTCATCTTCATCATTTAGACTTCTGTGGAATGGAAAGCACCAGATCTGTTCCTGGCTCTTCTCACCTTTGTCCAGCATCCAGCTTTTCCTAGGATAATGACATCAACATTTTACCTCTCATCATGAAAACCCTATTCCCCCAGCCTTTTTTTTTTCTTCTCATTTTTTTATTAGATATCCTATATTTAGATTTGAGATGTTATCCCTTTTCCCTGCCCTGCTCCCATCCCCTCCTCCCCCTCTACTTGTCTTCACAAAGGTGCACTCCCTCCTAATCACCCTCTCTACCCCATTGCCTTGGAATTCCCCTACATTGGGAAAACATGGCCTCCCTGGACCAAAAGCCTCTTCTCACATTAATGCCAGACACTGCTATTTTCAGCTACATATGTAATTGTATCAATTATCTGGAGGCTTCTTTCACATGTTATTCTAGAGTTGATTACAATAGGCAATTCATTTCTGAAGAAACCATCAGACAGATTTGATGGTGGAGGTGAGAGATTAGTGTTGTCCTGCCCAACCTGTCAGTGGAAGCTGGAAACTCTGGAACGTGTACTTGCTGGACTCCCTTGCAGCAGGGCTCTAGCTGCCATTTACACAAACAACAGTGACATTGTCCATGGTTTGCACTTCCTCTGTCACATGTAGCCACGACTCTGTGACATGCTTCTTGGTTCTCCAGGAATGGCTCCCAAGATGTGGTGGGTCACACATCAGGCGTGTCTCTTCCTGTGACCAGTGTTCAAAACTGAGGTCTGGTCCTTTGGCAGAGCCTACAATGAAATGAACCTCTATCAACTAGATCGGGGTGTTCGATTCCATATGCTGACCCTGACCAACTGTATGTTAACACTACCTCACTTGAAACCAAAGAAAGACATTTTTCACAGAGGCCAGCAAGATTGTTTAATGACCCTGAGTCATACAGGTGCAATTGCAATGAAACAGGTATTGGCAACACTATAACTTAAAAAAAAAAAAAAAGTGCAAACTCGCTGGAAACCAATTGGGCAATAAGGATCAACAATTCTGAAAAGTTTATTTCTTTTTTTGAATACTAATCTTAGAGTGTAAAAAAGATATGGTGGAATATAGCATCCACTGATGAATTGCTTTTAGTGGCTAAAATATAGAAATAAGCTGAAAGTATAGTTTGAAATTATCAAATAATTTTCCTAACCAATGGGATAGGACCAGTGTGGCACTGAAATGAATCTGTATGGTTCTATTAAGTGTTAAAAATTGAAATGATAATTTTATATCAAAGCACGAAAATGCATGTCACAAACTGTGAATTATCAAATGCAGGCCTTTCTGGTTAAATTCTGGATAAAAGTTTTGCTCACTTCTTTCATTTTCTAGTTTGTTCTTCTAATTTCCTTAATTAAAATTATATTTTGAAAACAGATAAATCCAACTTTCATAAATTAAAAAAAAGTTATCTCTAACTTGCATTCATAAAAATTCTTGTGGTTAAATTTCCATAGCTCAAGTTTGTCACACACACACACACACACACACACACACACACACACACACACACACACACACTGCCCTGTTATTCAATATTTATGAAGCAGGCCCTTTAGTGTCCCAGGACTCTGGTACCTTCCCTTGATTTTTACGATTTTACTGGAAAACGGTAAGGTGCATAGCAGGTATCTGTGCACGATGTCGGCATGCACATCATACATCATTTTGAATTGCTAGACAGCAAAGGAAGAACACCATAAACACTCATTTTAACTCCTAGACGTCTTAGTAATTTGCTAAATTTCCTTGTAATTGCACCTAATTATTCATTACATTAGAGTACAAGGTGGTGGCCATAAATTTTCAATGAAAACAAAATTTAAATACAATGCATCCAAAGTGTCTCTACGGACTCAAGTGGCAACCTGTTTTCCATATTAGGGAAATCCAACAGATGCCAACAGACACATGCTGCTTCTTAATGTGAAGGAGGTGAGGGAGCCAAGGAAGCCATGCTACAGGCTTGCTACTCACTTCCTAGGAAGGCTGCAGACAGTGCTCTGCCAGCTTCCCTCATGGACGAAAGCATGTCGGGGACCCGACCTCCCCTGCAGTGGAGAGGTTTTTATAAGCACTCCTTGGCATCTTGCCCAGTGAGGCCTCAGCATCTTCTGGTGGTCCAGAACCGGCCCAAGCTATGCTGCACCTGACATGCATTCCTTATCTCACTGACCTTTACTGAACACATGCTTGTCCCAAAGACAGTGTAAGGAAAAAAAAAGTGATCTTCTAAAGGAGCGAGGGAGGAAGTGATATACGTGCAAGACACCAGAGTTCGAGGTGTGTCTTTGCTTTGGGACAGAATGGTCCAATCACGATGCATTCTTAGTTCTGGGACAAGATTTCCATCTAAGCAAAATACCCATAAAGCTTCATGGAGGAGGTGGCAAGAAAACTGGACAACAAAATACTCTTCACAGTTGACAGCCACTGGGGACAGTGGCATGATAGATCCTCAGGAAGCTAGCCACAGAATTGCCATGTAATCCAACAAGCCCACTCTGGGTATATGCTCCCAAAAAGTGAAGGCAGGGATACAAATGGATTTACTTCTCCATCCATGCCCAAAGAAATACTATTCACAACAGTCACAAACAGTCCAAGGAAGTGACTGGATTCCTTATAATGTGGGGGACATATAAATGACTTATTCAGCCTTTAAAAATGGAATTCTCACCTATATCAGCAAGTGGGAAAACATTCAGGAAGTGAAATCAGCTGAGCAAAGTAATCAAGACACAACAGGATAACTGCTGGATGATTCTTATTTGCAACATTGCATATGGTTAGTACTGATTACAAACTTGATCAGGTCTGAAATCACCTAGGAGACAGACCTCTTCCACGAGAGTGAAGGATTATCTTAATCAGGTTCACGGAGAAAGAAGAGTCTAAAAGTAAGTGACATTATTCTCTGGGTCTTGAGTGCACAAAAAGGAAGAAGCCGGGTGAGCATGAAGGCATGTACTCTCCTCTGCTTCCTGGCTACAGAAATAAGGAGACCAGCTGCCCTTGGTTCCTACCCTGCTGTGGTAAGCTAATACCACTGAACTGTGAGCAAAAGCCTTTCTCCCTTAAGTTGCTTCTGTCAGAATATTACATCTTTTGGCAGCAACCAAAAAAGTAATTGATACAACCAATCACAGTAAAATCTATAGATAAAATCCATAGACTAGGTAAAGTAGGATAGTGAATAACAGAAGTTGGGAAGGGCTTTGTTGGGGAGTTAGAGTGGTTGGAAAACGCCGAGAGCTTTAGTTAGGAAAGAGGAAAACCTAGGACGGGACAGTAGTGATGGCTATACAATATAAAAAAACTGAACGACACTTGGCCATATGCTTCAAATAATCAATTTTATATTGTATGTACACATAGGAAAAAAAACATTTAAAACGTGACAATGCACAGAGGAAAATAGGCGCTGAAGGCAAAAAAAAAAAAAAAAAAAAAAAAAAAAAAAAAAAAGAAAAAAAAAAAAAAAGAAAAAAATAGCTCTAGCCAGAGTCCTGAAGCAGGAACCCGGGGGTTGTGTTCGGTAATTGGGGAAAAAACTACTTTGGCTGAATGAAATTAGATTTATGATGTGAACACCAATAATACCGATAGGCGTGAACATATAACCTCAATGTGGTGAGATGATGAGAGAGAGAAACGGGGCCGGCAGTTCAGGGACCTTAATTCTTGTCCAGAAGTCAGAAACACCCTTGGTTTTGTCCCAGCCAAAGACCAGAAATGCCAGCAGAGGTCTCTGCTTTCTATTGGCCTTCTTTTCCTTCTGCTGAACTTCCTGGGAGCTGCACCTGAAGATGGGGTTGAATCGAAGAGGCGCCTGGATACCTCAGGGGGTGGGGCACTAGCCTGGCCAGGTCACCTCTCTGGGCCTCAACCCAGTTTAGGCTACAAGTCCTGTAATATGTTCCTCAACAGCTACTTGCTAAGGCCCCATTTTCTAGGACCTGTTCTTGCCTTTCATAAACTTTACTTTCTCCTACGTGTACTCCTGTAATAAACTTCTGTGTGAAGCCCACCTTTCTGAGATCTATGAATTTAATTCTTTACATTTGTGAGACAAGAGCATAAAGTTAGTGACTCATCCTGTGTGGCCCCGAGCTTCCGGCCTCGTAGCTCCTGAAACGGACAGCAGTCCTTGAGAAAAACAAAGACAACCTTCCTGCAATCAGGAGATGGAATTCTTTCTCCCGCCCCCAAAGAAGCAACATTGAGTCTCAGCTGAGTTATTTGTTCTCTGTGCTGATTTCCCCCAGCTAGTCGGTCTTCTGCATTGGCTGTCAGCTCCTGCACACTGGGACCTGTCTTTCTGTCACTGTACCTGGTACCTGACCAGCCCTGATGCTCAACAGGGGTTAAGTACTGGATGATGGTGATTTCTATAAAATGGACTGGTTTGCTCCTTTGTAAAGAATATGCAGTCCTCTCCACTACTGAAAGAAGCCATGCAATAGGGCTCTGCTGTTACTCCTGAAAACAGAGAATTCCACTTGCCTGTCATTCTATTTTAAAAATATATGACTAATAAGTTCACATGGATCATTAAAACTTCATGTCTAAGAGAATTACATTGCAAAAAAAAATCTAAACTAGGAGTTTTCATTAGCACTATGTCCCCTCAGATTGCATCTTTCCTTTTTGTTCCCAGGACTGTCTTCTAGAAATTGTTCCTCAATGTCACTGTGAGAATCTATCTTCTCTCCCTGTCACATTTATAGCACTTTGGCACTCCCTATGAGGACTTTATCAGGTTCTGGCTCCACGTCTTAGCGCTGGAGCACCATACAACATCACCTGGGAATAACTCACTTCCGCATTGTTTCCCAGGCCTCCAGCAGCCCCATTCTCTTCCACGGATACAATATACTTCCACTTCAGAATACTGACACCAATGTGCACAGTTCTATTTTGGGATTTATTTCCACACCAAGAACTGATTTCCAACTCTCTGGAACCGACAGTGTATCTTACAAATCAAGTCAATTCTGAGGCTGACTCCCTGGGTTAGTGTCAGATGACAGAGGATGTATATGCACTCACTGTCTTCGGTTCCGATGCCAATCACAAGCCCTGAGTCGTTTCCACTTGCTTCTGAGCAGCCATCTAGAAATCAACCCTCTCTCGTGTGGGATGCTTTGTAAAAGCACTCACAGAATGCAGAAACCGTGTGCTTCCTGTTGCTGATTTATGATGAATGGCACAGCCTCAGAGCAGCCAAAGGAGATGTATGGGAACAAAGTGGCCTCGTTTATACGGCCCTCTGGGTGGTCCTCCTTCAGAAAAATCAAGGCAAGGACCAAATGTTCAGCAACCTGGAAGTGAGCTAATTCACCACTTAGGTTTTACAGGTTTCACCTAAGCAGGCCTACGGAATGGCTGGTTGTTGGGAATTAGCTCAGTCTTAAGCCTTCCTTTCCCTGAAGTTGGAGATGGAGATGAAAGTTTCAACCGAAATAGTCACAGGTTGGTTACTCTGGCTACCAGATCCGTCTTGGTAACAAAATGAGTCCCCTCATTATGTAAGGTTACATGGAGACCTAAGAGGGAAGACATGTAAAAAAAAAAAAAAAAAAAAAAAAAAAAAGCTTCTCTTTCACCTATGGGACTACGGGAATCACAAGAATATGAAAACTGGAGGGAAACACCCAATGTCTATTTCTTAAATCACACCCCATCCATCCTTATCCTAGCTGTAAAGTGTGTGTGTGTGTGTGTGTGTGTGTGTGTGTGTGTGTGTGTGTACTGCAGAGCTCATGTAAAAGTCAGAAGACAAGCCTGGCTGTTGGTCCTTGCCTAACACTTTGTCTGAAATGGGTTTCACCTAAGATACACATACTAGACTAACTGACCCTCAAGATTCTGGGTATTATGCTATCTCTGCCTCTTGTCCCACCACAGAAGATCTAGGATTATGAATATAGGCTACTGCATCTGGCTTTTACATGAACTCTGGGGACCCAAACTTCAGTCCTTGCACTGAGTGTCAAATGTTTCACTCACAGAGCCATCTCCCTTTTGCTTCTGTTTCCTGGAGTCACCAACCCACTCTCAAAATTTTACCTCTATCATTTATAAGAAGAACATCTCCGAGGCTTCTCCTTCTGTGTACACAAAACTGTTGTAAAGATTCCATGTCACAAGAATGTTATCTTTCCCTATTCCATCTATGTGCTAAAATATGCATATTCTTATGCACCATCTTAGTAACTAGAATAAGACTAAGAGGTTGTTCCCTGCTGGGCTTCAAGAGTTACAGCATTTGGTGGGAAAGAGAGTTGGAGTATAACATAAGGGGGAGCATCCTGGTCTAGTTTCCTCTTCTTTGTTCTGCATGGTCTGAAAGGAACTAAATACTATATAGTAACCCAGCTTAGAAGACTGATATTCAAACCCAGATCCAAACTCAGAGTGTTAATAATGACATACAACCTAGAAGGTGATGAACACTGTTCCTTCAGCACTTGGGAGGTGTAGGCAGGGGGTCAGTCTAAGGACAGCCAAGGCTCCATGAGATTCAAAACAAACAAAAACAAGTTTATAATGTTATGAAGGACATGCCAAGGGCTCAGAAGGTCAGGCCAATCTTAAACTTTTCAGAATGAAGGTGTAGAGAAACTCAAGGTAGGGGACCGGGTAATTAACAGAAGAACTATGTCATATTTTGCACAATTTCTCAACTGCCCAGTGCATTATCTCTGTGTTCAATTGACCAGTGGCCAAATGATTTCAGCCCAATAAATACAGAACCCCCACCCTGACCCCACCAAACTACTTGAAAGCTTCAATGGAGGCTCTTGAATTCTAAGAGGGATCTCTATCTATCTGAAGGGTGGTAGAAAGTAGACTTTTATTCAATCCCCTAGATCCAAGTGTTTTCAAAGGGTTGATGTCTTACATTTTGAGATTATACTGTTTGCCATTCATCGTGTTGATGACTGCTGGAATGATTTTCTGTATCTCAGTAGATATGAGAGGGAAGAAGTGAGGGAGGGGCAGGGTTTAGTGTATCTGGACTTGTCAGTGCCTCCCTGTTACTTTCTGTGCTGAGGGGAGATAGGGCCAGGTGATTAAGTTCCGTTCCAGTTCAATAATTCCAGGCTTCTGTCCCTGACATCAAAGTCCCTCTGTTTCAAGACACAAATGGTCACACAATGCAATGACTCCCTCAATGACACATTTTCTGGATACACAGAAAGTGGAGAATCTGTTCAGAAATTTATTGGTGATACTGAGGAAAAACCATCCGGAGATGTGCAAGCAGAAAGAGGCCTCTGGGAAGACAGCCTCCTGATTCAGCTTAGAGGATGGTAATGTTTGCTCACCAGATAAGCTGTTGGAAGTAGAGAGTGGAGGAGTACAGGTTATGAACATCAGAAATGACTTTCAAGTCTTAGAGCATAGAATTAAATATAACATAGAAAGATTAGTTGGGTCTTTGCCACTTCATCGTTCAACACTGAAACCAGTTGCTGATGCTGCTGATCTCTAGATAAAAGATGGGAACAGCAGGTGCATACAAAGTCCACGTGTGCAGACCTGATCGTGAGGGGGTGTCCTTTGTTGTCTCTTTTACCAAAGTAGCCTTTGCTAAAGTCCCTGCTGGGGTGTACGTACTTTGGAAGTAGCTGAGTGAGTGTGGGTTACATCTACCCACAGCCCAGATGCTCTCCAGTAAGCACAGGCATCTCCCCTGCCTTTTATCTCTCACTGGTGTGAGACACTGAATGGGCGAAGCAGTCCCAGAAGTCAATGTACCAGCAATGAATATTGGTCCTGGGAGCAGAGGGGAGCCAATGGGAGCCTGGAGAAGTACCCAGAGCCAACCTGATCTGTATTGTGGCCATCTGCCTTGCCTGACCATTTCACCTTCAGATAGTGTAAGGGTCACATGGCTGCTGAAAGGAACTTGGGATGGAAAAGCAGTCTCTGTATCCAGCATATTTTCTTACAGAAGACAGTATCACCACATTTGGTGAGTATAGCCACCCACCCAAGTAAAGTTCAGTCTTTTTACCGGCACCATTTTGTTTATGGTTTTGTTTTCTTTTCTTTTTCTTTTCTTTTTGTAAATTGTTTTAAAACCTTCTGGAAATAGATTAGCATACTATTGGCTTTCTGTTAATTTTTCCCTAAGAAACCCTGGTTTGACACAAATCTCTCCACATTTGCCTCCAAGTGGCTCAAGCAGACCTGTTTCTCTGCTTCGCCTTTCTTGCATGTCTTTTGATTACTTTTGAATTTTATGAACTTGATTTTCACACTTATCTGTGTCACTTAGATCTGACAGAGATTCTCCTATCGAACCCCATAATGGGATTCAGCAAAGCCACTAAAGGTCCCTGATGGTTCCCAGGTGTGTGCTCAACCAGCTTGTTTTTACATCTTTGGTGAACGAAGTTCTATATGGTGCCATTAACTAGGCAAAATAAAAACAGAAACAAACAAACAGACCACAACCTCTTGTGTATGCACTTTCTTCATTGATGCTAGTTTTTTCTGTGTTGCTTTCAATCTGATATTTATGGGAATCTTAGCTGGTGATAACTCAGTGTCCCTAATTCCAGGCCATGTGAGTCTGACTTCCTGTTCTTTTGTCCAGCTTCTGCCCCTGTGTTTCATTGAGGGGTATATAGTTATACTTCTTAGCTTCTCTGTTTCCATGGAACTCAGTTCAACTTTACCTGCACTCATGTCCCACAGCCCCGGAAGTCAGGCCATGACTTTCTTTCCTTCTGCCTGGAAGTGCTTCCCAACATAACTAGTTAAGAAGCAAACAGTCCTTGATGTGATCCTTGCACATGTCCGTTATTAAATCCCCATTCTGGGTGATAAACCCTGAATCTTCCCTTTCTCTGTAGGAAAGGTTAAACCTACAGGGACCTGACATCACCCTGGCCTTATTATCTTCCTCCCAATATCCGATGCATCCCGTGTTTCCCAATATTTTGGATTGCAGAAAGGGCTGTTTAACACAGATCTAAACTGTGTTCTCTTCCCATTGCATCCTTCCAGCTGTAGGAAATGGCAAGCCTAGTCCTCACATCTCTTGCTAAGTCAGGACTGATGCAGTGGATAGTATTGCCATGTCTTTCTTGCATTGTCATTCCTCTCTTTCTCGGGGAAATCAGTTGCCTGTTTTATGCTGTGGCTTGGTTATCATTCCACCACATGTGGGGCAACACACAAGGTGGATACTTTCCAGCCCTCGTAATGTATTCTCAAGCTCACCAGTAGTTTGGAGGCATTTCCATAATCTTATAGCAGACAGTACATACCACAGAAACATGATACTCTGTATAAAGCAGAAGATGAAGGCCCTAGGAGAGGCCCCAAAAGATTCTACAGTTCTAGGGATCTTGGCCTGGTTGCAATTCTTACCACCCATCACACAAAGACTGCAATCACCTCCACTAAAATAAGGGGACCTATCATCCCATATGACATGGGGAAAGGGAGCCATATTGGAATTGCTTCCCTGTAGATGCTCCACCCTCACATGGAAAGACTTCTCCCCAACTCATCTTTGGTTCTAGTCACCTCAGCTAAGGCCTCAATGACAGGCCAAGGTAATCCACCAAAGTCCAGCCTGACAAACCAATGCATTTATCGGGGTTTCTTAAAGAGGAACAGATAAAGGGTTACTTACAGTGGTATGGGCGATTCAAAGTCAGCCGCATCACTGGAAGATCTCCTCCACTGTGAATGATGCTCACAAACACTGTATCCCTGGAGCTCCCTGCACAATGTGTAGATAGGTTAACTGGCTTGAGAGTCCTCTCTACCCCCAAGCAATTATTAGTTTGATTAACCCTGGTGAGGGGCCTTATGAATCTTACAAGTTTCAAGAGCCTCCTGAGATTTGTGAGTTTCAATTGCGGCTTGAGTCTTGATGCATCTACCTCCTCCCTCCAGGACGAAATGTTTCCAACGAGAGGAAATCACTACAGAATACAGGTACTATCTGACCTTTTGAGCACCAACATTTGTAAGAGTAAAGTGGTATACAGAGCTTTATTTTTACCAGCACATATTAATTATACAAGGTAATAACTATATGTGTAGATAATTTAACCCCTTTATTACCCTTTCTCAATCTCTCTCCTCTCCATTTGCACATTTCTTTTTATAAGCATTTAGGGAAAGAGTGAGAGCAAGAGAGAGAGAGAGAGAGAGAGAGAGAGAGAGAGGCCCACGGCTGGGACTACAACTACAAGTCAGTACCAACATTAATTCTTCTTTATAGCTGAATAAAATGTGTGATGTGTGTGTGTGTGTGTGTGTGTGTGTGTGTGTGTGTGTGTATGTGTGTGTGTGTGAGTTTCTTTATCCATTCATCTGCTGATGGGGACCATAACTTAACTAATGTGCATAGTGAAGCTACGACCATGAGAAGCAAGTAACATCTATGATAAGCTGATTTAAATATTTTCAATATAAACTAGAAAGTTATGTATCTGGAGCTCATGAAAGTCTATTTTCAGTTTTGAATGGACCTGTATACAAAGCTCCATAATGGCAGAAGCAATTTCCATCTGGGCCAGCATGTATAACGGTTCTATTTGCTGCATTCTTACTAACACTTGTTGTCTTCGATTTGCATTTTCTCTGTGATTATTAACACCGACCATCTTTTACTTATTACTTGTATATCTTCTTTATACAAATGCCTGTATAAATCTTTTGCACATTTTATTGAACTGTCTCCCTTCTATTACTGAATTTTAATATTTTATGCATTTTTTTAACCTAAGACCCTCATTAGTGCAATTTTCAACTATTTTCTTCCATTCTCTAAGTTTATATTTTTGATGACCTCCAATGCATCTGGTTTTTGATCATGCTTTGGCAGTCATATTTAATATTCTCCTGCAAATGGGCATGCCACAAGAGTTATTCCTATGCTTTGAATTTGGTCCTCTGTCTGCTTTGAACTAGTAGTGCCAAATTTACTTCTACATTTGGTTATACAAATTGCTCCAGTATTATTTGTTTTAAAAGATTATTCTGGGGCTGGCAAGATGGCTCAGTCAGTAAAGGTGCTTGTTGGGAAGGCTGATGACTTGAGTTTGACACTTAGACCCCACATGGTGGAAATAAAGAATTGACCTTAGTAAGTTTTCCTTCCACATGAACACCATGAAAAACATGTGTGCACATGTCCACGCGCACGCGTGCACACACACACACACACACACACACACAGAAAGAGAGAAAGAGAGAGAGAGAGAAAAGAGAGGGAGAAAGAAAGAGAAAGAAAGAAAGGAAGGAAGGAAGGAAGAGGAGAGAAGAAAGGAAGGAAATAAGAAAGGAAGGAAAGAAGGGATGGGAGAAAGAGGAGAAAAGGAGGGATGGAAGACAGGTGAATAGACAAAAATGAAGACTATTCAATATGTGCAAATGTGAGCACACATTCACATGCTTAGTACTGAACCTAGGACCTCTTGCAAACCAGACAAGTGTTCTGCCACTGAGCCACTTCCCCTAAAGATGATTATTTAATTTTCCATTGACTAGTGTTGCCGCCCTTAATAGACTTTTTGTCAAGCTTACAGAACAGAAATCCCCGCCATCTTATCTCAGTGTTTCTGGTGGGTGGAGCCCTACCTCTCTGGCCCATGGACTTGCCATTCTGTCACAGCTTCTGGCTCCTGCCTTGTCCTGTGGACTGCTGGGCCTTAAACATACTCAGAAGCTTCACAGTTATTCTCCCACACACAGTCGAGACCATGCGGTGACCCCTGCACAGTTTTCCTGGAGGTGCAAAGTAAGTAGAGGAGAATCATGGGAGGTAGCACAAAGCTGCGATGTTTTTGCTCATCTTCAGTCTTCCCACCACATCCATCCTTGTGGTTTTAACTAGAGAACGCCAACCTTAAGCCCCACTCACTATCCTAATTCCAATGTTGAAGGGCATCCTCCACATAAGTGTACCCTAAACTTGTTCAGGCCCAAACTATCTTCCTCCTAAGGGACAAGAAAACCTTTTCTTTCCCCCAGGCCACCATGATCAAAATTTAGCAAAATTATAAGCTGCCCGTTGTCTGGTCTTTTTGTGTTGCTGAGGAGAACAGTTGCTAGCCTCTTTATTTTCAACACCTTTCCCCAGAAAACAATGGGTTTTAATCGTAAACTAAAAAGCTCATAGAGGTGTCCTTAAATCCAAAGAGCAGATCTGTCTACCCTAAAGTGGAAAGTCTAGTAGCCAGAAAGAAAACTTCTGGTCTTTGGAAATGGTACATACTCATATCTTACACTTACTTCTGAAATTAAATATTGGGGTGTGGGTTCTGAGATCCGTATTCGTGAGCCTAGGGTACCTCAATCACTTTATATTTGCTGTGGTTGATTATTGGTAACCATCTCACTAAAAGAGTTTTTCTAAATAATGATGATGATGATGATGATGATGATGATGATGATGATGATGATGATAATAATAATAATAATAAATGTGTCTTATTTTCAATTTGAGCCTCAGAGAAATGTGTTTGCATCGTGGATTTGTTATCTTTATGTTTTGTGTTTTTTCCCTACAGTTCTTTCTGGGAAGTAAATGAGAATCACTTAGTACTTCCGATACTGCACAGCCCAAGCAGAGACAAGAACACATACATCAACAGCCACAGTAGCCTAATATTGAGAATGCCAAACACAGCATGCAAGGGGGAAGAAGCAGAGCCCAGATCAACTTCTGAGTTAGTTCGATATTACTTAGAAAGGATATGGAACTAATTTTAATAGCACATATTTTATTTGAGATGCAATAAAGATAAATTTGAGGAACAGATCAATCATGAAAGCAGACAGTTAATGGCTATAATCTCTGGGTTCTGAACAAAATACATCATGGACAAATTGAATGCTGGCAACTCTGTTAAAAAACAAAAACAAAAAAACAAAAAACAAATGATGTTGCTTTTATTCCCAAACAAGAATTGATCTTCCTCATTTCTTCATTGTTAAAATTCAGAGGGAAAAAGAACCTATTTTGCAGTCTGAGTAATTTACATCTTTACGTCCCAAATGCTCATAGAGTGTCCAACACAGAGACGCTTACGCAACATGTGCTGAATTAAGTGGGGTGGAAATGGGAATGTTCTTCATTCTGCAAGATATAATTTGTAGAGATAAGTCTGTTTGCTTCCCCACAGTGTCCAGCTGAACTTCATTGCAAGATAAACTTTACCCTCTTCTTGCTGGTTTTCTGTGAATGGTTCTCATTGCCCAAGCCTTATTATTATAATTCTACAGTATTCAACCAAAGTTTTGTGGGCTGAGTACTTTTAATATCCAGGTTGCTAGCATGGTACTTCAGCCTACCAAGGTTTTGTGGTAATGTATACAGAGAACAGAGACATCACTGGAGGATGAGCAAGGAGGTAGCAAGGACCCATGGAAGAAGCCAGTCTCTCTCTCTCTCTCTCTCTCTCTCTCTCTCTCTCTCTCTCTCTCTCTCTCTCTCTCTCTCTCTCTCTCTTTCTCTCTCTCTCTCTCTCTGGACCTTGAAGGAGATGAAGCAAACCAAATCCAACACTACACCAGTGTGAGATACTCACTCAGGATTCTGAAGCCAAAGATCTGTGCAAACACACACACACACACCTCTGGCTGAAGAAACAGTGAGTGTGGGAGGAAGGAGAACTTGTGGTAAATCATGGCATTAAGATGATGGCCATGAAGCATGTCTGAAATTTTTAGAATGAAAAAAGGGGGTTTTCAGGGCTGGGTCTCAGAAGCGCGTTATTTGGCTGGCCATGGGACAGACCAAACCCATTAGCTTCCCAGTATCTCTACTACGTTAGTACTGGGGTGCTGACTTGTTCCAAGACATGGTTACTCAGCATCTTTTATAATTAAAAGGCCAAAGAAATGCAAAACAGGAAATAATATTCAGCTTCTGGGTCTATTTGTAGAGAAGTCCCTTCCCTGCTTTTTTGAGACGTACCCAAGACTGAACTCAAACTTTCAATCCTCCTGTTTCTGCTTCTGACTTTCTACGATTATAATCTCTGCAATGACTTGGGTAGTCGGTACAACAGTCTGCCCTGCCATCCTACACCTTGAGGATGCTAGGGTTCTGAAAAGACAGAGACTGGATTCCTAGACACACTACCTTTGGATCCGCTTGGTTTCTGATGAAATTACCATTTTGTCTTACTTAAGCTACTGTAAATTCTGATTTCTGTTAAATGCAACCATGCTCAATCCTAACTAGAGAAGTGGGGCAGAAAGGGATAAGCTGAAGACAGGGGAGAGCCAGGGAAAGAACACTACGGCCGTGTTTATGTTCTACAAGCCAAGGAGGGGAAGGAAAGCAGTCCACAAAACCATGAATAGTCTGAATTGCCAAGCACGGAGGTGACATTAGCAAGGGCTATAGTATCCCCTGGACTTGCAATTCTTGACATTACAAGAGATCTTTATGGGTCTGTTTAGGTTTTGAATGGGACAGAATCCAGTTTGAAATAAGTTGAGGGCAAGGTGGTGAGAGAAAATCGAGACCACCGGGCAGACGTTTAAGTCCGTCTGGTCCGAAAAGACAGGAGCGAGACTAGAAGCTCAGGGCAGGGGAGAAGTGAGTAGAGTCAGGAAAGGATGATTTAAAGGCCAGAGGGGTCGAGGCCTCCGAAAAGCAGACCGGTGGCTGCAATGCTAAGCAGAGAGGACTGGGCAGAGGCCGGGTTCTACGGCGCTCTTTGCTCTACACTTCCTTTCTCTCTCGTCGTACCTGTGCGACGGGTCAGAACCAAGTGGGTGAGGCAATTCCCACAGCTTCCTCTGAGCATCCACCGGAGGAAAGCCTCCCATCCGGGCTGGTAGGTTCCCCCATCCCTTTCACAAATGCTGTTCGCATCCTTGTGTGTCCCCTGAAATCTCTATTCTGTGCTCTTAGATTCCTAGTGGCTTCATCTTGATGAAAAACGGAAAGCTTTAAAGGTAACTTTCTTTTAAAACCAATTTTTTCCCCTCATTCAAACCTTCGGTAATAATGCAGATTTCCACCTGCCCGTGCTTGTCAGAAATGGCGACCCGGGAGATACATATTTCTTCAAGTCGTAACCAAATATGGCAAGCGACTCTGGAGGCTTTGGGTTTGCAGGTTTACACACTTCAGGGTTTCATAGATTTTAGCCAGAGGGCACGTAGAAATAAATACATGCGCATTCACAGCAGTGGGAGTAGGGGGTGCACAGTGCAGAGAAAAGGCCCACAATGCGACTCTCATACCAGCAGGGACCATCCTGCCCTGAACCAGTAAGGGCCAGCAAGACACACTTCCTTAAGGGATTTATACTCCTGCCAGGAACATTGGATTTACTTCAAAATTAGACAAAACTCTCATAGGCCGGATGGATGGATGGATGGATGGATGGATGGATGGATGGATGGATGGGTAGTTAGATAAAAAAAATAGAAGGGAAAGGAGATCTTAGTTGTCAATGTACTCCTGAGAACAAAAGGCCAGGCCTTTCTCCCAGGTGAACTCTCAGGATGCAGGTGACATGGTTAATTGTCCACATAAGTTCGGCATCCAGCAGCAGAGAAGAGCTGGTGTTCAATTCAGGGTGCAAAATCAGAGTGAGGTGGGAAGGCACGCGAAGTTCTGTGGCAGCAAGAGGTTTGGAAATGGCTGTATTGTGTCCTAATGGATCAGGGGACCTCTGTATGATTACCACACTCACCAGGGGTGGGGCTGGGGGTCTTGCCCTGGCCTGAGAGACTGAGCAGGAGATGCCTGACTCTTAGGACAGAATGCTTGAACCTCACTCAGTGGGAAATAACATTGTCCACTGAGTTGGTGGAAGGGAGGGAATGTGATGGGAGGAGGAATAGGGAGTGGAAGGGAGAAAGGGCCGGGAGAGTGAACTGATGGGAGGCATCACTTAGATGTTCCAGAGACCTGGGATGGGGGAGGTTCCAGAGAGTCTTTGGGGGTGACTCTAGCTGAGACTCCAGGCAGTAGGGGGTATGGAGTTGGAAGAGGCACCTCCTGTAGCCATGCTGGACTCCCAGTGAGGGGATAAAGACAACAACCCACACACAAACTTTCAGCCTAAAATTGGTCCTGGCTACAAGGAGTGAAGGAACAAAGATGGAGTGGGGACTGAGGGAATGGACAACCAATCACTGGCTGAACTTGAGAACCATTCCCTGGGCAGGATCCAATCCCCGGACACTATTAATAATGGGGGGTGGATTAAAGAGATTACTCAGCAGGACAAGAGTTCATAACCAGCACCCACATGACAGTTCACCCCTGTTTATAACTCCAGGTTCTGGGGATCTGGCACCCTCACACAATCATAAATGCAGGCAAAACACTAATGCCCATAAAATAAAACAAATCTTTAAATAAACACCAATATAAATGAACTTGAGCAGTGGTGAATATTTTTGGCTGCATAATCACAGCCCCCACTCCCCCCCCCCCGCCGCCAAAAAAAAAAACCCTGGACAATGGTACAGAAGCCTGGGTGAAAGGTATGAGTGGCTATGTGAGACATAGGACATGTGAGGTGTGTCCCTTGACAAAGTACATTAGAAACTACCAGCCTTAGAGAGGGTGCTAAATAACCAAATAAATGAAATAACTAGACCTGGGATGCTATCCCTCGCTGCACACAGTGTAGACACAGAAGTAGATGCAGGGGCTGTTTGGATTCAACTGCATGAACTGCCTAGTCAGTATTGATCCTGAAGATCAGTAACAGAAATTAAGGACAAGGTACGGTTGGCCTTTTGGTGAGGAACTGGCTGCATTGGTTCCCTGCTGTACTCAGACCGGGGTTGGTCTCAAAGGACTAGCCAACAGACATTAGATGAGATGGTTTTGCCTTCCCTGCCCAGTGCCTCACTAATCATCACGCTTGGGAAGCTAATAACACAGATGTGGAAGGCTGCACAATACAGGACCGCACCATGAAGCCACCAGTTCACTGAAGAAAAACTGGGATCAGCTATTTCTATAGCGTACTGCACTACCCAGAAGCAATCAGATAACAATGGTGGAAAACCCCTTTTGAAGCCTAAGCTATGAAGTTTGTGTTCTGCAAAGATGAGGTGCTGTGCTCTGAAATGCAGAGCACAGAATTGGAGAGCTATATATTGGGCTGTGTTGCAGGAAGACTGAATAGCTCTAGGCAAGGGAGGCTCCATTACTGTTACTCTGACAACCTTCTTGGATTGGGTATCCTGTTCCTGCAATAAGAAATGCATGCCGCCATGTTGGAGATGCTGGGTCCCTAATGGGAAAACACCTTTGCTGAGGAACGATCTTTCTGAACTCTAAACTGCAGCTGTGACCAGAACATGCAGAATTTATGTCCTCAGACACAGGAAGAAGAAGTCATCAGGTTATCCAAAGAAGTTAATGTAGTTAGCAGAGGGAGGAAGGGGCTCTGTTACACAGTGGGCAGAATGCACGAGGGTTCTGTATGGGCAAACCTTGGATTTCTTTCTCTCCAGTGAGAGTCTGGAAGGCAACTTTTTTCAGGGACTGTAATCTCAGGAACAGAGATTTGGTTAATGCTTCTGGGTTGCTGAGACCAGCAGAGGCAAGGGGGTGTCTTTCTCCACTACAATTTTGTGCATGTGCACTGGTGGGGTGCACCTTAAGATAGAGGACAACTTGAGATAGTCAGTCTTCATCTTCCACCATGTGGATCCTGGGAATCAGACTCAGTTAATCATGCTTGACAGCAGACCTCTTTACCCACTGAGCTATTAGAGAACCAGGATGAGGATAATTTTACATATGGAGTGGCTAGGAAAAATGAGTACCATTTGCATTGAGTGCTGTGATCTAATGCAGAAAAAAGGGCTTTAATTCATCCCCCAACCTCTTCCTCTTCCAAACGTCTCCTTGGAAAAGAAGAGTCCATTGGGGCTCTGGAAGAACTGCTTCTTGGCCCTCTATGGCTCAGGCAGCCAAGCAGGTGGCTCTTCACCTCCTTTGAAGAAGGTCTTGCTATTCCTGTGCATGGTTGCAGCTAACTGACTACCTCTTCCATAGAATCTTTAGTTGTACATGTATAGGAGGAGCTGAGGCCATGTTTTCTAGACTGTCCTAGCCAAATTGGAGTATGGTGGGGTGCCAGGGTCTGCCTGTTTCTTCTCTGAAGGTACCTGACAGTGTCTCGGAGCCTTCCTGGGGAGTCTTTTCACTCAACTCTTCTTGTTAACTAGGTGGAGACCAGATCCACAGCCTGAAGGTATTTTCTTTCTGTATTAAAAGAGACACTACTCAATCACCTTTGTGTTCTGAGCCTGTCTCCATATTTGCTTCCTGGATGGCCCAAATCTGGCATGAATAGAAAACGATGTGCATTTCATGGTGCAAGTGGCAAGATTCTCACCCTTTACCAAGACGAGATTTTCTGAGTTTTCTTTCTAAATGTGTAATGTGCCCGTCTTCTGTCCCATTTTCATTGCCTCACTTGAATAGTTACTAGAATCTGCCTTAATAGTCATTGATATTCTAAAAAAATACATCATAGAATTAAAGCAACACAGATCTAAAATAATACATTTCTCAAAAGCCAGAATGTTGCTCTCAATCCCCAGAGCTAATCATTCAGAGAGCATGTATATCCTTTAGGTTTGATGTGTTTTCACAGACAAATAGATGATCAGTAAACACTGTTTTTGCAACTTTCTGCATGTTTTTAACTTAAAACTAGCACTCAGGACACTGAGTAACAATATGATTCATTCTTTTTTTAGCAATGACAACCATGATTTTGTCAACAGGTTTTATCTTAGAAGAACATGTATATCCAAGATCTGTCTACTGAAACAAGGCTTCAGTGCATCTCCAGGCCCTTATATATTTTCACGTGGAATGTTCATCTTGTCCTGAGTAGTTCTTTTTTAGGTATTGTCGCATGTACCTCTATTTCCAACCATTTTGAAGACTGAACCAGGATCACCTGAGCCCAGGAACTCCATCCTGGGCACCATGAGTCTCTAGCTCTAAATGCTAAAATAATTACTTATTATGTGTTATTCATGATACAAATATTTTTCTTCACTGGTTATCTTTGGACACTGATTTAGTGTGATTTATTTTCCTCTATAAAGTTTAAAGATTTATCAGCATAAAAGAAATTTCCCAGTGTTTCTGTTACAGGTTTTAGGCTTTGATTCCTTCAAAGGCCTTTCCTGGACTGGAGAAAGGCTCAGTGAATAAGAGCACTTGTTGGTCTTCCAGAGGACCTGAGTTCAATTCCCAGCACCCATGTCAGACAGCTCACAACTTCCTGTAACTTTAGCTCCCAGGAATCTGATGCTTTCTCCTGATGTCCTCAGGTACCTGCACAAATATGGCTGGCACTCAACACACACGCATGCACGCATGCGCTTTTAAAGGCCTTTCCTGTATCAATATCACAACAAAACAAACCTCTGTATATTCCTAACACACTCATCGTTTTGCATATTTAAATCTTGTCTTTTGAGAATTTATTTCAACATAAGCAATGGAGTTTGATGCTTTCCCAACTAGCTGTCAGTGAAACTACATCTTCCCCTCTGATATGAAACGCACTAAATTCCCATAGTCTCTCTAAAATGATCACTTTTCATCCCTTAGGATTCTAAGAATCCATGTTAATCAGCCATGTGTGGAAGGCAAATTAAATAAACGACAAAATGGAAATGGTCACACAGACATAAATCCGTAGGAACGTTCTTCCGGGCCCACTTCACAGTTCTGTCCAAAGTTTAGCAAAATGGTCCACACCTCCACTGGTTGCCATACAAAAAAGGAGATGGTACATCTCTGAAGCAATCTGGTTGGTTCCCTCCTCTATATAGAATCCTTCCCAGCAGAGCTCTTGGACTTGTGAGAACTTGGCAGCTTTAGCTAACATGTAACTGAAGGAGGGCTTTAAACTACAAAGCCTGTTGCTACTCCATCAGCTGCATCAGGAACATGAGGAAGGCGGTCAGGTGCAGCGAGAACTGTGTCTTCTGCACAGCTCTGCAGCCACACAGCCTTTCTGAAGGTGACTGCAGACTGATGGAGCCCTGAATCTTTGAAGTTTGCTCAATGCACAATCAATTCAAGACCTCACAGATACTACCATCAGCTGTGTTTATTCACATCCTGGAGAAGGGTTTAATTAACGTAATACATATTGGTCAATTCCTTGCTTTTAAACCTTACCTTTTGCCCATCAGCAAATCGATATGTATTTTAATCTTCCTGTTTTAGAACTGATTTTAAGATGCACAGCAAAGAGGCAAAGATTTCGCAATCATTAATTGCTATTATCAGCCCCTTTCAATTCTTAAACATCAGCAGGTTCTTAAATTCCCACTTTCATTCCTTTACAAAGTTATCCCTTCTTGTTCATCACTTGCTCCTGATGTGTCTTTCAACCAAGTACAGAGTTTACAACTAGGCAATAATAAGGAAAAAAAAGAATGCCCTGAAATTCTGCATTGATTAACCAGTTTATCTGGCTTCAAGTTTCACATGAAACTTGAGCTGTCGGAGCACTTCGTGACACTGGAAACTTCTTCCAGGGTAGCAGGCTCCTATATTTTGTCTTCCCACTCGTCTAAGTGTGGAACTATCTTTGGGTTTTCTGCTATGCTACAAGCACAGTAGATTTGTTTCTTTTGAAATTGTTGGTATTTCCTATGATATCAAAGGAGTAGCCAAGAGACTCCCGAATTCTTCACTGCCTAGCTCAGGCAAGCTTCGCCATCTCTCCAGGTCTCTGTGATAGCTCCATTAACAAAAGAAATTGATGGTAGGCCATTCCTGGGACTTACAGGGAAACCTGAATGATGTATTTTGCACACAGTCTTACTGCCAGGACACAGGATGAGCTCAGAACCCAAAGGAAGGATGGATTCCTCCAGCACAGCAAACCATGTTGACAACACTGCATTCTCAAGATTAAGGAAAAGAGGCTGACTGATGGAAAGACTTCATCAGTCAGCTGCCGTGACCTGTGAATATACAGCTTGCAACTTGGGAAGAAAAAGAATACGTGTGACCAGTCATTTTACAAACTTGATCTTTTCACTCACTGTGCTGCATTATCTCGAGAAAAACCAAGTCCATTTGTCACACAGTGAAGTTGCCTCCCACTTCCTGTGTGCTCTCTGTATCCTGGAAGCAACCTGGCCCTGTGATCTTAATGAAGCTCATTTTGACCCAAATATATGAGAAAATAAGTTCATTTCTAAAAATTAGAAATGTCTAAAATTATGATGGAAACAACACCTTGATAGTTTATTAATAATAATAGTTTTTCATGTCTCACCAAATATGGATCAGTACTATATATCTATATCTATATCTATATCTATATCTATATCTATATCTATATCTATATATATATATATACTATATTGACTTGTTTGAACACACACACATACTATTTTGACTTGTTATATTCAAACAAGTCAAACACTGTTTATAAAGGTGCTTGAAAACAAGCTTGATTCTGAAATAGAGATCCCTCAGGTAAACACCCATGGTGAATTTAAATTTAACAAACTTCTTGTTGTTGTTAAACCAGATGGACTTTTTTTTTTTTTTTTTTTTTTTTGTGCTTGTGGCTGTATTCAGGGTTTTTTTTTTTTTTTTTTTTTTTTTTTTTTTTTTTTTTTTTTTTTTTTTTGCCTCTTTTGCATCTAATGCCAAACAATGAGATTCTTTCAATTTAATTATGATTCTCAAAACTCTGAAGGTGCTGGTCAGCTTTCTATCACTATAATGAAGCACCCGTGATAAGAAAGGAAGAAAGGCTTAGCTTAGAGTTTCAGTCCACAACCATTTAACCTTTTCATTGCTAATCTCATGGCAACCAGAAATAAAAGGGGGCAAGCAGAGAGACACAGAGGGAAAGGACACACACACATACACACACACACACACACACACACACACACACATACACACACACACTTCCTAGAAACAATTCTTGTTTGTATTCCTACCTGAAGCCACTAATATTTGCACAGAGTTGTCCTCACCCTAGATCCAGTCCAAACAGGCAGGATGCTCTCCTTGTGTATGCTGTTTTCTGAGAGCTAGAAGGATGTTCTCTCTCATTAACCATGCCAGTCCTCAGAGCTTCAAATGACCTGCAGTACCAGACATTTGGCTGGAGACCCATGGTGTCCCTGGCTTTGCCTTCTTTCTTGCCATTTTGCCCACCCCACATGTACTGTTCCAAACCAAAAGGCCAGTTTTACTTGACATGGAATCATCCTGCAGTCTAAGCCAACGCCAAAGGCAACAAAGCCCCTGGCCTTCACTCTGCATGGTATGAGGAAGTCTATGCTGCTGCAGTGGTTCAGGACAAGAAAATGGTTTCTAATTGAATTTTGGTTTCCTTACTTCAAATTCCCCGTTTTCTTTCAGTTGAAGACAAAAGACATAATAGTAGTTACTTTTCAAACGCCAGACATGCACGTGCATATGAGTGTAGCATATGCATTTGTGCATAGCCCTCCTCCACCACAGACACAAACGTCCTGGCTTCCCTAGCTCAGACAATATGGCGATTAAAGTTGGTTCCGATTGCAGATAACCATATCTATTCACCAGCACAGACTGTTACAGCCTCTTATCCAGGTCTCTGGGAACACTAGAAGAGAGTCCTCAGACAATACTAGAAACAGATTTCTATCCAGAACGACCGCGTGTGGGTTGTTAAAAGCATGGTTGCAGATACCCCAAGAAGATGCTCAGAACTTTTCTATATATTACGATGCTTCAGAGACTAAAGCTCTGAGGGCAAACGAGAAGTGAAGAGGGGGATTAGTTTTCTAGAAACACCTGTCTCTTATCTTGCACAAACGGGGTATTATTAGGTTTTTTTTTTTTTTTTTTTCATTTTCTGGACTCCACTGAATGTTCACAGACCTGGAAATATGCAATGTTCCCTGTATTACAGGATCAGTGTGAAGAGGGGGGATTGAATCTCTGCGGTCCTTCACTGCGGTTGATTTTAACAGGGGAGTCAGAGAAGGGAACCAGAAAACAGGAAGGTATGGCCTTTAAAAGTACATTTTAATTACAACGGAGGAGGGACTGGACGAGGATCTGTCCAATGGCACGGTCACCAGCCTCAGGCGTAGGAGCCATGACTCTTCCAAGAAGCAGGAATGAGTCCACAGTGAAGGATCACGGGAAGGGAAAGGAGTGATGCGGGTAGGCAAGCTGAGGTGCAGTGAGCCTGGTGCAGATGCCCCACTTCCGCTACCGGTCCAGCCCTCAGCGCGCACCTCGGTCTCTTGGCTTGCGTCTGCTAAGCAGAAAAAAAGCTGGCAGGGTCCCCACTCTCTAGACCAGTGGTTCCCAACCTATGGATCATGACTGTTTTGGGGGGTTGAACAACCCTTTCACAGGGGTCGTCCTAGACCATCGGAAATTTCAGATGTTTACATTATGACTCATAACAGTAGAAAAACCACAGTTATGAAGTAGCAACAAAAATAATTTTGTATTTGACGGTTACCACAGCATGGGGAACTGTACTGAGGGGTCACAGCATTGGGAAGGATGACAGCCACTGCTCGAGACACAAGCGAGTATAGAGAAGTAGACCACATGACCCCAGAGTCTTTAAGCTGAGTTCTTTTAAGTTCTAAAACTAAAAGGCCATAGGTGGCCACACCCTGGACCGGTTGGAACCGGAGATGAGAGAGGCAGGGAGCAGAGACCCGATGCAGAACTGCAGAACTCGGCAGCAAGGAACAGATACACAACTCCAGAAACGGGAGCGGGGCACACAAGGAACAGATACACAACTCCAGAAACGGGAGCGGGCCACACAAGGAACAGATACACAACTCCGGAAACGGGAGCGGGCCACACTGCAAGAACCAGGCCCTTTGGTTCCACCCAGGCCCGGGCTGTGCCCTGTAATCCAGGATTTCACTAATTGTCCCCATTTCTGTCCAGTGACTTCTGTGTGGGATTACCACCTCCTAACCCTGGCTGGGACGGTGATTGCTGTGTGCTGTTTAGCTGTGTGCTTAATACTCTCACAGGATGCTCCAGAGCTCCACAAAGAAGGCGTCATTACCCCCGCTTCCCCTGAGAGGAATTCTCTAATTCATAAGGCTAAATAAATCGCCAAAGGTCACACAGCTGCTAAGCAAATTTACCTCTAACCTGGGCCATAAACACTAAAGCACAAACTCGCTTACTGACTGATGATAAGCCCACAGAAGTGTGTGCCGACTACATTGTTCCATGACGAACTATGACCATAGCACACTGGTGTTGCTCACACACGGGTATTCAATGTGCTCTGGGAGGGAAAGCGTGTCTGAGGAGCAAGAGTCCGTATCCTCCCGGCCCATGGATAAACTACAGCTACAATATGGACTTCCTCAGAAGTTCTTAGAGACTCTAACAGAGGCATAAGCCCTTTCTGTTATTAAAAGAATTGAAGGCCTTTCTATTGTTCGTACGAAAAGGCAAACCCCTCCCTTTCAAATTGTTCTGCTTTATAGTACAATTCCTTCTGGCTCGAAGGAGAACTTCAGACACTTTTTCAAATAACCCCAGCCATTTAATCTGTACCTTTAGGAAGTCATGCTGAGAGTATATGGAAAAGAGGCAGACAGGGCTAGAAAAGGGGGTGGGAAGGAAGAGGGAGGGAGAGAGAGAGAATGGTAAGGGTTTCGGAAGCAGTGAGCCTCTCCCAGGTTTTCTGGCCTACTTTAAAACAAGAGAATGGCTGCTGTTGGTTCGGTGACTTCAGCTTTCAAACTCCTCTGCTTAGTTACTCCAGAGAGATCGACCCATCCATTTGTCATCTCCACCCAGGGGAAGACAGAACACTGTCAGTCAGTTTGGGCTTGTTGACAAAATGCTGTACAGTGGGCGGTTCATGCTTCATACATTTGTTCCTAATAGTTTAGATGGTGGGAGAAGCAGAAGGAGGCTCTTAATTAGGGTAGTTCCTAAGGGGGTCTTGTACAGACCCCTACACACACACACACACACACACACACACACTGAGAGAGAAAGAGAGAGAGGGAGGGAGAAAGGGAGGGAGGGAGGGAGGGAGGGAGAGAGAGAGAGAGAGAGAGAGAGAGAGAGAGAGAGAGAAAGAGAGAGAGAGAGAGAGAAACAATGTTACTAAACATCTGGGACTGTGAACTCAAGAGAAAGACACACTGGCTGTAGCAGTACCCTTCCAGGTTCAGTTAGCATATTGGTTTCTTTTCTATTGCCCTGATAAGACACCAAGGACAAAGCAACTCATAAAAAAAAAAGTTTAATGGGCCTTATGGTCCCAGCAGATCAGAGTATAGGATGGTGGAGTAAAGAAGGCATTGGTTTTAGATGGCTGGAACAGTAAGCAGAGAACTCACATCATGGGTCTGAGCAGGACCCAGAGAAAATGGCATGAGTCTTTTGAAACCTCAAAGCCATCCCACAGTAACATCTCCTCTTCCAAGTCCATGTCTCCTAATCCTTCCCAAGCAGTTCCACCAGCTGGAAACCAATGGGGGCCATTCTCATTCAAAACCGTAAGAAGTCTTGGGCTTTTAGAAGAACACACTTGGAGACAAAAGAGAAAAATGGGACTGGGCGTGCCACAATCTCTTTCAAAGACATTCTGTGATGACCTCAAGGCCTCACCCTAAAGCCTGTATCATAAAGACACCACCACTACCCAAAGCAGAAAGTTGGGACGTGTACTTTGAATACAAGGATTTTAAGGATATCCCGACCTCAAACAATAGTCTCTTTCTCTTTGCTCTTCTGCATATAAAGTTACTAATTGTACAACAAAGGCCTCACCCTTATAACTTCATATGACCTTAAGTACCACCTCCCGCACAGAATTTCCTATTTCAACCTATGAGTTTTTTTCCCCGTTGATAAGTTCACAGGTGTATACAATGTATTTTGCCCTTATCTACTTTCTACATTGCTCTCCAACTCCTCACTGATCTCCCTCCATACTTCCTAGCTTTATTTTCATCTTTTTATGAGTCTAGTGCTTCTCTGCCCATGTGCACACGTGTTTAGGGCCATCTGCCGAGGAAAACGTCACCCTCCCTCTTTCACGGAGTGCTGATAGCGACTCACTTCAGCCTCATGAGCTCCCGCCCCATCTGTGTGGGAATGCTGACTGACTTGATCTCCTGCAGAGCTGAACAGGCATCCACAGCTGCCGTGAGCTAAAGAGTGCAATGTTCCTGTCACTTCTAAAAAGACACCGGTGCACAGCAGTCCTCTCAGGGTCCTGGCTCTTACAAGCTTCCGCCGCCTTGATGTGCCCCGAATGAGGGAGAAAGGGGTGTGACAACAGATGTCCCATGGAAGGTTAAGTGCAGATTCTTATTCTCTGCACTTTGATCAGAGTCTCTTGTATTAATCAGCATCCACTTCAAAAGGAAGCATCTCTGATGAGGGCCAAGGGAGGCATTAATATGTAGGCATAAGGATAGGTATTTAGAAGGCAGTTTGATACTATGTCCATTTAGCAAAGTGATAGTAGTAAATCCTTCTCTTCAGCCTATGTTTTCCCCAGCTAAGGTTCTTGGCCAAGTTTACACACAGGCCTGGGCATGAGTGCCCACCTTTATTGTAGGCTGTAGATCCTCGCAGAACATTACTGATTACACCCATAACACCCGTGTCACTATGACGTGTCTTTCCAACCTGACTATTACTGCAGTTCACAGGGTTCACCACTGGGTGGAACTTCTTTTACAGCAGCTGACACAGTAACACCTTCTGGCATCATAGAAGCTGCCCAGTGAGGAAAACGCTTCCAGGTCAGTACCAGCTTGATTTTTCCACATCTGATGATCAAAATATAAGTAATTCACAATATTCCCCATTGTTCTGGTCACTTGGCAGAACTTCAGCCTCGATGGGCATAGTTAAGTCCAAAACAGATGCTCTGAAATAATTACCATTTTTGGAAATCAGTATAACTTTATGAGTATCATTTGAGAATGTCACCCATGGCACTGTCACAGGGAACCTGTGAAACAGAATGGTAAAGCCTTAACAAGTGCCAGAGACCTGTGTCACTTGAGAACGTTGGGGACCGAGTGCTTGGAGATGGTATCAGATCATGAGAGACAGAAAGTCTTCACTGAGGGAAACAGACGGGGAAGTGAAGGAGAAGAGAGATGGCCCGTGCTGCCCACTGTCTCAGGAATAGAATGTGGGTGCTGAAGGCAGGTTGTGGAACAAGATGCTCCAGGAAACTGCTGGGGTTATGGACAGGTCGGTAATTTTTCTTGAGTACAGTTTAAGAGTTGGCACTGGAACCTTGGAAACTGTAAATAACATATGGTTCCAGGTCATTTACTTTGGGGAGATGGTTACTGTTATTTTTTGAAAAAAAAAATCATTTAATAAATCTTTTGGGTCTATAATCTTTAGTAAAGCCAAGATTGTAGCAAGTGTTCTGTATATCATAACACCTAATATTCTCCTTTTGTTGTTGTTTGTATGATTTTTCAGATGTCTACAATAGAATGCAACCAAAAATAGAGTATAAGGAAAGGTGGAGTTTTTCATATAGTGCATTTATGACTTAGAATATAAATATGTAATCTGAATTCTGTATAAAGAATTTATGCTACAGTGCATATTCATATGGACAGAGAAATTAGCCCATGAAGCATGGCAGATGAGCAGACAGAACTACTTAGCTTAAGACCATTTAAAATTTTATATATATATATATATATACACATATATATGTATATATTAGATATTATAAATATACATACTATAACATGTAATAGTATGTTAATGTACTCATATGTTGTTGATATACTAGATGATATATCATATATAATTATATATATATATTTCAGATCTAAGACATATTTTCTATGTTACAGTTCCCTCACTCATTCTCAGATTTTCATTGAATTTTGCTAAACACCATTTCCTAGTTTTAATAGAGACTGAATTAATCAAATGCTGTTGTTATAGAACCATGGAATAGCAGCTGTATGTTATAAACTACTACATATATATAGTCATTACTTACAAAGATTTAGCAAATCTTTAAGCATCCAATGATTTCCCACAAAAAAATGGCTTGGTCCAGAGGGCTTCATTAGTAGATCTCAAGTTTACACAACATCAATCTGTCCCAATTTTTCCTGAAGAAATGGGGTAAACTTCCCTAACCTAACATATAAGTTTCCAAACATTCTCCAAACACTAAGTACATCACAAAAAAATAAAACTCAAACCAATACTTCTTCTTAGGTAAGATATAAATATTCAACAATTCCTAGCAAATGGAACCCAGCAATGTTTTTTTAAAAAAATAACAATACTTTATACCATGACTTAGTGATAAGGGGGATTTATCCTGGGAATGTAAGGCCAGTTTGATAGTTGAAAATAAACCAGTGTAATACATATTTGTAGACTAGAGGTCGAAAACTGCAGAATCTATCAAAAGATACAGAAACAGCATTTGGGAAAAAGAACACCTTTGCATGTTAAAAACACTCAACAACTATGAACTATCAGCAACCCCATTAATGGCATAATACATAAGACTAATTGTGTACAGATTTATGCCCCAACTACCTAAGGTCAAGAGTGGGGCAGGCATGTCCCACCTCCCCACTATCATTCTATGTTCTGCTGGATGTCAGAGTCAGAAAGATTTGGCAAGATAACAGGTATTTGGACTCAAAGGGATAAATCAAGCAGATTCTGTCACCGAGATGTTATCAACTTGAACACAGAAAAATCCAGCTCTCTCTCTCTCTCTCTCTCTCTCTCTCTCTCTCTCTCTCTCTCTCTCTCTCTCTCTCTCATTCACACACACACACACACACACACACACACACACACACATGAACTGCTAGAATTTTTTCAAATTTTCAGTAAGGTTGAAAGAAATAGGAAGAATAATCCCAGAAAACATACAGTACTAGCTACAAACAACTCCAAATTTTAAAAAGTTGAATTCATTTATAGTAGCTTGGAAAAGAATTCTTAGAATAAGTTTAACAGTAAGAATAAGATTTGAACATGAGAAGAAAAGAATCACTAAGAAATGAAATAAACTCTATAGAAGAAGAAAGACAAAGACCTCTGTTCTTTGGCTCAAAATCCAAAAATATGGTTAAGATAACAATTCTCTCCAAATCATCCTATGACCCAGTATAACCCACATATATCCTTTGGCAGTGTTTTCCAAGACACTGAGGGGCTTAGTCCAAAATTTATACAAAAATTCAGAGACTCAACCAACAAGAGCCAAAACAATCTTAAAAAAAGAACAGAGACATAGAGAACTCACAATACATATTTTAAAACATACTTCATGCCTGAAGTCATCCGGTGTGGCTCACAGGAGACATATAGAGCAATAACCTACAGTTGATGGTCAAGAAATAAGCCCTGTGCTTAGAATCAGTTGGGTTTTTTAAGTGCACCAAGGCAACTTAGTGAGGAAAAAATGGCCTGCTAACTGGTGGTAGTAAGAGCTGATAGATGGAATATAAAGATGGAAACCCTACCTCTTCACACTATATAGAAAAACTATAAGGGGTGAACTGAGGTTAAGAAATGCTTTCTCAGCTCCGCCGCCACAACGTAAGTGACATAAGAAAAATATCCACAAGTTAAAATTATACTTCATCAAATTCTTCAGTCTTGATGCTTCAAAATATATAATCAATTCAGAATAAGTGAAAAAGTATTTACCATATATACATGACAAGAGTCTTGTGCCTAGAATATTTAAAGAACTCCTACAGCTAAAAAATAAAATGCCAGATTGTTTTCAAACAGGTAAAGCACTTAGATGGATAGGCATTATCTCCCTGAAGTAAGTATACCAATCCCCAGTGATCAGACACATGTGTTCAACAGCCTTGGTGGTGGTGGTGGTGAATATATACTCCGGTGTTCATAACACCTGGTGGCTAGCCTGGGGATCAGAATGAGACTATATCATTGAACAAGATGTTTGCCCCCATTATTAAAAGAAGTCAAATCAAATCCGTGTGCTGCCCAACCACACCACTGGCAGAGTCAGCTATGGGCCAGCAGACAAGCACAGCACTATCAACAACTTGAAGAAATGATACAGCCTGGGACAAAGCATAAAACTTCAAAAAACCACCTTAAAATTTCTCAGAACCTTTGAATTAGATCATGATACTGCAAATTCCTTCAAAATGAAAGAAACCAAGTACCGGCCAACAGATGTATGGGTAAACAGAATGCAGTATATGCATACAGTAAAACACAAGTTCCACTTGGAAGGATTAAAATCCTAATATGTGCTACAGTGAGAGTAAACTTTTTATAAAGTTTATAATAATGTAAACATTGAAAATTGAATGAAAGCCTGGGAGCCATGGTGCATGTCTTTAATCCAAGTATTTGAGAGGCAGAGTCGGGCAGATTTCTCTGAGTATGAGGCCTGCATGGTCTACAGAGTGAGTTTCAAGTCAGCCAGGGTTATGTAGTCTCAAAAATCCAAAAAGGAAAAGAAAAAGTTATAGAAGCTAAATACCATAAGCAAGAGTTGTAAACACTTATGAAATAAGCCAATCCGTAGAATCAAGAACTAAATATTTGGTCACTGGGGACGTGGTAATAGGAAATGGTAAATGGCGGCAATTGCATAAGGTTTCTTTTAGGAACAATAAAACTGTTCTGTATCTGCCACCCAAAACGGCAGCTCCTAAAGGTTGAAAAACTGGTGAGTAGGAGATCTAGGCAGCCAGGGAGCAGAGAGATCTCTGTGGAGTGCGAACGGAAAGTGCACCCCCCGCCCTGCCCTGCTGATCCAGGGACCAGGAACACAACTTTGGAACTTCTGTTCCCACCCAGCGACTCTGAGGCGTAGAACAGGGCTCGACCCATCTGCCACCTGGACCAGTGGAGATGCAGAAACACAGACCAGATACAAGGGAAAGGCGAGAACATATCACTGACAACAAAATGGCAAGAGGAATGCGAAAGAGTATATCCCAAGGAAACCAAGACAACCTGGCAACACCAGAACCCAGCTCTCCCATAACAGCAAACATCGGAATGCCAAACACTCCAGAAAAAGAAGATGCAGACATGAAATCATACCTCAAGATGCTGATAGAGATACTTAAACAAGAATGGGAGGAAAAGCAAAAAAATTCAGAAGCTTTTAAAGAGGAAACAAAAAAAAACACTCAAAGAACTCAAAGAACTAGAGGAAAACAGAACCAAAGAGATGAAGGAATGGAAGAGGGAATTTAAAACAGAAATTGACACAATAAAGAAAACACTAAAAGAGATAAACCTAGAGGTAGAACACCTAAAAAAGAAATCAGGAGTCACAGAAGCAAGCATTTCCAATAGATTACAAGAGATGGAAGAGAGAATCTCGGGGGCAGAAGACAACATTGTAAACATAGACAAAACAGCCAGAGAAGATGAAAAAAACAAAGAGCTCCTAACCCAAAATGTCCAGGAGATCCAGGACACAATGAGAAGACCGAACCTAAAGATAATAGGAATAGAAGAGGGAGAAGAGTGTCAACTAAGAGGCACAGTAAATATCTTCAACAAAATCATAGAAGAAAACTTCCCTACCCTCAAGAATGAAATGACCACGAGCATAAAAGAAGCCTTCAGAACTCCAAATAGGTTGGACCAGAAAAGAAATACCTCGCAACACATAATAGTCAAAACACCAAGTGCCCAAAGCAAAGAAAGAATACTAAAAGCAGTAAGGGAAAAAGGTCAGGTAACATATAAAGGCAGGGCAATCAGACTCACACCCGATTTCTCAACAGAGACTATGAAAGCTAGAAGAGCCTGGACAGACATCATGCACACCCTAAGAGAGCACAAGTGCCAGCCCAAGCTGCTATACCCAGCAAAACTATCAATCACCATAGATGGAGAGATGAAGATATTTCAAGACAAATAAAAATTTACACAATATCTGACCACAAACCCAGCACTACAACGAATTATAGGTGGAAAACCCAATACAATGAGGGAAAAAACAGCCTCGTAAAAACAAGAAAACTCCTAAACAAGAAAACCAAAAGAAGAAAAAGACACAGACACAACTCAACCCACAAAAGCAATAATAGCAGGAAACAGAAACAACTATTCCTTGATATCTATTAACATAAATGGACTCAACTCCCCAATAAAGAGACATAGGCTATCAGACTGGATACATAAAGAAAATCCAGCCTTTTGCTGCATACAGGAAACTCATCTCAGAGACAAAGACAGACACTATCTCAAAGTTAAAGGGTGGGAAAAAAACTTCCAAGCAAACAGCTCCAAGAAGCAAGCTGGAGTGGCTATTCTAATATCGAATAAAGTAAATTTCCAAACAAAAGTTATCAAAAAAGATAAGGAAGGACACTTTTTACTCATTACCAGGGAACTTTGTCAGGAGGAACTCTCAATCCTTAACATATATGCTCCAAATAAAAAAGCACCCACATTCATAAAAGAAACCCTACTAAAGCTCAAAAATACATTTCACCCCACACAATAATAGTGGGAGACATTAATACCCCACTCTCACCAATGGACAGATCATGGAAACAGAAACTCAACAAGGACACTGCAAAACTAGCAGAGACTGAACCAACTAGAATTAATAGATATCTACAGAATATATCATCCTAAAGTAAAAGAATACACCTTCTTCTCACCACCCCATGGCACCTTCTCGAAAATTGACCACATAATTGGACACAGAATGAGCCTCAATTGATATAAGAAGATTGAAATACTCCCATGCATCCTCTCAGATCATCATGGTCTACAGCTGGTCTTTAACAACAACAAAGACAACAAAAAGCCCACATACACATGGAAACTAAACAACGCTCTGTTAAAAAATAGCAGGTTCAGAGAAAAAATAAAGAAAGAAATTAAGGATTTTCTAGAATTCAACAAAAACGAAAACACAATATACCCAAACCTATGGGATGCAATGAAAGCAGTACTGAGAGAAAAACTCACAGCTCTAAGTGCTTCCAAAAAGAAACTGGAGAGAGCTTACATCAGCAACCTGACAGCACAGCTAAAAGTCCTAGAACAAAAAGAAGCAGATATACCCAAGAAGAGTAGACGGCAAGAAATAATCAAAATTAGGGCAGAAATGGACCAAATAGAAACAAAAAGAACCATTGAAAAAATCAACAAAACCAAGAGTTGGTTCTTTGAGAAAATCAACAAGATTGATAAACCCCTAGCCAGACTAACTAGAGGACAAAGAGAGAGTATACAAATTAACAAAATCAGAAAGAAAAGTGGCAACATAACAACTGAAACTGAGGAAATTCAAGAAATCATCAGATCCTACTACAAAAACTTATACTCCACAAAATTGGAAAATCTGGAGGAAATGGATGAATTCCTAGAGAGATACAAGATCCTAAAGTTAAACCAGGACCAAGTAAACCATCTAAATAACCCTACAACACCTATAGAAATAGAAGAAGTCATCAAAAGCCTCCCAACCAAAAAAAGCCCAGGTCCAGACGGGTTCTGTGCAGAATTTTATCAGACATTTATTGCGGATATAACACCAATACTCTCCAAACTATTCCACAAGATAAAATCAGATGGAATACTACCTAACTCATTTTTTGAGGCTACAATAACTCTCGTGCCTAAACCACACAAAGACCCTACAAGGAAAGAGAACTTCAGACCAATCTCACTTATGCACACTGATGCAAAAATACTCAACAAAATCCTTGCAAACCGAATCCAAGAACACATCAAAACGATCATTCATCATGACCAAGTAGGCTTCATCCCTGGGATGCAGGGATGGTTTAATATAAGGAAATCCATCAAAGTATTCCACCATATAAAAAACTCAAAGAACAAAATCACATGGTCATCTCACTAGATGCTGAGAAAGCATTTGACAAAATTCAACACCCCTTCATGTTAAAAATCTTGGAAAGAACAGAAATCCAAGGTCCATACTTAAACATAATAAAAGCAATATACAGCAAACCAACAGCCAACATCAAACTTAATGGTGGGAAACTTGAAGCAATCCCACTAAAATCAGGGACTCGACAAGGCTACCCACTACCCCCTACATATTCAACATAGTACTGGAAGTCCTGGCTGGAGCAATTAGACAGCAAAAGGAGATCAAGGGGATACAAATCAGAAAGGAAGAGATAAAAACATCACTCTTTCCGGATGACATGATAGTGTACTTAAGTGACCCCAAAAACTCCACCAGAGAACTCCTACAGCAGATAAAGTTCAGCAAAGTGGCTGGATACAAAATTAACTCAAACAAATCAGTAGCCTTCCTATACTCAAAAGACAAACATGTGGAGAAAGAAATTAGAGAAAAGGTACCCTTCACAAAAATTGTTACAAAAACTATGAAATACCTTGGTGTGACTCTAACTAAGGAAGTGAAGGACCTGTAGGACAAGAACTTCAAACCTCTAAAGAAGGAAATTGAGGAGAATCTCAGAAAATGGAAAGTTCTCCCATGCTCATGGATTGGAAAGATCAACATTTTAAAAATGGCCATCCTACCAAAAGCAATCTACAGATTCAATGCAATCCCCATCAAAATTCCAACCCAGTTCTTCATGGAATTGGAAAGATCAATGTGCAATTTCATATAGAATAACAAAAGACCTAGAATAGCGAAATCCATCTTCAATAACAAGAAATCATCTGCAGGAATAACTATCCCCAACCTCAAGCTATATTACAAGGCAATTGTGCTGAAAATTGCATGGTACTGGTACAGAAATAGGCATGTGGATCAATGGAATAGAATAGAAGATCCAGAAATGAGCTCTCATGTATATGGTCACCTGATTTTTGACAAAAGAGCCGTAAACATTAAATGGAAAAAGGACAGCCTATTCAACAAATGGTGCTGGTCTAACTGGCACTCAGCATGCAAAAGAATGAAAATAGACCCTTTCTTATCTCCTTGTACAAAGCTCAAGTGTAAGTGGATCAAAGATCTCCACATTAAACCAGATACACTGAAACTATTAGATGAGAAAGTAGGGAAAAGCTTAGAACATATAGGCACAGGAGAAATTTCCTGAACAAAACACCAATGGCTCAAGCTCTAAGGTCAAAGATTAACAAATGGGACTTAATGAGATTGCAAAGTTTCTGTGAGGCTAAGGACATCATCAAGAAAACAAAACAGCAACCAACAAAATGGGAAAAGATCTTTACCAACTCCACATCAGATAGAGGCCTAATATTCAAGGTATACAAAGAACTCAAAAAGCTAGACACCAGAGAATCAAATAACCCTATTAAAAAATGGGGTACAGAGCTAAACAAAACGTTCTCAGTTGAGGAACATGGTATGGCTGAGAAACATCTGAGGAAGTGCTCGACATCCTTAGCCATCAGGGAAATGCAAATCAAAACAACCCTGAGATTCCACCTCACACCAGTCAGATTGGCCAAGATCCAAAACTCAGATGACAGCAGATGCTGGCGAGGTTGCGGAGAAAGAGGAACACTTCTCCACTGTTGGTGGGGTTGCAAACTAATACAACCACTCTGGAAATCAGTCTGGCGATACCTCAGAAAATTGGATATAGTACTACCTGAAGACCCAGCTATTCCACGTCTGGGCATATACCCCAGAGACACTTTAATACACAACAAAGATATATGCACCACAATGTTCATAGCAGCTCTATTTATAATAGCCAGAAGCTGGAAAGAACCCAGATCTCCTTCAGAAGATGAATGGATACAAAAATTGTGGTACATTTACACAATGGAATACTGCTCAGCCACCAGAAACAATGACTTAACCAAATTCTTAAGAAAATGGCTGCATCTAGAGAATATCATCCTGAGTGAGATAACGCAGTCACAAAAGAACAGACATAATATGCAGTCACTGATAGTGGGATGCTAACCCCAGAGGCTCGGACTGCCCCAGAAACAACTCACAGACTGTATGAAGTCCAAGAAATAAAGAAAACAAAACAAAGCAAAAAAAAAAAAAAAATAGTCATGCTGAATTCTCACCCACCAAGAACACATTGACAAATTCCGGGTTGTACCCTGTATTACATGTACTGTCTGCTCATTGTAAAAAAAAAAAAAAAAAAAAAAAAAAAATATTTACACACCAAGAATACTTTGACTATTTCCAGGTTACATCTTGTTTTACATGTACTGTATGCTCATTGTTACTGGTGGGATCTTTATCACACTATCAAACCTTTAAAAAAAAAGTACCGACAAAAATGTATTGTATAATTTTATGCAAAAAAATGCTTAAAATCTGTACATTTATCTTTGTTTTGTAAAATAAAGTTGTTAAAAAAAGAAATTTCTTTACCTGCTGATGAAGAAATTATATTTGCCTGTGATAATCTGAAGAAAGTGCTTCTTCTGGATATGGCTCTGTTGAAAGAGTTGGTGGATGTCATTTTAAAATAAGGCATTAAAATTTTTACTTTAATAGAAAAAAACTGCTCTGCAACCAGGGGGCAGGTGGTGGTGATACATTCTCACAAATGTTTTATAAATGTTCTAAAACTATGCATTGTATACTTCACCACAAAATTTTATGTGAATTATATCTTGATAAATATGTAGTTTTTGGCAAAGGTGAGGGGCGGTTGGAGACAGGATTTCTTTGTGTAGCCTTGATTGTCCTAGAATTCAATATTTGGACCAGACTGGCCTTGAACTCAGAGACCCACCTGCCTCTTCCTCCCCACAAGGTCTGGGATGAAAGGTGTGTGCCACCAATGCCTGCCTATAGAGCTGTAATTTTAAAAGGACACATATGTGTGCTCTGACATAATTGTCTAAACTGCCACAAAGGGGTGAACCCACATGTGATTTTGGTACTGATCAACCTGACTTACGGGAATGGCTTTACTGGATGTCCTCAGGGTGTGTTTTTAAGACCATGGATTCTGAGATGCTGTCTCTCCACTACCAAAAATAAAACAAAACAAAACAAAACAAAAGTAAGACGACCCACAGACAACTAAACAAGCAACTCTGGAGCGGATCATGGCGTCTGTATCTTAGGATCGCCCTGGGCTGTGTGGTGCTTGGGACACACCAGTGGCTGCGCTCTCATGAGCACCATGCAGCATCACCCTGCATCAGCATCTGAACATGTGAACGCTGTCTGCTTCCTAGGAATCCTGTGTTCCAGGCCCATGCAGAATGCACTAGCACACCAGCACCTACAGAAGTTGTGCTTCTGTAACTATGGACACACACACAATCAGTTCCTAGGTCATCTATATACAGAGGCTACTGAAATGAACTCTCCCCTTTAATGCATGGCTCCTTAAATATTTTGCAATAACTACCCATGTTCCAAAGGCTTCTAGGCACAGTCTTCCTGTGCAAGTCTCACTTTTGGAATAGAAGTGCACTTAAACAAAACTCTTTTTGAATGAAAGGGGAAAAGGCAAGAAAAAAAGAGAGAGGGGGGAGATGTCCTAACAGAAATTCTAATTTTTTCCATGTTTTCTTTTCTAGGCATCTAATTAAATTTCATTCATTCTGGATCTCACTTAAGATTATTTTTCTCCCATGTTTATACCACAAGCCGTTGCTGAAGATCTGTGGGTATAAAATAGCTCTTGCCTGTCGTTGGGAGTCCTACCCCAGTCTCAAGGATGTTCCAGTTTACACAGTTTCTCTAGCAGCTTACAGGCTGTCTCACTAAGAGGGCTTTGTCAACAACTGCACTTTCTGGCATTAGGTGCAGCAAAAGGTGATGGTTAAACCACGGGAAGACTGTTTTCAGATTGTATGAAGCCAGTGATGCTCAAAGCTGCTGTGGGCCTCTGTTGTGTGACCAACATTAAGACCGATGCTTTGAATACATGTGCCTAAGGATATAACACATCTGTATACAAGATAACTGAAAGTCTCACAGCATGCAGTGTCAATTACATGTCAGTCCTGCAAGGGGTCAGAACAAACCTCCCCATTGCAATGTTGATGGAAATGTAACTGGCATATAAGATGCACATAGCACCACCTCTGGAATCAGATATGTTTAAAACATCTATAGAAGATCAGGCATGCAGGGGTGGTTTAAGAGCACATAAGCAGCCAATGATGTGAAGTCACAGAATGTTTGGTACTTAGGTTTGTCAGTCCACACACTGCACAACAGAAGGGAGTCTGACAGTGAAATAGCTACTGTTTAAGACAAAACATGGCATCTCTGACCCACATGTCCATGTCTACTCTTGTGCCCTAGCGGCGAGCGCTGGCTATGTTTCTTAAGGTGTTCCTTTATTTCTCTTTGCTGTGCTGTATTTGGAATATTTAACATTTTACATGTAAAACTTCAATACATTAGGTTTTGCAATTTCGAGTGCCATCAGTTCAGTTAAAATTCCTTTTCTTTCTCTACTTAAAGTAAATAGAGACAAACTGTAAGGTTTTGCTGGAGTAAGAAAAAGGAACTTCAGATGTTATAACAATAAAAATTTTAGAAATTTTTGTCATTGAGGGAACTCATTAAGACTGATCAACTTTATTTGTAACAAATGCTTTGACAAATGACTGGGCATATGTCACCCTCATAAGTACACAGTAAGGGAGTGAGGAACATCCTGCCAGCAAAGAGGATGTGAAAACTCCAAACCTTTATTTAAGCAACATTTAATATAAATTCTCTCAAAACTGAATTTCTTTCCTAAGAACTCTATAAAAATATGCCAACAAAATGAAATCAAGTAAGTAATAATTCATTTAAAATAGATGCTTAAGGTGAGTGAGCTACATTGCAAGTGTGATACCTTTATGAAATGCCAGACATTCAAGTGCACATGGGAAACACACCTAGAGAATTAGCCAGAATGACAGCAATGGAGTCTGACTGCATGAGGACCCTATAGACCATATAGACAGCTGCTCCTCACACTATGCAAAGCCAGACATGTGGGTGAAAGGTGAAAGCCCCAAAATATGAATAAACGGAAACAACTTATGGTCAGGATGAGTCGAAAGGATTTTTCCTATTTTGCTAAAATGAATTGATTAAGGATTAAATAGGTGTATAAAAAGCTGAAACTTCACTGCTTACATTAATTTCCCAAGGACACTAATGAATTGCCATGACTTGTAGGTTCTCCACACATTTATTGTTTATAATACTATTGAGTCTGGGAGAGTCATTTTCCCTGTGTTTTTATTTTCTAGATTCTGATCCCCAGGCCTGGCCCCTGTTCTCTGTCTTCAAAGCACCTCTACCCAGTCTCTGTATCTACCACCTGTCATCTTCTCCTCTCTGCATTCAAATTCATCTCAGTCTCCCCCTCCCCGTGCCTCTCAAAAAAGGCACATTTGACCACATTTGGGTCCCCTCCAGAAAATCCAGAACAATTCCCACACCCTTTTGCCACATGAGGTAATTGATTATTACCTGTTCCAGAGAACATGTGAAGTTTGGAAGCCAATCTTCAGTTTACCAGAAAAAAATTTAATTTGTATAACCTAGTACAGTGATCCTCAACCTGTAGGTCACAACCCCTTTGAGGGTGACCTAAGACCATTGCAAAACACAGATATTTACATTACAATTTATAACAGTAGCAAAGTTACAGTTATGAAGAGCAAAAATAATCTTATGGTTGGGGGCCGCCACATGTGGAACTGTATTAAAAGGTTGCAACATTAGGAAGGTGGAGATCCATTGACTTAGTGGTTAATGTAGCTGCTATTAATATAGTTGATATGAATAAGTTAATAGTTAATAAAGTTAATATCTTTCTTTAAAAGCCACATTCAATAGCTATTAGAATTCATAATAGCTTTCTTGGGCTGCTTATCTGGTAGTTACCTTCAAAGAAGGTCTATTGCTGACACAGCATTTATGTGGTGTCCTAGGTCAGGCTGGAAACACTGGACCACATGAGCATGTGAGTTCCTTTCAAAACTAGAGAGAAACCTCGTGTGTGTGTGTGTGTGTGTGTGTGTGTGTGTGTGTGTATGTGTGTGTGTGTGTGTATGTGTGTGTGTGTATGTGTGTGTGTGTGTGTAGATATAGATGTAGATGATGTAAATGTAGATGAATATGTGTAATGTATATACACACACATATATAATATTGATTAGTACATATGTATGTTGTTGTGTTTAATCAATTGGCAGGAGCTCTTGGGAGCCAGGGAGAGAGCTCAGATGATGAAGTGCTTGTCATGAAAGCATGAAGAATTGTGCTTCACTTTAGCACTGAGTAAGAAGTTGATCATGGAGGCACACATTTGCATTCCCAGAGCTGGGGAAGTAGAGACAACCAGGATTCCTGCAGCTCCTGGCCAACCAACCTAGCTGTATTATCATGCCTCAGGTCTTACTGAGAGACCCACTTTTAGATAAAACGGGGTGTACTTGGCGATTTTGTGTGTCAACTTGACCCAAGCTGGAGTTAGTCACAGAGAAAGGAGGCTCAGTTGAGAAAATGCCTTCATGGGAATGTAAGCTGAATAAACCCTTTCCTCCACAACTTGTTTCTTGATCATGGTGTTTTGTGCAGGAATAGAAACTAAGACACAGGAGATGTCCTCTGAGGAATGGCACCTAATGACATCTAGGCTGCATACCCTCCTTCACCCACATCCACATTGTAACAAGGAGTCATGTGTTAGTGTTTAACTATGAGCTTATCCCATGATGCAGACAGAGAGCTGACAATCCCAGAAAGACAAAAGACTGAGCCACTGAGAAAACAAAAGGAAGTTTTATCCCTTTGGTGTGGAAAGGACCTTAAGGTTGGGGTTGTGCTTGGGTGTTTCATGGGACCCTTGCATTCTCTGCATTTCCTTACTGGACCTGTTTGGGTAACTGCCAACTCATGAAGCCTGTCTTCTATTACCCTGTCTACACATGCCCTTCGACACATGAACCCATATACATGCAGACATGAGCAACACACACTCACTGTGCACACATACATGTATGCACACACCCACAAGTATGCATGCTGTGCATCTCAAACAGGAACGTACTTTTCAAAAGTACAGTAAAAGGACAAGACACCGTAAATTTTGGTATTTCTGGAAGTCTGGTCTGACAAAGTAGAAACAATGTGAGCTTTAGAATTGCACTCTCAGACATATTCCCCTGTTATACCTGTTATTAAGTAGAAAAACGCCATTATTTTAGATACTCTTGCTCACAAATAAGATGTGATACAGATTTCAGCAGTTTGTTTGGATAACAGTGTTCCGTTACATTGCTAAAGTAGCTGCTGAATAAAAATGACCTTCCAAGGGCTGTACTAGGAGAGTTGTCTCTAAAACCTGTATGAGGGAAATGGTTCGAATGAGCTCAGACTTCGCTGGTAAATAACGCAGCCTGAAATGGTGGTGGCAGCACTAAAAATCCACCAATAGCAGACTGAGAGCCGGACTGGCTAGGTTTCCTAATAGTTACACATTTGGTAAAGTGGCAGTCATTCAATTGTTCACAAGGTGACTTACTTATGCCAACTATCACTGGGTTGTCATGATGTACTTTTTTATTGTTTGCCTGTTGCCATTCCAAACATGGGTGTTAAAATGCTGACAGGCCCTTGTTAAGTGTGTGTGGTTTAGGTGTCAGAACAAGAGCTTTCAGCACCCCCTGAATAGTGATTGGCCATGCAGGTACTTTCTTAGATCACAGAAACTTGGTAAGAAAATCAACATTCTGAAATGTAAAGCAAAACTCCCTTCCCTACAAAAGCTCTTGAAGTTGTTCTCCTGAGACGCATCTAGTCCATACATCACGCTTAAAGAGCTGAAGAAGCTGATAGGGCAACTGTCCTTGCCACAGAGATGCAGACCTCAAATATGCAGCAATTGGTCACTGAGGTGCTCAGAGCAGTCTAGAGTTCCTCAGATCTCCATAGGACATGTCATTAACTCTCCTCCTCCTGCTGTGGCTGACTTCTGGGAGCAAGGCATCTGGTATAAATAGTACTGCGTTTGGAAAGGAATACTAATGATCACTTGGGAGGCCCGTCCTTCAGCTCCTATGGCGGTGGCCAGCCAGTTGCTTATAAATTGGACATGCCTCAATTTGATTTAATAATCTTCTCCTTTTTTAATTTATAGCCCAGAATTCTCTGTGTATAATGTGTCTGTAAGATCAATACATACGGTGATACACACTTCTAATTTTTTTTTTAGCTTTCCCATTAACACTGTAAAATTAATTAAGCAGATTAAGGGACATGCAAGGTACATTTTACAAATACATTCATTCCTCTTAAACTGCTAGGATCAGAAAGTGGACTCAATATAAAGACACACACACACACACACACACACACAGGGCTAGGGGTGGGGATGGGGTGTGGCTGCTGTAGGGTAGCAATGTCCTCCTAGTGTGGAGGCTGAAAGTTCAGTGAGATCACGTAAACTACAAACCCGAATCTCAGCATCCGTGCAGAACACCCTCATCGTAGGAACGGCAGAAGAAAGTGTCTCCACGTGTGTAGAACTTAGTCTATGGTCTTCCTGACCATGTGATTCATGTGCAAGTTGAGTTTCGCATTGGTAGTATTATGCAGAACACAGTATGAGTTCCAAAAAATGAAAGTAAAAGAATAATTAAGAGCAATTTGGTTAAACAGAATTTTATTCCGCACGCAAATCTTTCTAGAGTTTCATATGCAGCTAATTACCCTGGCCCAGTGTAACACAGTAGGGCAGCAGTGATGCTGAGTTGCCTCAGACAGCACACATCGCTGGGGTGACCATGATGGCACAGGACACCGTCTGCAGGTTTTATTTCCCACGGCCAAATGGCACAAAACACAACAAGGACTTCACAAGACAAACTGTTATTGTCTACTGTATCCATAATGAAAAATTCTATGATGAAAGATAACATAAGACTAGGTCAGAGTTATTTGTCACATTAGAAGTTAATGTCACTGGAGATTAAATGATGACTATAAGGCAAACGCACATTACAAGTATTCTTTTGTTCTCCACTTACCATGATGCAAACCATAAAGAGTTAACCTTTAAGGGTTAAAGAGTTTAATCAATGTCAATGCCTGATCTTCTGAAGGCAATAAAGAACAGTCTGTCTAGAGATACCCAACAGAACATCACTATGTCAAGCCACAAAGCGCCCAAAAGCTTGTCAAGTAAGTTACCAGAAACCTCTTTGTGGTTAGAACTCAGTTCCTTCCTGCTTGACCTATTATTTGATATTTGACCACTTGGTTGCAAGACACTTGCTCTTTCTAGCTGAAATGTCACTGGGGCATCTTGTCAGCTCCCCGACATCTCGGCCTGACATACAATTTTACTTTTGTGTGCTACAAGGCAGAAAATGCAGGGCAATGGCCTTGTTTTAAATTCTGTCAGCGTCAAAGACGGTCGTCACTCTTGGGTCTTACCAACAACAAAAACAGAAAAAAGGAGTCTGTTCTGAAGGTCAAAATGGCCGTTACCTTGAAGTTTTTCAGCTCATACTAAATATATCACCTGCTACACTGGTGTGCGAGCTGTCCTTAGAAAGCGCCTAAGCAGACCACGGGAATCCTCTCAGCACGGCCGTTCTCCCTTCCTATCAAATGCAGGCTTGATGAAAGGACAAGGTTTTCAATGACTACAGGGACCAGGTTCCGCGGTTAACTTGTTCGAATGGGCAAGTGGTATCATGTAGCTTTACGGGGAGCAACCTGACCTTCTCACATTGACCAGGAGTGACATTATTGTGCAGGAGGAGAAGCGCCCACATCATTTCTGTTTTGTACAGCCTGCTTAAAGTTTGCAACTAAATGCTTGTCTTCAGTCGAGCTGACAAGAGAGAAGAGGGGTTCAGTGAACCATGGCAGGGCTGCCATGAAATGACAGGAATCATTGGCATACATTTCAAATAGCTCTCTCAATCCTATTAAAGTATTGCAGTCTTGCTTTAAAATAGACAAGGATGAAACAACGTTGATAGATAGAGACTAGAATGGCTTATTGATTTTTTTTTAAGTCCGAAGGAAATTACCCAAAATGTGTCATTCTTTAACATTTAAAAATTGTTACATAAAAATGAGCAACTGTGATAATAAATAAAACTTAGGGAGGAAAAAGTGGGTTATTTCATTATTTAAGGTGACAGATTCCCTCCCACATCAGGATATCACACCATTTTTAAAGGCACACCCTCACTTGTAATTAAACAAAATTCAACTGATAAGAAAATCCCCCTTCAAAACGATTTTAATTATATCACTATCTTTTCCTCCATTTCTTTTTTATTTCACAAAGTCATAATCCGGCCTGAGATGGTCTTTTGGCATTAGCAGGCATCCCTGGAGAGGACTGAGATGATGAGAGAGAATGGGGTGCCGTATTCACTAAGGTCTCCTTTAAGAAAGTGTAAGTTGTATCAAGTTCAGCTTGCAATGGAAGAAAGTCTCCAACTGTGTCCATAGGAACAGCAGCTCTTGAAGGGACGGAGATGTTGGAATGGTCTCGGGATCCCATCTGTGAAAAGAAAGGAGCACATTGAACTTTAAACCCTTACAAAGGTTCTACAAACACAAACTTGGAAGTGGGCTGGTATGGCTTGAGATGGAAAATGAGATGGGGCATACCGTTAAGTGATCCACATGAAACTATATAAAGGAAGTGATTTTCCAGAGGTAACTAAATCTATTCATCCTGTGTCATAGGTGTTTCAGAACAACCAAGGAACACCGGACATTCTTAAAGAACTTTCTTGATAGTTTTATATTGAGAAGTCAATGCAACCAGACATTTTCACCCGAGCTTTGGTTCTTTGGTCATTCACAGGAACAGACCCTAGAACAGTATGTTCCCTTAGTTTATGATGTGCTGCGTAGGGGCCTGCGCTGCATAGAAAATGATCTCAGGTGCTCATTTCTAAATTACCTCAAATAATTGAATTCTCAAGTTTAACAAAGCAAAATAATGGAATGTCAATGATTTCTAGAAAATAGTACACAACAAGGTAAAGTCTAGTGAGAATTTCCGTTATACCTTCATTAATGATGCCATTAGCCTGTTTTGTTAAAGATTGTTTTAATCATCTGGAAATCATTTATAAACATAAGAGACTATAGTGAGAAATTGATTTCTCATATATATGCATATATACAGATATATAGTAGATATACATAATATATAAACATATATAGTAGAATCCATAGTCAAACTTGAAAAATGACACATATTCATAAAATACTTGAAAACAAAATTAGCATTTGGGAACGATAGTTTAATGCTTAAGTAACCAAACACCAGGAAATAGCAGTTCATGCTTAATGTGAATGAACTCTTAGCTGTGGATCAGAGGTTATTTTAAAGCATCTACACATAGAAGGAAATAATGATGAATTTTAAATCAGGATTTTCCAGATTCTGAGCAAATGAAAGTTGGATAACAAGGCCAGTTCTGAATGCCCACTTTAAAAAAAAAAAAAAGATTCCAGTTTACAGAGTTTTAAAAATACCCTTTCCTTGGATTCTCTTTAGGTTTCAATAATAACATAAGGTATAAGGGCCTGCCTCCGTGTGTCCTGTTATACAAAACTATTTCTACATGTGCAGACAAGGTGAAAACCACCACTGGCATTGGGAACGTATTAGAGATTCCACTGTTGTGTGTGTTACCATTTTTGTAGATTTTTTTTAAAGTACAACTGGAGAAAATCAATGCTTCCATCTAACACCTAGTTCAGCAATCTTCTTTGATCTCTGTTCTTTTGATTTCTTGATACTCCACTGCAAGCAGATAGCTGATGAAAATCATCTCTTTCTATGCTGGAAGTTTAAAAAGGAAAAAAAAATGTACCTACTATGGCCACTCAGATAGCTCCATGAAGCATGGAGTTTACTGTATTCCGTGGAAGGAATAGAACACCCAAAGCCAAGCATTAGTCCTAGTCAGCAAGGCTCAGCACAGAGCCTTCATTCTGGGCCTGTGTACTTCAGTTCAGAACATGAACATAGACAGCGGTGCATCAAAGGCAGTGGGTGTGTCACAGAGATCGGCGTGTCAGAGGCAGCGGGTGCACCAAGGCAGGGGGTGCACCAGAGGCAGCAGCTACCCTTCCTGGGATTTCTCTTACCAGAATCGCTTTCAGAGCTAAGGCCTGTGTGTGAGGCGGCTTGCAGCTGTTCTGCATTGCAGACCCAGGGTTTGGGAGGATGCTGAAGGGTCCAAGACAGTGGGACTTGACTCTTCTCCCTTCCACTCTTTAACTTACGACGGCAACTGTTTTCAATGTGTTGGGCTGAGCCTTCAAAGTTTTGTTTTAAAGTCTTTTAAGATTTTAGGATGTTGATTAGTTACAGTAATGAGTATTGATTTGATACTGAGACTGTAACTTTAATATAGTGTACAGTGATTATATCAAGTATTCAAGCACTCTGTTTCTGTTTCAAGAATGTGACCCTTTTACTCTGTTAGCAGAACTCTGAGCTGCAGTCATCACTGTACAAGAGAACAGAACCCATCAAACTTATGCGGCCCATCCTAAGACGTGGAACCTTTTGATTATTCTCTCTGTGGTTGATGCCCTCCCCAGCAGTAAACACCATTCTCTTCTCTGCTCCTTTCTCACTTTAGTCCTCTAACATGTAAGGGCGAAATGAGGCATCTGTGCTGGGCTAGGCTTCTTGCAATTCTATCAGAGTTCTCATAATGGTCAGGATGTCTCCCTTTGTTAAGTCTGGGCAGTATTCCATTGCACAGATACCACACAATTTGTCTGTTCACTGGTTGGTGGACACTGGTTGATCCAAGAAGCTGGCTTGTAAGAAATGCTGCAATAAACATGGCATGCAAACATCCCTTCGACAGACGGACTTCAATCTCCTGGGAATCATACAGAAGAGGCACTATCTGGTCATCTGGTTTGGGGTTGTTGTTTGTTCATTTGTCTAGAGTGGGTTTGCAGCTTTATGCTTTAAGTTCTGGTAAACAGACTCAGACCAAGACATCTGTCATCCTCCTGAGAGTCTACAATACAGAAGAGCAATTTCACCAAACTGACGAAGAGCCCAGCTTTGCCAGTTTGAGAGAAGCACACAACTTCCTGAAATATGTTGCCCCTGAAGTTTCCCTTTTGTCCCTGTGAGTCCACCAGCCCACATCTGACAAACTGGAACCCCGTCCTTCAGGAAGAGCTCTGCCAAGCACTGCATTCTCTGAGGATTCTGTAGGACTTGGCACTCTGCTCCAAACTCTGGTTTGCCTTTCTTATCATTCTTTTTATGTGTCTATTTTCCAACATGTGTGTGAAAACACCCTTTTATCTGATAGAGTGGTTCTGACTAAATAACCTTGAAACGTGGTGTTGAGTATTTCTGCAGTATTTTAAATCAGTCTCAGCTTTTGCACATTTCCCTCTGGCCTTATGTTTTTAACACAGAAAATAATCAAGAAAATAAAATGGAGACAGGGAGGGATGAGAGAAGGGAGGGAGAGAGGGAGGGACAAAGAAGGAAAAGGTAATGGAGGAAGAGAAAGGGAAGGAAGAAGGAAGGAAAAAGAGAAAGAAGAGGGTGAGAATGTAAGAAGAAAATGGATTTCCTTAAAGACTTGTATTCCTCACTAGCCCCGAGCCAGCAGTCAAGCTTATATTTGTGTAAATAAAAACAAATTACTGCTTCTGCTACTAGAATCACACACCATACTGTTAGAAAATGCAGGGTTTTTTATGAAATGGAATAAAATTTGATTTTAAGTTACTTAGCTTTAAAAAACAAAAAAAGCCAGCAGAGTTTTTAATGAAAGTTTGATCTGAGAATTTGATGTTTAAATAACAACTAAGTATTAAGTATTTTTCTTGTTACAAATAATATCAAAAAAACCCTTGGAAATGCTTTTGGAATGTAACAAAGAGATTAGGATAGTAAAACAACTTTGTAGCAGGAATCTGTAAGAGTTAATATTCGCTATCTGATCTGACACTCTAAGTCTGTGAAGCCTGTGGCCACTTAAGCTTCTTTATAAACTGCTTAGATGTTCTGGTTGTTGCATATAAATATAAATTTGGGCAAATTTTTAAGAAGAAATTGGTTACCTGAAATAAGAGCTTGGTGTCATGTGGATCTTTATGGAAGCACTTTTATATTCTCAATGAGCTGTAAATGATTCTATTAGAGCTGTTATTGTTAATCAGATAAATACACACTCACAATACAGAACGCACCTACTAAATTTCTCCACCTAAAAACGTGTGAAATGTAGGAATTGAACACACCCAATAGCCATTTTTAAAATTATGATTTTTCTAAGAATGTTTCCAAACAACAAAAAATAAAGTGTTAATCTAATAAAATAATCTTACAATACGCTGTCTATAAATCAAAGTAAATTTTCCAGCCAAGGCTTCTAAACAGCTGGAGTGGGGCCATCTATTTCCTGTGCAGCATTCACAATGGTTATGGTTTTAGGAGTTATGGTTAAAAAGATGAAGGAAAGCATGATTTAGTCCCAGGCAGGCCATGGTAGGCACATGTTGTAGTAGAGGTTGGAGAGCTGTCCCATCCCTGCCCTAATTGAAGTCAGCCATTTGGGGCAGGTGGGTTAACCTGCCAATGTCTTGAATTGTTTGCCTATAAAATAAGGGGTAGATTATTCAACTCTTCAATTCTATGTGTGATGGCATATGGTAAAATAATTGGTATCTAACTTCTATGTGACAATAACTTAAAAACTCAGGATTTATAAACATAATGTTGTGGCTTTAGTATTTAAAATTTTGAGAGTTAAGAGACATACAGCACTCTTCTTTGGGAAAACCCTTCTTATTCGTTGAGAACTATACACATGCATTTTGATCACTGACTTCTCTTAACTCCTACCAGATGTGCCTGTGCCGCCCCCTTCACCCTGGAACTTTGTGTCTACTTTTTAAAAATGTAATATCCATTGGCTCAAAACTGTGCTTTCCTTATATTTCTGGGTACAGAGCCATCCACTAGAGCATGGTCAACCTATCAGAAGTCAACCCCTTAGAGAAAACTGACTCTCCCTCCCACAAACGCCATCACTGTCCTCAGCTCTCCATGGTCCCCTGCCCACTCCGCTGGCTTGATCTTGTGCGGGCTTATGAAGACAACCATAGCTGTTGTGTGTTCTTGACAGCACCATTTCTGTCGTTTCCAGAAGGCATGGTTTTCACCCCCTGACCTCTTTCTCTTATACCCTTCCACCCTGTTCGGTTGCAATGGTCCCTGAGCTGTGAGGAGAAGGTGTCCCATTTCTAACTGATTCTTGGGGAGGAGGAATGTGTACTGTCTATGGCTCTTAAGAATGGACAAAACCTTCATTTGGTTGAATTCTGCAGTATGCTTCTCACCACTACTGTCTCGGTGCTGCCGTTCCAGCTGCTTGGCTGCTGGCTGGTTTCCACAGAGAGCAACAACTGTGCACAGAGTGGTGAAGAAATCGAAGCGTCCACAAGAAAGATGGACAAGACTCCCCCACTATTCCACTTTGATTCCCAGTGGGTTCTTAGCACTAGACTCTACTTGGCATAACAAATAGTTTCTTCCTCCAAAAGTATCTGTGTGTCAGGTTCAAGCCACCACCATTCTGTCTAACTGGAGTCACAGGTCACTGCAGTGGACACAGTCAGAACTGGAAACAACTCAGGAAATTGTCTTCTCACGTCCCTGAGGTATAAATACACATATATGATATGCATCCACCTTCAAACACACACATACATTCATATTTGCATTCGTACAAACATCTGTAACTATACCATTAAATACTCATGTCTTGTAGCTACTAATTCTAAATTCTAGTATGTAATTCCAAACCTTGGGAGGTATTTTATGCATTCGTCTCCCCCTGAGTACAGATTAGTTTGACTCTTGGGTTTGTGGGTGAGGGAATGGAGGAGTCAAGAGGCAAAACACCCTAGGGGCCCCATAGACAAGAGACATTTACAAAGGATCATCATAAAAAGGAAAAGAAAAGCAAATCAGAAAACTGGTAGGTATCAGCTAACTTGTCACTGTTTTGCTCTCAAGCAGATCCAGCACTCTGGTCCCTCAGACTGGTTTGAGTTCAGCCTTGGCTGCTTGTCTGGTGTAGAAATGTGAAGGACTAATGAAAGGTTCTGCGTCCTGTGCTTCCCCTGCACCAGGCCCTTTGTGATGCAATTTCTTTTTCCACTTTCTGCTTCCCTGTCCAGCCTCCTCTGCATTTCAACCCCTGGTGCAATCTCGTTAGTACTAAGCATGGCACTCCATGGTACATGCCCACCACCCGGGCTATTCGTGTTTATCCCTTGCGGGTGAATTCTTCACCTTTCAAACTCTGGTCAAGACTTACCTCCTCAGTGAGGACTTTCCAGAAGGACTCCGCACCCTTTCCCAACTCTACTAATGACAAAAATCTGAGCAGAATTTATATCTCCTTGTGAGCATTTGTATTTATTTGTATATTTTTGTTTTTCCCGTGAAACCATGCACACACCATGTGACAAAATGAATCAAGACTTTGTGTTTCTAGCCCTTGGCCATTTAGCTAAGACTAAATGAGACTGCTAACTGGAGAATGGCTAATGAACATGCCACCAATAGAAACACTTTGTGTTTGGGTCTCGGGTTGCTATTTCATTATTTTATGCATAACAAAGAATAAATAAAATAAAATCCAAAAAAAAAGCAATAATTCGTGTTTGATATTTCTCCCTACTCTTGGTGATAGTAAGTTCCAAGTTTATAATTAAAGCGAACGTGTGTTGGGTTTGCATATCAGTCACTATGCTAGGTTCAGTTTGGTAAATGTTACATGAATTCTCACTACTCAAAGAGAATGTCCCATGGTTCTCCATATCTTACTGTTCAAGAAACTACAGCTCAAGGAAGAAGAACCATGTTGCCCCAGGTTGTACTTTGGCAGAAAGAGATGTGAATATTGGTCTACCTCAGTTGCTTATAGACTGACCACTGCCCTTTGTGCCCCCTAAAGCAGACACAGCCTTGGGCTTATCTCACAGCTAGAGCCATTTCACATGGCCAAGGTTCAGAAGTCTTGGTGACTGGAACATAAAAATGCATGCATTGTGCCAGAGGCAGAAATAAATGCTTTTATTTGGGGAAGCATTGTTATAGTATAATCCGAATATCCACAGTAAATAAATTACACTGCGTTTACATGATAAAAGTTCCAGTCTTTGTTGCCAAGATTTTAAGTTGTTGTTAGATTCTGATGTAAAATTCGGAACTGAAGTTTTAAATTACCCCAGAACATTTAACTTAATTCTAAATTATTTTAAAGATGTCTTGTGCCTGACAAGATAACAGCTCCCATTAACTGCTCTTAGATGTTTCAGTTTTCTGATGTGATCAGGGCTGGGGAGAAGATGAAGAACCTTCCTAGACAGCTTTTCTTTTTCTTTTTCCACTTCCCTCAGATCCCACACTCCATTCTCCCTGACTTCTCAGTCCCTATGCACTGATGGGAGACTTCCAGAAACAGGTAGGGGGAAAAATCACCTTTTCCTTGTCTCAGAAACCTGTATTTCCATCCAACTTTGAGAGAATTTGAAACGGAAATATATTCAAATGATCAAATATACAAAAAGAACAAGAATGGAATAAACACAATAATACTATGTAGAAAATCTTTGGGTGGACTGGTTTCCAAAACTTTGTCTCTGACCCCCATGTGCATCACGGGAGTGACTTTCTTACGTTACAGAAGACTTACATAGAAAAATCTGATTAGAAAATTAGCTAAAGAAGCATGCCTGCACTGACAGTGTTTGGTTATCACAGAAAGCCCCAAAGGCTTAGCACGCCGTGCAGAACTCCCACTCTCTAGTGGAACTGATAGAAGCCAGGTGAGATCCAGGCCACTTCTGTCTTGGTGATCTACAGCTCACTTTTTTAAGTGTGGGCTGTAACTCCATAACTATACATGGAAGCTATAAAAACTCTGTCAACAACAAGTGACTCCTTAACACAAAGTTGCCAAAATTTAATTCAAAATCAAAGGGGCAGCTAACTCACCTTCTTCGTATTATATTTTGTTAAAATATTTGACAAAGTTTTCTGATTTGAGGGGCTAGTGAAATGGTTTAGTAATTAAGAACACTGCCTGTTCTTTCAGAGGACCTGGGTCCTATTCCCAGCACCCAGATGTAGCTAATGACGGACTGTAGCACTAGTCACAGAGGATCTCACGCCCTCTTCTGGCGTTCACTGGCATTGCATGCATGTAGTGCACATGTACATGGAAGCAAAATGCCTATACACAGAAGAATAAACATTTTAAATAAATTAATTTGTTAATTAAATATTTTAAAAAGAAAGTTTTGGCTTGGTTTTTCTTTTGAAAAAATCATTAAATTAATATTGGATTTGGATTAGGAAAGAATTTCCAGAAGTTTCTGAAATGGTCCTAAACATACTCTTTTTTAACTGTGTGGTTATGTGGAGCGGCCCTCTCAGTACTGACCATTATGAAATCAAAATATCAGTCAGCTCTGAAAAATGTTAAAGATACCCTGTGTCCTTTAAACATGAGATATTTAGCCATTGTTTAATTCTTTGTGTAAAAACAAACAAGCACCCATCTTATTAGCATAAACTTTGCCTCGGTGGATGGTAATATTATACGTACACCAAAGAATCACTCTAGAAGAAATTTCCTTGTGGTATACAGCAGTGAATGATTGTGTTGAATGCTTTATATTCTATTCTTATATGCCTACTGACCCAGGGTTGCATAAGAGCTTCTTGGGTGGAAAGTGGTCACAACTGGAAACGTTTAAGAAGCCCTGCTGTCTAGCACACTGCATGCATCTAGCCTGTGGCAAGACCGTTGGAGAATGAGCTGCTAGGTCTGCATTCTGGGCAGAGGAAAGGAATGAATCAAAGAGAGAGGATCTGTTTCCATCTGAAGAGTGCCCTTAAAACTAAATACAGTGTGTGTGTGTGTGTGTGTGTGTGTGTGTGTGTGTGTGTGTGTGCGCGCGCGCGCGCGTGCGTGCTCTCTCTCTCTCTCTCTCTCTCTCTCTCTCTCTCTCTCTCTCTCTATCTCTCAAGAGAGACAGAACATGTACGTGCACATGAACACATTCATGAGCCCACAGAGGCCAGAGATCAACCTCAGGTGCTACTCCTTTGATACCATCAACATTTCTTGCTTGAGACAGAGCCTCTTACTGGCACGGAGCTCACCTAGTCAGGTAGACTAGCTGACCTGTGGGTCTTGGGGATCCTCTTGTATCTTCCTTCCCGGAACTGGTATTATTCATACATAATTGATGTCCATTTTCCCCATGGGTTCTAAAAATCAAATTCAGGTTCTCATGCTTAAAAGGCCAACTGAACCATGTCCCCAACCCCTTATGACTCTTTGGTTACATCTCATTGTTTTGAGGTTGGGTCATATGACTAACTTAGGGGTTTTCAGGGGGTGGTCCTAGGCAATGTATCTTCTGCCCCCTTGAAATTCAGGAGGAATATTAATAAACTCTGACACTAAGAAAGAAACCCATAGGAGAAAACCATGGCAGCCTTCACCTCGGGTGCAAAAGACCAATTTGGTTGGGGCACAGGAGGTTCAATAGGCAGTGAACATATAGAAAATGTTAACATAATAGATTTCATTGTGATTAAGAAAGTAACACTGTGCCATAGAGAAATGCCCCCCCATCAGATGGTGCACACAACTGGTGGTGCCCTCTGTTAAGGAAGAGGAAAGAGAAGCTCAGTGCCCGTGGGTGTGAGGCTGGTGAAAACTCCGCAGACATCTAAATGGAATTCCCTGCATATTCGCCGTCTCTGCCACAAGGCATTTCTTTTATAGGTACCTCACACGAAGCACCAAGAGAAACAACCAGGCATCGCGGTTCATGCCTGTCATCCCAGTTACTTGGTAGGCTGAGACAGAAGGCTTGCACGTTTGAGATCAGGTGGGACTACATAGAAAGAACACGTCTCAAAATCGATCGATCGATTGATTCCTGTAAAACCTCCAAAGAGAACTAAAATCTCCATCAATAGATGTTCATTTAACTGATATATGGCATAGTCAAACTATACAATATTTTTAAAATCTGATGTATTTAAATGCTAACATAAAAATATGTTCATGTGAAAAAGTTCAAGCAAGATTTTGTACATAGATAAACATATATATATATGTATATATATATACACACATATATAAACACACACACTGAAGCTCCTTGAATTGCAATGAAATCACACCCATACACACATCATAAGGTGACACGCATCTTAATACATTTACCACACACAGCCCAACCTCACAGCACGCTAATGTAGCTGTTTACCCCGTGACTGCATGGCTGACTAGGAGGCATGGCGCACCACTGCCTCTCAGCGTCACAGGAAAGTATCCTAGGGCATGTCACCCTTCCAGGAGACCAAAATCCAAACTGAAGAACAGTTTCTACTGATGAATGCTGGTTAGGCCAGACAGTGAGAGAAAAATTTTAAGTAAATCTGCAGTAACTCAGGACTGACTGCATGTGTGTGTGTATGTAAGTGTGTGTGTGCACATGTGCCTACATATGTATCCATGTAGTATATAGTAATATGAATATATGTATTCATTTTAAAAACAAACATAAAGTTACATTCATGCATGCATAGCATTGGGGTTTTTTGTTTTGTTTTTTGGGTTTTTTTTTTTTAAGAAATGAAACATAAAAATTCAGTTTTGGAATGTGAGCCATTAAAACAGGAATAAGTGTTTAAATTTCCCCATGATTTCTTACCTTCAAAATTATTTGACTCAATAGCTAAGGTTGTGAACTGAGTCCACAGAATTGAAAATATAGGTGATTAACAAAAACAATGGGGAAAGTAATAAACTCCTTCTAGCGGTGAAAGTAATGAGATATTTAATGCCAATAATAAGTGAACTTTAAAATTTGATACTCATGAGAGCTTGTAGAGAGGTGTCACAAACTGCCAGTTACTGTATACATGACAGGACATGGCGATTGGGCCAGGGCAGCTGTCCTGAATGTCTAATACCACGTGACACAACAACTCCATATATGATTAGGTTCCTTCTATCGGTGGACAAAACCTGGAAACACTCCATCATTAACCTCAGAGGCATGGGCTAGTGAACTGCACTTTGGGAGGACACTATACTGTACTGCTGTAAAACTTAGAGCTGTATACCTTTGGGTTGTATAGGCAAATGCAAAGGCCTGAACAAGGGTCCATAGATATATCCTAGGATGGGCCTAATAATACTTCATATACTATAAGATATGTATTTTCTACTCTACTTATTAAATGAATTATTTTTATTACAAAAACCAGCCACAGAAGACATGTAAATGAATTACCATAATTATATCCAAATACAATTTTTGTTTGTGGACATTGAAACCTGAATTTCAATCACTGTTATATATCACAAAATATTCCTTTGGCTTTTTCCTACCATTTAAAGTGTTAGGGCCATCCTATGATTGTGGTGGTTTGAATTCAAATGGACCCCAAAGGCCCACAGAGAGGGGCTAGTAAGCTAGGAGGCATGGCCTTGTTGGAAGAAGTGTAACACTGGGGGTGGGTGTTGCGGTTTCAGAAACCGGAGCCAGGTCCAGCATCTCACTTGTTCTTCCTGGTGCCTATGAATCAGGATGCAGAACTCCTAGCAACCACAGCAGCACCATCATGCTGCCATGCTTTCTGCCATGATGACTGTGGACTACACCTCTGAATTGCTACTACCTCTAATTAAATGTTTTCCTTCATAAAAGGTACCATAATCAGGGGGCCTCATCCTGGCCATAAAGCCCTAATGAAGACATGGACCATGGATCACAGAGAAACAGGTGGATTGGGCCCACAAGTTGCACTCTACCGTAGACAACGGAATAGAAGAAATGGCTTTAAGAGAATATGGGATTGGTTTGAACTGAAGTTTGGGGGATGGTCTTCTGTTCTCCTGTTGTTCTGAATTATGTACAATCAACATAAATTACTGTATACCTACAAATCTTTTATTAAAGACACTGATATTATATGTGCTGAAGCTGTCCATGTGCTGATCAAATGGTTAGGACTGAAGTATGTGGGCATAGAGAAATACAATTGTGAGTTACACATCTCAGAGGACATGCCTCTTGCAGATTCTGAGAAGTTGTTGTTTTGTTTTGCTTTTTTAACCAAAGCACATTCTCAAGCTGTTCAGCCAGGCATGCGTTTGCAAACACTGGGGATAGGCAAATGCCAGTGATTACGCTGAGAACTTGCTCTTCCCAGCACAAGGCAACTCCATTTCCATTCTCAGGGTGGCTACTCACAACTCCTACATGTTCATTCGGGTGCAAATAGCATTTCTCTGTGCTAATTACAGCTGAATCTTTCTACCTACACAAGTCTCAGTCAGCTATGCATCTCGGCAGGCCCTAGGAGCTCTTACTTTATAGTCTGAGAGCCAGATCTCTATGCCTTCCCTTTCTACTGCTTTAGGGTGTGTTCCTTCATTGTTCCATTTTCTCACATCTAAGACCCTTAAGGTTCCTGTAGATGCTGCACACGGTGTGGATTTCCCTGGTGATGACCATTAGCCAAAGTTCTGTGTTCTCTAGGGTTGTGGGCCCTTTGACTGAGTGTGGCAGGGCCTTTTAGGAAGAAGGGTCTGCCTTCATCAAAGTGAATGTGGTCTCTCTAAGAGTCAGGAATGTGATCTTCAGATGAGCAACACTCAAGCCATCTGGGGCCATATCTGTGGAATGCCTTCAGAGCACAAGTAACAGAGAACATATTCCACAATAAACCACTTAGCTAGTAATGGTGTTTCCCTTATGTGATATGTAGGAATGTTATTCTGATATAGGCAGGCCACTTGCAAGGGATTCAAACCACATTAATCTTGGAGGAGAACATCTTTGAGCATTCGGAGAACAGTACAACAACCACCAGTTTCCCAACCAATAGTTATACAGTTGCATTTCAGCATTACCAACCCCGTGCCATGACTTCCCCATGGCTTTCATACATACTTCACAAAATCTATCTAATCCCATAGATACGGTGCCTTGAGTTAGCTTTATTAATTCTTCTTTAGGAATCTTATTTATTGACAAATAACTGTCTGCATTATGGGGTAAAATGTAATGATTTTTGAACCCTGTGGAATGAGAGCCAGGCTAATTAACATTGCAATATTTCACATTCTCATTTTTTTCTATTATCATAACATTTAAGATCCACATTTAGCAATTGTAAAATATCAATCTGTATTGACTATAGCTGCTTTGCTGTGCAATAAAACTGAAGAACTTATTTCTTGCATCTAACTGCAACTTTGTATCTCTTGACCAACATTTCCCCTTCTTCCACCGGATTCCAAACTATCCATTTGAGTTTGTACTCCCATTAGGTCAAATTATAGATGCCATGCAGAAATTGAATCACATGACACCTGCCTTTTGTGTCTGACTTATCTCACTCCCTATAATGTCCTTTAGGCTCACCTAGGATATTAGAATGACAGAAACTCGTTTTTAAATGCTGAATTATGTATGGTTGAGTATGCGAGGCACAGTTTTTAGTCCATCCCTTGGTCTGGGTCACTGGATGGCTCCTGAATCATCACTGTTATGAACAAAACAGCACTGAACTTGAAATTGCAGGCATCTGCGCTGACATGCTGATTCATCTTTGGACCAAACACTATGAAACGGAATTGATGGATCGTACAATGCTATTTTAGCTGATTGTTTGTCTGTTTGTTTTTAAAGGTTTCCTTCACTGAGGAAGGTATCTGGTGCTTCCAACGTCTCAGATCGTATGTCCACCTATGAAGATGCAGCAGTGAGCCTCCCACACAAAGATTCCCCACTTCCAGACTTAGTTGCTAGTCCTTAGTTAATCTGTATCCTGGACAAGCTGTCCTTGAATTATAAATTGCTAAAATAACTGTGTAACTATAGGACTGCTGTTTTCATAGTGCAAGCTTTAAAACACAGTGGGACTGGGAGATTTCCAGCATTGTGCACAGTGCTGTGGATTCAGAGAAGCTGCCTGGAAGCCATGGCTGACAGAATCCGTCTTAAAGCATGCTTTTCCGATGCCACCTCCGGGTTCCTTTCCTCAAAGTCCCTAGAGCTGCATGGAAGATGCTAGGCCGTCCTTCCTATTGCCCATATCTTTCTCTGGCTATGTGCATGCAAACATGACACGAGTCCCTCATAAACACCCAAGACTTTCCTTTGAACTGACTCCTGCACTCGTTTGAAATGGAGTTTGTCCTCTGAATGGATTGTCCCCGACTCAACCATTTCAAATGGGTCTCCACACCCTTAACTGAAATTTGTCATCAGCTCTTCCAAGAGCCTCTTCCCTCTCTCCAGTCTGAACGAATCCATTTGGTGTGGTGCCTAGGATTGCTATCCAGGGCCTCATACAAACCAGGCAGGCATCCCCAGTGCCCTGAATACAGTTTGAATTTTTTTCAAACGAGTCATTTTTTTTCAGACTGTTCCCCCACCTTATCTCTTCTTTATTGTATATCCACTAATTACTTGAGAATACTTAAATTTACTGTTAAAGATGAGCAATAAAAAGGTGATAAATGAAATTCCTAAGAAGTATTAAGCACAGATAACAAATCAGGAAGTAATTTTCAAGACACGGACTGAATCCATCTGATAAGAATAAATAATAAGTGGAGTGATGGAAAGACTACCTCGGGTAGAGACGCTAAAACTGCCCCATAGCTGCAGTGGAGACCCGGAGCTGTTCAGTGGCCTATGTGGCAAACACTACCTATGTAGCAGGCAAGCTTGCCCTGGGTCTCTCTTGGAAAATGTGTCTGTGTAATGACCCCAGGTACCTCCTTTCCAAACCGGATCCCTGGTCCTTATAACAATTTGATGCAGTAGAGAGAGGCAGGCGGTGTTTAGTTAAAAATCGGGTACTATGAGCCCTCCCCTGCTCATTCCCTGGTGTCTCCTTTTGCTTTCCATGATAGGCTTTAATCCGCTGAAGAAGCCATGTGGCTCGGGGCCTGTGTGGTAGTTTAACATCTCTGGGAAAGCTCTCCAGTCGCACACACTGATGTAGTAAGGTAACCTCCCATCCAGAATGTCCTCCACAGATTACCGGCCCCAGCGCTCCTCCTGCTTTCTCCTGTCTTGGAGCCGCTTTCCCACACCGCTCTGTTTAGAAAGAGGTTTTGTTGTAGTTGTTGGGCTAAGTGAGTCCTTTTGGTTTTCAAGATTAATCTCCATATCCCCTTTCCAGCAACATTTCTCTGCAGTCCGCTGCCTTGCCCCGGGTCAGATGCCTCTCCTTTTAATCCCAATGATCCTGTTTCCTTAGACCTCCACCGTCTAACGGGGTATTCATATGTCAGCGAGCTTTTAAATTAACTCGAGCTCCAATTTAAAGTTAAAGGTGATTTTCCTCTTCGCACAAGCCACGTTCCAACCACAATCAGAGTGCTCGTTCTTCAGGAACACAGCTGTGGGTGGGTCTGTTTGTTTCTGTTCTCTGGTTTCCTGTGCAGTGCAGACACAGACTAGGTCCACTGCTTGCCTACTAAGTGTTGGGTGGGCAGATTACTAAATGAACTTCCTTCGTAAACAAAGCCACATGGGCGTCATGCTTTCCTACCAAATGCTTTCTGAAAACATCTTTATTTCAGAGTTGGATTTTATTTTCTTTAATTCCAACTTCCTTTGGCCCCTCCTTTGGAGGTGCTGTAGATTTCCGGGACCTCCCTCTTCCTGTCAGTTTAGCTGGCATTTTACCTAGGCCTTGCAAGAAAGCTAGGGAGTGAAGCCCGTGTCACAAGGCAAGGGGAAGAAGGGACGTGCAGACAGGACATCCCACAGCAGAGACCGCACAGTTCTAATTGTCCATTTTTATCTTCTCTTGATGCTAAATTTGCAAGTGATGTCATTGCTTGATATAAACCTTCAAAGTTTCCTTTGAGGTGAATGTCTATCTGCTTGGGTCGAAAAGGGGGGAGGGAGGAATTTACATTCGCTTTGCTAAACATTAGCATCTTTTGTTCAATCATTCGAATGCAGGACAGTTAGAGGGAAACAGCTTAGGGAACAAGAGTTGACATCCACAGTGTAAAATCTTTTAAGGTGCTTGGATTCAATGGGGGAGAAAGTGAGACGGAACCATAATTCAGCTCCCTAACTGTGCTCCAGTCAGCAGGAACTTTGTGACAGGTCTCTGTCTCTCAGCTACACTTGACTGGCTTCTGCTGACATTCAGCTGTCAGCCTGCAGCCCTTTACCAGGCCCCTAACATGCTCCACAGCTTCACCCAATTAACTCGCTTTCACTTGCCACGGCAGCAAAGAGCTTCATAATAGGTGGTCAGGGTGCGTGGTGTCTGCCTGCCCTCGAACTGCTCACACACAGCGAAATGTTTAACCACTTTTCTTCTTGCCTGTGTGCACACAATGAGGATGATACGATTTAGTCATTTCATGGATTGAATTGGACAGGAATCTAGGAAATATTATAATAATACATTAAGTGGCTCTAAAATGGGTCTTTATGAGAAGGCTGAATATCAACCTTTTTTTTTTCTGGAAATTTTTGCCATGCGACTCAAAGTTTTGGATGAAAGTCATTGTACTTTCAAGTATTTCTGACCAAGATTTAGACTATTTTATGTCTCTTTTGAAAAGTGATCTGAGTTGTTAATATGTCTTCTTTCATCTCCCTATGTGTTTAGGCCTAAGCATATTGTCAGCTTTCATGTGTGTGCTCTGAGAATCTGGAGATTATGAAAAGAATAAATGTTACACTGAAGATAATGGAGGACAACAGTAAACTCTGTGGCCTTACCCAACCTCCATTCAGAAAACTGCATGATGTTGAGACCATAATGAGCACTGTTTTAAAATGGGTGTTTTATTATTGGCATTCAAACCAGATCCCTGTAGAGATTTGGGAAGACCTAAGATTCCGATTCCAAGTACTCTGTCCATAATCAAAGGTGAAGATCTAATTAAAGTGTAGGGAATTCTAGTCTCCAAAAACAGCGATAACCCCGGCAGAGCTGACTCCATACCAGGCTACGTGGTCCAGCGACAACTTGCCTGTCTGAGTGTCAGCAGGCTTTTGAAGCTTTTACTGTCGGGTCTTTAAGCACCTGTGTCCCTGTGGTATCTCCTCAAACTGAGATCTTTCCCTGTATAAGCTAACACATGTTGAACATGGCTCGTGTTAATCTGAAGATTAAGGTTGGAAGCCATCTGAGGTGAATTAGTGGGCAACTTAGAAACAACCGTGTGCCTGTTTTGTTGACTGCCTAGAGCCACCTAGGTCTGCTAGAATCAAGCATGTCTTGATCTCCTTTTTCATTGCCCTCATACAGATAATTAATTATCACTTAGTCATTTATGTAATTCGTTAGAATACTGATATGTTGTAGGGCAGGAGAGATAGCTGGGGGGTTGAGAGCACTTCAGCAAGTATAAGATCTCTGAGTAAAAATATCAATTCCACCATTGGCATAACACAGTAAGATGCTCATGCATAATGACTTAGAGGGTCTGGAAAGATATGACAGGAGAAGGCAGCGAGAACCATGTAGACATCAACTGCCCCGGCAGAATATGACTATTTGGAATATTATATTATTAAAGGTTTCCCACCTCCAGGGAAGGTCTTGCAGTTGTGCTTCTTTTTGGTCCCACTTCAGCACTTAACACAGCAGTGGCTGTCCATTTGTCACACCAATGCCAATGACCAATCTTGTGTACGAGTTCTTAGACAAGCTTGCTGAAGCTAGAGTGGAGAACACAGAGCCCGGCCTCCACGCATCAGGACCCATGCTCTGATAGCTGCTCCCCAACACTGGCCACAGAGGGAGAGGTGCTTCCACCGTTATGCACCCCATTCCCCTCCCCCTAACTGACCTCCAGGGGCCTTTAAGCTGGTATCCTCTCCTTGGTTTCTTATTCTTCTCAGAACCCAGACAATAAGACTAAGATATTCTAAACCTTCTTCATATACGTGATCATATAAAAACATGGAAAGGTGAAGTCAGAAAGCATTAAAGAAAGTTACAGTTTGCCCCTCATGGTGACTCTTGCCATTAGAGGGAGCAGCAGTGAAGCGCAAACAAAGTCAGACAACCTCAAGAACGGGTGTGGGGTGCGATTTCCAGAGTCCACACACTGTTCCGCGTAAATGCCCGAGATTCAACAGCAATTCACAAGGAACTTAAAGGAATAAATGGTCCATTCAAAGGAAAAGAAAAGGTCAACAGAAATTAGTGGCAGGGGTATGAGACAAAAACAAATTTCAGACAGCTGTCTTGGAGCTGATCAGTGGACTAATGGCTGGCATGCAAAAGCAAAGAAAATGGTGTCTAAACAAAGCAGAAATATATATATATTTGAAGCTGAAGAATACCATGATAAAAACCAAAAGGAATCCGGAATCCCACTGTAGCTACTCAAAGGCAAATCTGGAAACCCAAGCAAATGGAAGCATCAGCAAGCCCTGAAGTGAGTGGAACAATGGAAGCTTTGTTTATGAAGAGGGTAAAGAGGAAAGGGTAGAAGCACCTGAAGAAGCTCTGGGGGACCCGAGGGATGTAATCAAGGGATCAGTGTGGTGTAAGCTCTCTCACGGAGATATCCGAAGAGACGATAACCATGATCATCCTCAGTTTGATAAACACAGAAAGCTCGACAAATACGAAGTCAGAGGCATTCAGAGCAACTCATCCCAAGACACAGGGACCACCATCTTCAGAATCTTGAAGCCACTAAGAGTTGGATGGGTCACATGCAAGGCTTCCAAATGACTACAATTTTGGTTTATAAGTGTGTGTGTTTTTTTCACATGATGAAAAACTGCCATTTTTGACACTGTATCAAGACTGTCATCTTTTCAACATCAGTTCTAGAAAAACTGGATATTCATGTGCAGGAAAAAATGAAATCAGACCCTTGCTAAATACATGATATCAAAATAAAATAAAAATGTGTAAAAGACCTATATGTAAGGCCTAAGGCTCTCAGAAGAAGGCCCAGGACAAAGCGCTGTGGCAAGTAGACTTGGCAAACATTTGTTGAGTGCCATCCCAAAGGTATAAGCAAAACGGGAGAAGGTAAAACAACCAAGAGGCCATAAGAACGTAAATGCTCTCTTCAGCAGAGAAAAGCAAGAACTCACAGGATGGGAGAAACAGCAGTAAACGTGCTAGGAGATTAAAATCCAGATGCACACATTAACTCCCGAAACTCAGCAGCAATCGAAGTTCAAAACTGAGCAAGGGTTGTGAGTGGACAGTTTGCAGTGGACAGTCACAAAAATTTCGGGGATGTAAGTCAAAACCTCAGTGAGATGTGACGTCATGTCTATTCCACAGCCATTATCAAAACTACTAAGAAGCAGCAGCATTGAAGACCTTTTGCACAGTGGTGATGGGGCTATCAAACCATAGGGCCACTGTGGAAAACGATTCGGCAGTTTCTTAGAAAACAATAGAATTCCTGACCATAGTGCAGCTTCACCTCTGAGCAAACACACAAAAGGAATAAAAGCAAAGTTTTCAAAAGAAATGTGGATAGTCATGTTCTTTAGCAGTATTAGTCTGAGCAGCTAAAGCAAGAAAGTAACCCAAGTCAGAATATTTAGAAATGCAATATATAATGTAGTGAAATGCACTAGGCATGTTGGCACACACCTGTCACCCTAGGACTCAGGGGCCTGGGCTACCTAAGTGAGTTCCAGGCCAGCCTAGGCCACATAATGAGACTGTCGCAAAACTCAACAACTAACTGTCATATTTGGACTGAAGGGTGCTTAGTGGTTAAGAGCTCTGGCTTCTCTTTCTCAGAGGATTCAGGTTCAAATCGCAGTGACCACACTGTAGCTCACAACCACCCATCACTCTAATCCCAGGGAATCTGACACCCTCTCTTGGCCTTTGTGAAGAGTACAGGCTATACACATGAAACAAATAAATAATGTATAAAATAATAATACAGTGAACTGGTCTTCAAGCTTAAAAGTAAAGGAAATTATAGCATATGCTACAACATATGTATAATTAAGTCTGAGGACATTGTGCAAAGGAATCTACTAAAAATTATATTTTATAGGAGATATTTGGAATACTCTAAGCCATAATGACGGTAGCACAGGAGTCTGCAGGTAAAGAGTAATTTTAATTATTTTAATTGCCAAATGTTTCCGGGTAGAGAGTCTCATTTTAACAAAAGGAAAAGAGATACAGAGGTGGGTGGTTGTAAGAGCTTTCACTACGAATGAATCTAAGATCACATTAAAATAATTTAATTGCATTTTAATCACAGTACAAAGATGGAGAAGAAAGGCTAGTGACATTCCTCCACAGGTGACAAGACTTAAGACTGGAATCTGATAATAGAATCTACATGGTGAAAAGGGAAAACCAGCACTTATAGCTGTCCTATGACTGCTAACATGTGATACACAAACACACACACACACACACACACACACACACACACACATGTGCACACTTGCACACACACTGACAAAATGTATTAATAGATATATTTCTATGTACGAGAAAAAGTCAAATCTGTGACCTCACACTGCCTCGTTCAAATCCTAAACTCTGCCCTGGATAGTCTCCTTTCCTGAGAGGAAGGAATACAGAGGATGGAGTGAGTCTACGGTTTAGATGAAGCATCTTTGATGTCCCTAGTCCAGGAAAAGGTTTGTTGTTGTTGTTGTTGAATATTAGTGTAAGGATTAATATTAATAAATATTAGTGGTGCTCATCTTTTTGTTCAGGTGTGTTTAGGATTTGGCATGGTATGTACTAAATACGAGGAACTCCACAGACACTTAGGAAAGGAATAGAGACTTCTTTTATTATTTCTTTTCCTTGAGGATAAAACAAAACAAAACAAAAATCACTATTCATTAAAAAAATGGGCGATAAGTTGAAAACCTTGAGTTGAAACGGTATTATTTTAATGAACTTAAAATGTTCCCAACATGTAAAAAGATACAGAAATGTAATAGATAGTATTTAGTCCTTAAAAATAAAAGGTAGTGTTGTCTCCAACACAAAGCAGATGCTATGCTGAGTGACAGACAGAACAGAGTAGACCGAGCCTCACTTCACTCACACACAGAGTCCAACTGTACGCCTGAAATACACACACAATTTATTTGACAAGTAAATTAATGTCCTTGAGAAAAAAAATGCCAGAAAAAAAAAATAGGAGGAAGCATTTGAAGTTTCTTATGCGTTTGTTTTTCCAACAGATAATAAAACAAGCAGAAGCAATAAATTAATTTCCTAATGATGCCATAATGTCCTACCAGAACCTGGCTGGCTAAACACAGAAAATTTACTCTCTGACAACTTGAGAGGCTTGACATCTGCAGTCAGGTGTCTGCAAAACCAGGCTCTCTGCCTTAACACACCCATCTTCCCTTGCTGTGTCCTTGCCTGGTGTGTGTGTGTGTGTGTGTGTGTGTGTGTGTGTGTGTGTGTGTGTGTAAGAATAGCAGCCATTGTATTTAAAGCTAATCCTAATCCCGATGATCTAATTATAATTTAGTTAACTTCATCAGTAAGCACTCTGTTCCAAATAAGGCTATATTATGAGGTAACGGGTAAACGACTACTTTCAGGAACACTCGATTAAAGGTACTATATCAACTATGATAACTTAAAAGTGACTCACAGTTAGTGTGTGTGAGTGTGTGTTTGTGTGCATGTATCTGTCCATATCTGTGCATATGGATCCACATGGGCAGCAGGGCTCAGCTTCGTATGTTTGTCCTCTGTACCACCCACCATTTCATGTTTCTGCATGGCCTGGATCTTGCCAGGGAGGCTAGGCTAGGCTACTGGCCAATAAGCTCTAGGGACTCGTGTTTCTTGTCTCTCCATATGTGGGGTTACATACTTGAGACAGTATTCCAGTTAGGGGGTTTTATGGATTCTGGGAATTGAATTCAGCATTTCAAACACCCTTCCAGCTGACCTTCCCAGCCCCACAGCGACTCTTATAGTTTTCAACCAAAAGCATCTCGGATGCTTAATGTTGTCAACTGGACAGGGTCTAGGTGTACATTCAACAAGCCTGTGGTCACACCTGAAAGGGTTGCTTACCCTCTGGTTGCTTACCCTGTGAGAGAGTATATATATTAATGAGGTTCACTGAAGTGAGTATTCCACAATCATGCTTTAGAGTAATATCTCTCTGTGGGAGTGTTGTAAGTAGTAAGTTGACAAATAAAAGCAAAGATGAAGTCTCATACAAAGAATGTACCAGACAAGTGAGAGCTAATTCTCTTTCTCCTCCTGCCCTCCACCAAGCCTTCTATTTGAAAACGATGTGTGTGTGGGCATATGTGTGTGTATCTATGTACAAGTACAAATATATCTTTATATGTATAATCTATATACATTATACATGCTTGTATATTCATATATAACACATATCTATGTACACATGTATGTATATATAGTATCAATAGGATCTGTTTTGTTTAATATTCATAGGTCATATTTTATTTTTAGAATAATCTCACTTTATCATTGGGCAGTAAGGAAGTAACTTCAAGAGAAAACTATAAATGACCTAGAAGAGAAATAAAAAGGGCAGCCATGGTGGTTTGCAGAGAGCTAACAGTCTCATGCCTTGGCATATGAAACTGGATGAGGCTGGAAAAATCATGTGGTTTTGCTGGATCTCACAAATAATACGTTTATCCAAAAATGAGTGTGTAGAGTGAGTATGTCTAGAAAAGTATAAATAATTGCAAAAGTGGGTTAAAATGCTAACAATACTAAAAGCGAGCTCCCAGTTGGGCTTTAATTTCTTATAAGCAATAATGCTGTCTGCTCGCACAGTTCCCCTGCCTGGGATTCCTTGTTCTAGCCCTGTCCTTGCTACAAAATGAAGCTGAGATGCTCAAAAAATATTGTCTGATCACTCCAGCACAAATAACTCACGTGTAAGCCCCATGAGCACTTATCACTTTATGGCATCAGGTCCTAACTTACCAGCGAGATTATAAACTGCATCAAATTAGCCACTCGCCACAGCTTCTTGTATTCAATCCATGTGCAGACGCAACTATCTTCCTTGCATAAAAGATTGGAGAAAGAAAGAGCTCTAAGAGATTTTTAAAACTCTTCAAAAGGAAGCAGAATTCATTGATTCCATGATCCACTTAGTAAAGGAGTCAGGCACGGTGTGAGTGCCACAGCAATGAGGGGGAAACCAGAACGTGTAACTCCCACACCCCAGGCTCGGCAGAATCAAAGCTGCTCAAGGGATGGAGACTGTGGTCTTCATCAGGCCTGACCTGAAGGCGAAGCAGATCTGAGGACACTGAGGATGCTGAGCTGACTGGACGCTTGGATTACCACAAGGAAAGGTTACCAGTGCCCACAGCACCTTTACACAACCACACTCCCAGGACCAGTTCAAGATTCCAAGATTTGACTGGGAATTAGTTTGACAACAGAAACACATTGGGAAATGCATCTCAGTTCTTCTATATGACCCCCCCAAATAAATATCTGATGCCCGTTCGCAAATATTTATTAATCTATAAATATTAACTCATTGCCATTATATGCTTATTAAATGGCTTCATGTAGATCAGGTGGACCCGTTAAACATACACTACTCTCCCTAGTTATAGAAACAAAGCATGTACAACTTACTATACTATATAAAATGCTTTATATGTACCTCATAAATTAGGTTTAACTTTTTATATCAACTAACTGAGCATATCTGTGTCTGATTGTGCATCTCTATCTGTGTGTGCACATGTATGGAGGTCAAAGAGCAGCTGGGAGGAGTTCTCTCCTTCCTACCTGTGGATCCAGGAGATCAAACTCTGATGTCCACCTTCAGCAGCTGAGCAATCTCACCAGTACTCACAGACGTTCTCAATGTGTAAAATGGTGTTTGTTTCTAGTACTGACCTAAAACGCCCATCTACATTTCTTTTAAAAATCTGCTTTGTCATCCTAAAATGAATGGAGTTTCCGGTCACCATGCCACTAACCGCACTGAGACACACGAGGATTGCAGAATTATTAGTATATTGGTATAAAACTGATATGAAGAAGAAAGTGTTCAAAGTAGAAACTAACATGGAATACGGCTGACAAGGACTGAGCCCTTTTCAGTTTGCCAAGCTTCTGACCAGATACCCAGAGAGTCTGACATCCTCCGGGCTGACTCCTGAACTGAATTCTCTCTGAGTTACACACAGTCTGCCTGTTTATTCTTCACTGGTGGTTGTATTGTATTCTATATTTTCCTTTAAGAATACACTAGGGTTTGGATAAGATACAAAGACTGATCTAAGGAAAGCATGTCAGTACACTTACATGATCAATTTCTTTCCTTTTGTCTTTCCTCCTCTTAAGAAAAATGGGAAGGCTGTAAATATAATTTTCAGTAATAGCTCAACACAGATGAGCTGGCTAATAAAGAAATTCTGGATCCAGAATGAAAGAGAGACACAGACAGCCACAAACATGGCTTCTGTCATTTAAATCTCCAAGTGGGATTCAATTACTCGGATAAATTGTATGCATAGGCCAGACTTTGTAGTGAAGTGTTTAGCAAACGATTCCTCTCATGTACCTGGTTTGCTAGCCTCTAGAAGAAAATGGTCTCCCCAAGGCCCTGGTAACGGAGTGAGTGGACTAAGGGTTCATTAGAATCGGCCTGTAGGATAGTGCCTCAAGTAAAGGCACACTCACCAAGAAGCCTGAGCTCAGTCCCCCAAAACTACACATTCTGACCTCCACACAGATACTGTGGTGTACAGCCCTTGCCACAACTAAGAAATAAAATGTTTTAAGGAATCAATTATAAGATGGTAAAATTGATGTTTTCATAATACAATATGTTATTTGGGGGGAGCACTTAGTGTTTTAACTCTGTGGAGCAAAGATGGAAATTTATAATTCAATAAAAAGTCTGGCACATATAAAATAATAATTTAATAATACTGAATGTTAAAAAAATCAGTGAGGACCAGGTAAACTTTCTAAAAATATTTTTTTTATATTGTGTGTGTGAGGAGAGGAGAGGGAGGGAGAGGGAGGGGGGAGGGAGAGGAAGAGGGATGCTCCAACTCTTAGAAGTCAGGTTTCTCCTTCCTCCTGTGAGACCCAGGAACCATATTCAAGCTGTCCAGCAGGCCTGCAAGTGCTCTCACCCATAAAGTTATTTCTCTGGCCCAAGCTTTCTTCTAAAATAAAAAAATTTTAGAAGCCTGCACTTTAAGTTAGTTTTAAAGGGATAGCTCAGTTTGTAAGGTGTCCTAGAACTCACATAAGAAGTCAAGCCTGGTGGTGTGCGTTTGTAATTCCAAATTACTGGGGATGCAAAGACAGCAGGAACCCCGGTATGCACTGTACAACCTGAGCAGACTCACTCTGCAAGTCCATGGATCCACAGAGAGTCCTGCTCAACCTAAGGTAGATAACTGTTTGAGGAACACCGCCCCAGTCTGGCCTCCGGGCCCCAGATATGGGACATGTACACATGTATGCATAAAAACACACAAAACGTGTGTGCGCACACACATGCATGCATGCACACGCACATATGCCCAAAAAGTGGAAACAAACCAAGTATAATAGAGCAAATGAATAGATTTATCATGTTTCCAATACTGTAACTAATGATTTGGCTGGTCATGCTTTAAAAACGGGATTTTAAGAACATCTGTGCATTTTAAGTATGTAGTTAGAGAGGATACCTGGGATCACTGTTGCCTACTACTGTTCAAGTTATATAGGTCTTGAATTTTTTGATGAATTAATAGTTAATCCAACTAAAATCAGCACAATTTTCTGTTTTAACACTAGCTTTGAAAGAAAGAATTACAAAGGGAGAACACGGAGGTGGGAGGAAGGTGTGATGGGGTCCCAGACAAGCTGGAGGGGACTGAGGGGCAGTGGTCTTTCTGTGCTTCACGGCTATCCAATGTGATGTTATAGGTGCTGGTTAAATGTAAGAAGAAACCAGGTAAAATTGTATACATGGTTAAATCATACCACAACCAAGAGTATCTTCGTATATAGGGATTTTACTTTTTTTTTTTTTTTGTGGTTGTACAATACTTTTTCTCTAAAGTAATATTTTTTATAGCATGGTTTCACATATTTATTTTATTTGCAAAATCCTTAAGTTCTTTAAAAATATTCTATTTTTCCTATAAGATTAAAATGTCATATATATAGCCTTCAAAACACTTTTGTTCTTGTACTTAAAGAAAAAAAAATGTCATATCATCAAAAAAGTCAAAGTCAATTATGATATGCATAATTTTAATCAAAACAATGTATCATATCCAATGTTACTTAATAAGATACCTTTTCAAAGTGAATCTCAGGACCCCAGAAAGGTTTAGCAAAACTATATCGAAATATCCATTTTTACCATGAGGAAACTAAATGTACACTGCACACAGTCTCCGCGATACACGTTCCCCCAAGTTCCTTATTTCCAACTAGAAAATCCAAAGAACTAAATGGTGGAGACTGGGAAACTGAAGTTCGAAACCTTCGTTGCCCTTTCTCTCTCTGAGGGTGTCATTCCCATCTATGTCAGGCAAATACCAAGAATAAAGGGAAAACCAAAAGAATGAGCTGCCTTCAGCTTCCATCAAAGTATGCCCTAAGCCAAAGATCTGGGAAACGAAGACAGCTATTTCTTCGCAATTTCTCAGCGAACACAGAATCATAAGAACAAACGCAAGAAATTGAAACTTCAAACCAGCCTGACGTGGAAGGATACACCTTGAATTCTTCCTGCATGAAAGCAGCTTCAAAGGGAAGGAGGAAGCCCTTTTGTTCTAGGTAACAGATCACAACTGCAGGCCTAGACGGTGCACTGGTCTCTGTGCACAGCCGCTTCAAACTCGGGGGGGGGGGGGGGGGGAGGGATTAACTGGGTTTTCTTAAACACAGAAAACTATAAAACTTTTATTATTCAGACTCAAATGCACTTGTCCCTTAAGTGACAATGTGAACTTTGTCGTTCTTGTGAATTCTTTTCCGGAAGGAATATCTAGTTACATCTTTAGGGAATGTGTTTTTTGCAAGTGGTCCGGCCTAAACTCTGTCATCTTCGGCATACTGTATACCCTCTCTCTTTCCTTTATAAGTTTTATAAATGGTTCTACAAGTTTTATAAGTTTCTTTTATAAGTTTAACATGAAGATTAACTCAAATAATAGCTGAACTAAAGTCAGGTGTAAAGCGTGCCTCAAAATAAAAAAGAATCTGGTAGTTTGAAGACATTACGGATTGTTACTGGATCCTTATAGGACTACTGAGTTCAACTCTATCTCAAACCAGGAGCCCAGCGCTTTCCTTCAAAACACACATCAGCTTTTCCTCATGTGTGCCCATCCTACCAAACGCTACCTGTGTGTGAGCCCAATACAACGAGAGCAAATGCTCAGTTAACTTGCTAATCGCTCCTCGAATCTGACCATCAGAGAAAATGTAATGGGAGATTTCATTTTCAGGAAGTTTTAAGGAAAAGCTTTCAGAAAAATGATTATGACAATCAACACTTGTGTGTTTGTTCAACTCCCTGTCCTGCTTATGCCTCCGGCACATTGCTTTCTTCTTAATCACTGGCTTTTCCCATTGTTATGGCCCCTACTGTCATCCGTGTCACATAAAAGTAAGCTTATGTATCCAAAAGTGAACAAATTAGAACGGTCTCTAATGCGTAGCTCTCCATGTTATCCGCATCAAATGTATCGAAAGTCCAAACTACTGGAGCCATCAAACAATTACAACTTTTAACTCGCCTGCAGGTGGAAATAGACAGGTCTAATCAGCCTTCTCGCCATGGAAAAACACTTAGGCAATATTAAAATATTAAAAACCACTTAATGAGGTCTGTTTCCTTCCAAAAGTAAACTGAGTTTGGGTCTGAACAAGCTTCAGGCAAGGGAAGCTTCCAACATAACATTTTTAAAACTAGCCATTATTTCCCAGGCTGAAAAGAAAAAGAAAAAAAAAACTGTAATTTTATTTCCTAACAGCAAATGAAACTGTCAGAAAATTTAGGTGTAATAAAGTTGGGTGGTTAAACCAACAAGCCAGAGTTAAAATAAAAGTGAATTAAAGGAATTAAAAGTAACTCTGGTGTCAGTCGCCCTTCAAAAATACTACTCAGAACTTAGTGGTTTGAACGAATAGAGCGTCCTTGTTCTTGATAAAGTCACTAATGGGGTACAAATGAAATCGTATGTTGAACAATACATTGATTAAAATGCACTGCCTTTGGCAACGTTTCCGCCTAAATAAAAAGTTGTCAGGCAGGGTGACTTTAGTGGTACAGAGTTTTAAAATGGTGGACTCAGTCCAAGGTTAGCTAATAGCAGCTGACATGCCCTGGAATCTTGAGGCCTAAATCAACATTGTCTTCACAGCTGTAATTAAGCCACCTAATCAGAAGCACATTTTGACGGGACAGTTTCTGGAAGCCAGACATTACAATTCCTTATGCCTGGAGCGCAGCGGTTCAGGAGAGGTCCGTGTTTAATTTTGAATTAGAAAGGGGTGGAGGGCAGTAAAATATGAAGGACCACTGAGATGAAGCAGGTCTGTGTGCGCCTGCCTTGACCAGCCCTGCAGCGCTCCCCCAACTCTCCACTGAGTCCCCCTACTCTTAAGTGGCAGCTGTACACAGGGAGATGAAGGGCCATTGCCAAGATCAACAGATGAGCTGGTCTGAACTGGCTCTCTGTGTGTTCTGATTGTAAATTGTGCTGGTGATGATTAGAGAACTTTAGCACAGGATGTCGACTCTTAAACTTGTCCAGAGAAACCGGGTTTTTTTTTTTTTTTTTTTTTTTTTAAGTTCAGGAAAAAATTTTTAGCTTTTTTGTGGCATGGTACATAGTATTGTGTCTATTACTTTCACATGATTCAAGTGAATTCGCCCAAATTAAGCAGCTCTGTTATTAAAAGAGAGTGTAGCTTGGCTCAGGGCAGGGGCCTTCATCTTGGTCTGTCTATCCCACAGTGCTGTGGAGAATGTTCTTCCAGTGGCGTGGCAGCCAAGTGAGTCTGCCACCTGCCAACAGACAATACCACTAAGACAAAGACAATCCAGGATGCCGTGGCCATGTATCGTTAGGTGGCTGTGTTGGCAGCGTTAACACAAATAAATTGCCAGCTTGTTTTCTACAGTGCTACTATATTCTGTAACATTTAAACTTCCAACCCCAGAGGCCATTGTAAAACTATCAATATGAAGGCCCTAGTCACTGGAGTCTGATTACATTTAGTTCTGCATTTTAATTACATATGGATTCCATTAGCTAAACCTTTTGCCTTATAGGCAACATTTTAATCAAATTACTATAATTTTCAAATACGTTACAATAGCTTGACAAGTTAAAAGTTCACATTCCTAACATATTAAATATAAAAAAAAACTGTGCATTAAAAGGGGAAATATTTCTTACAAGTATACCAATCCATTTCCCAATTACTTTGGGGACTTTTTGACTACCTAGTTATAAGTTATACTATGAGGTTTATACACCTACTATGCTTTTGTGAGTGGTTCCTTGGTGCAGGATATAAACAAATTTAGAAACATATTCATTTCATCAATGTAAGTGAATCAGGAACAATGTAAAGCATAGAATTCAGAATTCTAAATTGTGATTTAAAGCTCAAATAAAAGAATTTTAGAGTTGTACAGGAATTCATCTTTCATTTCATTTAGATTCTTCATTCTATAGCCAGAGAAACCAAGACCCATGGAGACTCTGTGGTTTACTTCCCAACGCTTTGAGATGAGTCAGCTGTCAAGCTTTCTCTCAAACCCAAATTTCCAGTGTCTCTGTCCTGTGATCTTACAGTGTGCCATCCTGTGTAAGAAGGATGCCATGCCAGGCAAGAATTCAATGAAAAAAAAAATGTAATGTAGTAAAACACACCCCACCTAGAATTCACGACCTTGTCATTTTAAATCATCAAGTGCACTGGTAATTGTGTGTAGCCATTTCATTTCAGAACATTTCCTCATCCCCAGGAAAGCCCATTCCCATCAGCGCTAACTCAGCTCTGTCACCTACCACTGCAAACTGTCAGCCACTAATCTAACTCTTTATGGATTTGCTAACTGGGCGCATTCCATATAAATAGAACCATAGACTAACTGGTCTGTTCGGGTGTGTCTGGTCTTTTATGCATATTGCAATGTGGATCGACATTTCATGGCACCTTGGGCTTGGACAGATGGCTCAGCAGTGAAGAGCACTTATTACTCATGCAGAGAACCTGGATTCAGTTCGAAGCACCCACAGGACAGCTCACAATTGCCTATAACTCCAGTTATAAAAGATCTAACACCCTCTTCCAGCCTCCACGGCCCCCAGGCACATACGCAGTGCCATCATACACATAAAAAGTTCTTAATATTTTTTAAAAACTGTATTGAAATCTATGGCTAAATAACATACCACTGTCTGAATACAATGCATGTTCGTATCTTTTCATCAGCTGACTTATATTGAGAAAACCTCCTTGGCTGTGGTGAATGTATATCTGCTTCTATGTCAAAGTATTTTGTTTGAATAACTGATTTGAATTCTGCTGGATATATATCTAAGAGTAGACTTACTCAAGTCTAGTGGAAACTTCAAATTTAACTTACTGGGGAATCATCAAGTGGCGTCAAGTATCCCCTAAGTGTTTGTTGAATACTTGCTTATGTTCTTAGAAAAGTTGTCTACCAAAGTTCTTTGTCCAGGGGATAGAGAGATGGCTTAGCAGTTAAGGGCACTGACTGCTCTTCAAAGGGACCTGGGTTCAAGTCCCAGCATTCACATGGTGGCTCACAGCTGTCTATGACTACAGATCCAGGGGATCTGACATCCTCACATAGATGGAAGTCCAGACGAAACACCAATACACATAAATAAATTTTTAAAAATTTAAAAATCCTTTGTCCATTTTTGGACTTAGGTTATCATGCACACAGTGAGTTAAAGAGCTCTTCACATTTTCTGTGTCCGATACAACTAGATACATGATTGTAAATATTCCTCCTGTTGTGTTAGTATCTTTCCACTGTCTTGGCATTTCTTTTCATGCACAAAGGTCTCTCATTTTTAAGGATTCTAGTGGATCTGGGTTCCTTCTGGCTCTTACCCTTGTGGTGTTACAGGTATGACTCAGTTACCAAGCCTAAGCACTTGAAGATTTAAGCCTGTGGGGTTTTATGGTTTTTCTCTTTGTAAGTCTTATAATTGGGGCTTTGATCCATTTTAAGTTAATTTTTGTATGATAGAAAATAAATGTCCAAGACAATACAATTTAAAAACATTTATTTATTTCTCAGTTTTCAGGGAATCCCATGGAAGAGGAGGCAGGATGTCTAGGAGACACAGGGGATGAAGAACACCAGGAAAGCAAGGCCTCGACATCAACAAGACTGTTGGTGAGCCCACAGAGACTAAGGCAGCATGCTCAGGGCCCTGTGGGTCTGTAGCAGGTTGAAGTTCTTTCAACTTGTAAGCATGATGTGCTCTCCTCTATCAGCTCCTAAATTATCTTCATTTTCTCAACTAAGATATCAGTTCTTGGAGGAGGCCTTCCCTCACCCCATGCCTGAATTCGGGACCCCAACTCTGATTGGATTCTCCTCTCTCCATGTAACATTGTAACTCCTCTCTCCATGTAGATTAGCTGCCATGTTCCACACTGCAGACTCATAGGAAAGTACCAGGCAAGGAACTAGAGCAATCTGCATAAGTGCATAAGGCATAACCTAGGCATGGAGTGGGACTCAGGATCCTCCCTCTATAAAGATGTAGAATATGATCTCTCTTAACCCATGATGTCATGGCTAACAGTTGCTTGCTCTTTTTTCTTGCCTACACATAAAAGGATTTCCTCATAATTAACATTTAAAGCTTAGCTTCAGGAAACACTTAACTCACAGAAAAATATATTTTTATGTAGGCAAGAGAATCAACATGTCTGATTAATGATAACTAACTGGGTTATCAACATGAGTCAAGTCTCATCAACATGACTTCCTAAAATGATCTGAACAAAGACAACACCAGCAGACATTCCAAAGTGGATGGGAGAAGCCCATGGGGCTTCATTCCTACACAGAGAACTACAGGTGACTAAGGAACACTGAGATTGGGAGAAATAGTCTTCCCCAGCCTACTAATATGCCCAATATTGTCTCTTCTTTTAATTCTTTTAACAACCTTACAATATAGGCACTGACATCTAAATATTAAAAACTTCAAAGGTGATGCTTATAGTATTTGTGTGGATAAGAAATAACAGTACCCGAACATATAAATTGGCCTGCATTACTTAAAAGCCTTATATGAGGGCCTGTGAGAAAGTGGTGACCATGCATGAGATGTGTGTTTTAAGAGAGGACTAATTAATAGGGTTCCAAATGGCCAGAATAGACACTAGAGACACCAAACACAGACACCAAGGACTTGATGATTAGAAGCATATTATAAAGTCAGATTATAAAATAAAAGGGGAACTGATTGTGTAAGAACAGAGTAGAATTCGTAGGGTGGGTTTAGAGTAACTATTAATAAGGAGTTTGGGATTCTATTCTATATAGTTGCTTGAGCCCAGTGACTTTAACATAGAGAGGGTATATAACCAAAGCAAGAATATATTCTTATGATTACTTTATTCAAAATTCACAATATAACTTCATCCATTAAACATATTATTGTGTGGAAGGCTCATCCCGCATTAAAAACAAATCTATTTGGATTGTTTTTCCCCTTTAACAAGCTATCAAATCATTACAGAGACTCTCACAGACATTCTTGACCTTCTCAATACCTCTGACAATGTTCGGCAGAATGACCTCTCCCTCACCTGTGTTCCCATGGACTTTACATGCCTATTTTTGCGTTTGTTATGTTCCCAGGAAAGAACGAGAAACCACAAAAGCAGAGATCATATCTTATCCATCTTAATCCCCACGCTTCAAACGATGCCCACTTGGAAAGTAAGGTATAAAAGGATCTATACATAGCAGACACAGAGGTGCATGGATCTCAATGGAGACTGTGCTAGCATAGAGTCAGTGCTTTGCAGATAAGGTGGTACAAAGCACTAACTGTTTCTCTGACTTTTTGAAGCACCTATGTCGGCAGGTGTTAATATTCCCAAATATTAGATAAGAAATAGCAGCACTGGGGTTAAAAATCATACCCACATAGGCAAAGAATTTCAATCTAGGATGCCATGATCTGACACTGCAGTCCCCATCATTCCTGGTGTGCACCATGCTTCTCCCTGGGACACAGAAAACCCCTAAGGCCAATCTCTTTGAATTTGTTACAACTGAAATATGTTGGGACAATTTTAGAAGGGCCTACTGAGGACTCTGAAAAACAAAGGGAAGAAAGCAAGTTTACAGGACAGAGACAGCCTGAAGATGTGCTCTGTAGAGCCCCTGGGGCTCCCAATTCTTTTCCTCTGTTCTTACTCCCCTACATGGAACCATCTTTGTCCAGATTACTGAAGTTGGTACTGAGAGCCAGTGCTGAGGGTAAAGGACATTCTCCACTTCTTTATCTGCTTTGTTCTAAGGGAAGCTTAAGTTTCTGTCACTGTCTGGCACAGATATAAAATTATAAGAGAATCTCATCTTTTCAGAGAGATCAGGCTGGCAAGAAAGCCCTGAAAGTTAAAGAGTTGGGCAAAGGGTATTTGACATAAGGGCTGGAGAAAAAGGCCCCTGCAATTAGGGAGCACTCTTGAGCTATTCATGACTAGAACCAGCCTACAGCTGCAGATGTGGATCTGAAATGGGAAATACAATTGAAGTCAACCCCCAGGTGTCAAAACAATTCCTGAGTAGTGTATCCTGTAAGCAGTTTAAAATACAGTGGGCATTATGCATACAGTATTGGAACTGGCCACAGGAAGTATTAGTTTGAACTTGCAGCCTGAGCTTGACTTTGTAGTTTCCTGGGAAAACTGAAAAAAATATGATCCCCAACTCCAATCTAAACACTTGTCCTTATGCCCACAAACAAGAATGATCCTCACTCTTCATCAAGGAAACAACCTTCTGATGTAACAGATAGAGACCATTTCAGGAAACCACAATAATGAAATTGCTGTTGCAGAACCCATTCCCAACTAACAACAAAACCCTTGTATATAATCATGGACCCTTGAAGAAGAGGGAGGTGAAAAAATTCTAAGAGTCAGAGGAACAGGGAATTTTCCATGAGACTATGTCCCCTTGCAATGTCAGAACCTACATCTATAAAGTCTCAGCAACATGACTTCCTAACAAGAGCTGAATAAAGACAACACCAACAGACATGCCAAAGTAGAAGGGAGAAACCCATGGGGCTTCAACCCTACACAAAAACTACAGGTGCCTAAGGAATGCAGAAAATGGGAGAATTAATTTTCCCCCAAAAAAAGAGTACTGCAGCTTGTTATCCATACAGACAGGTAACATTATACAGGCTAAGTAAGTTGTATTCATGTATTTAGGAATAATATATGTTATTATAGTAGAAATATATATACATATAAGTACATATATACACACATATTAATGGCAAGAGGAATAAATTTTAAAGAAAGCAGGAAGAAGCATATAAGGGTTTGAAAGAGAAAAAGAGGAGAGAAATGAGATGACAATTATATTATCATCCCAAAAATAAGAAAAATAACTTTAAAAAGAAAGACTACATGAAGTCATGTAGGAGCTATTAAATACTTCATTTAGGAAATAGCAAATTCATGACTTTTTTATTGTTACTGCAGGCTACTGTTATATGTTTAAGTATATAACCGTATATTCCTAAATAAACCTACTCAGTCTGGATAACATTACTTGTATGTTGGTTTTCAGGGCTAAGCATTTGGTATTGGATAACTAGTGGGTGGGCTCTTCCCTGAGGAAGACTATTTCTCCTGATCTCAGCATTCCTTAGTTGCCTGTAGTTCTTTATGTAATGTTGAGGCTTTGTGGGCATTCCCCTATCTCCTTGGCATGCCTACTGTTGTTCCTTTCCAGTTCACATTTAGACAGTTACAATGGTGAGTAAGACGTTATGGGTGTCTGACATTACTCGGGGATACAGTCTCACAGCAAACTTCCTGACTATCTGACTCTTATGGTCTTTCTCAGTCCCTCTTCCCCAATGTTCTCTGAGCTTTAGGTAAGGAAGCATTTCGTAGATATAGCTATTATAACTGAGCTTCAAATTCAAAATTTTGATTGGTGGGGTTTTTTGTAATGAATCTTGATGAGGAACGAGGACTCCTCACAAGGTTTTATACTTTCTTTGAAGAGGTAAATAATTAAGTAATTAAGATAAATAGGTACATAGGTAGATAGATGGTAGATAAATATAGTGACTGTAGTGATATATATATATATATCATATATATAATCGCTAAAATAATGAAAAAATATATGTAAAAGTCAGTAGACAAAAATGGAATGATGAAATAAATTCAAATGATTAAAGGAATAAAATAAAAAGAATACAGAGAAACAAAACCTGAAGAAACAAAAAAATTTTAGATGGTAGGAAAAAACCCAAGTCTATCAGTAATATATTAATTATAAATGGCCTAATTACTTAATTAAAAACCAGAGATTCTAAAAATGCATAAAGGAAAACCAAACTATCCCTTTTAGAAAAAACTCACAGTAAATATAAAATATAGGTAGGTAAAAAGGAAAGGAGTATAAACAGACATGGTATGCACTGAAATGATTTAAAAAAGAGTATATTGGATAGAATTTGAGGCCTATATTTAGGAGTCTCAAAACAATACCCTGCTAAAATCATTCTTACCTTAGAATTCCCTGGACCCTCAAAACACACTGCCTCTATCTTACACCCAGCTGCTAAATTCTAGAGGTAGTGATAAAATCACTATGGTTTGGAATGAGCCAGTTCCCCCATACTCACCAACACCTTACTAAAAGAAATTTTCTTAAGTTAGCCAATGGCTTCCACAGTTAAGTCTAAAGGATATTTTCAATACCTGTTCTTCCAAAGTACCTGACACTACTGACTGCAGATTCTTCTTGCTATATTTCAGCCCCCATATTTTGGATTTTCTCTCACCATCCCCTTTATAAACTTGCTGTATGCTCAGGAATTATGAGTTGCACTTCCTGGCTTTATCCTTGGACATTTTTAGACCACACTTTAAGAATGTGTTAATAAAAAAAGAGAAAGACTTCAGAAAGAGCAGAGAGGTCAGGTTTGATGCCATCATATACAGAAAAGAACACACTCAAGCAAAGTACAAACCACAGCAAAATGATGCTACTGGGGTGTGAGACAATCAAATTGCTTTCTATTTGAGTAAAGGCTATTAAACTAATAGTACACACATGCGCATGCGTGCGCTCGCACACACACACACACACACACACAGAAAGAGAGGGGGGAGGGAGGGAAGAAGGGAGGGTGGGAGGGAGGGAGGGAGGGAGGAAGGAAGGGAGGGAGAGAGAGAGAGAGAGAGAGCTCAACTTCTTATTAAGTACAAGGAAAGTCCAAAGCACTTGATGTTTCTCAGACAAATTCTTGATTTCTCTGTTGAGGAGTAGTACCATCATCCCAACACACAGTTGGAAATTCTGAAATCCAAACCCCATTGTGAGCAACGGACAAAACTAGGATCTATGTACAGGTGATGGCAAGGCATCCTCTTCCTCTATCTAGGATGTGACGTAAAATCCTAGAGTCAATCTAAGAACAACAAAAAAGCAGCTCAGAAAGTGCATTTATAAAATAAACCACCGGTTTCCACATGACCCTGGAAATGACCCTGTGTCACAGCTCTCTGTACCCAGACACTGCTGGAAGAGAGCTGGTCCCCCAGAAATGCTGACATACCTGAGAGCAGAGGGAAGAGCATCACTTCTGCTATTAGGGACCCACTAAGAGCCTTCAGAAAACAGGAATCAAGAATCAGTTTGGGACAGGATCCTTCCAGTTTCTGTCTTCTTCTGAGCTGCCACATCTCACTGTACCTAGACCCCACTGGGAGAAAGCTGGTCTCCCAGGAATGCTGACACATCTGAGAGTACAGGCGAGACCACCACTTATGCTCAAATTCCTGGCCCAAGAGGAACACTACTGGAGCCCTCAGGACACAGGAAATGAATAACAGTCTGGGACAGGATCCTTCTAGTTTCTGATCCTTCTACACCTGAAGCTAACCCTATGCCACAGCTCTCTGTACCAGATCCCTCTAGAAGAGAGCTGGTCTCCAAGAACTGTTGAAACACTTGAGAGCACAGAAAAGACGACCAATTCAACTCTGAGGGTCCTGCCTGGAGCCTTCAGGACACAGGAATCAAGAAGCAGTTTTCTTTTTTCTTCTAATTTCTTTCTGCACCCTGAGTTGACTATGTGCCACAATTTTCTATACTTGGACCCTGCTGTGAGAAAGCTGGTCACCTAGTAGTGCTGGCACACAGGCTTACAGTAGGGCCATGCCACTGTCACAATCAGCAAGACCAGCTAACACCAGAGATAAGCAGTTGGCAAGAGGCAAGACCAAGAACTTAAGTATCAAAAACCAAGAGCACATAACATCATCAGACCCAGTTCCCACACTACAGCAAGTCCTAGATAACCAAACACAACAGAAAAGCAAGATTCTGGTTTAAAATCATGACTCATGATGATGTTAGAAGACATTAAGAAGATCATAACTAACTCCCATAAGAAATACAGGATAACACAGATAAACACGGAGAAGCCATTAAAGAGGAAACACAAAAATCAACCAAATTGGTGAAGGATTGAATCACAAAGAGAGACAACCCTGGAGATAGAAAACCTAGGAAAGAGATCAGGAGTCATAGATGCAAACATCACCAACAGAATACAAGAAATAGAAAAGAGAATCTTAGGGGCAGAAGTTGGGTAATGTTCCTTCTTTCTCATTTTCTGGAATATTTTGGTGAGTATTATACTTATATCTAAACCATACAAAGATCCAACAATAACAACAACAAAAAACTTCATACCAATTCCCCTTTTGAATACCAATGCAAAAAATACTCAATAAAATTCTCACAAACAAAATCCAAGAACACATCAAAATGATCATCCAACATGATCAAGTAGGCTTCATCCCTGGGATGCACAGATGGTTCATTCAATATATGAAAATCCATCAACGTAATCCACTATATAATCAAACTGGAGGGAAAAAAACCAGATGATCATCACATTAGATGCTGAGAAAACATTTGACAACATTCAACATTCCTGCATGATAAAAATCTTGGAAAGATCAGGAATTCGAGGCCCATGCCTAAGCATAGTAAAAGCAATATACAGCAAACCAGTAGCCAACATCCAATTAAATGGAGAGAAACTTGAAACAATCTCACTAAAGTCAGAGACTAGACAAAGATGCCCACTCTTTCCCTACCTATTCAACATATTACTCAGAGTTAGAGCCATACCAATTAGACAACAAAAGGAAGTCAAAGGGATACAAATTGGAAAGGAAGAAGTCGAAATATTACTATTGGCATATGATATGATAGTATACTTAAGTGATCCCAACATTCCACCAGAGAACTTCTAGAACTGTTAAACAGCTTCAGCAAAGTGGGTGGATATCAAATTAATTCAAACAAATAAATAGCCTTCCTCTACTCAAAGCATAAACAGGCTGAGAAAAAAAATTAGGGAATCGACACCCTTCACTATATTCACAAACAATATGAAACCAAGCAAGTGAAAGTTCTGTATGACAAGAACTTTAAGTCTCTGAAGAAGAAACTGAAGAAGACATCAGAAGATGGAAAGATTTCCCATGCTCATGAATTGGCAGGATTAATATAATAAAAATTGCCATATTCCTGAAAGCAATCTACAAATTCAATGCAATTCCATTCAAAATTCCAACTCAATTCTTCATAGAATTTGAAAGAGCAATTTGCAAATTCATTTGGAACAACAAAAAATCCAGATAGCAAAAACTATTCTCAGCAATAAAAGAACTTCTGGGGAAATCACCATCCCTGAACTGAAGTTGTATTACAGAGCAATAGTGATCAAACCTGCATGGTATTGGTACAGAAACAGGAAGGTAGATCAATGAAATAGAATTGAAAACCCAAAAGTGAACCCACGCATTTATGGTAACTTGATCTTTGACAAAGGAGCTAAAACCATTCAGTGGGGAAAAAAAATAGCCTTTTCAACAAATGGTGCTGGTTCCACTGGCAGTTGGCATGTAGGAAAATGCAAATTGATCTTATATGCCTGTACAAAGCTCAAGTCCAAGTGCATCAAGAACCTCCACATATAATCAGATACACTCAAAATTAAGAAGAGAAAGTGGGGAAGAGCCTCAAACACATGGGCACTGAGGAAATTTTTCTGAACAAAACACTAATGGCTTATGCTCTAAGATCAAGAACTGACAAGTGGGACCTCATAAAATTGCAAAGCTTCTGAAAGGCAAAGGACACTGTCATTGGGACAAAACAGCAACTATCAGAATGAGAAAAGATCTTTGCAAATACTACATCCTATAGAGAGCTAATATCCAATATATATAAAGAACTCAAGAAGTTAGACTCCAGAGAATCAGAGGACCCTGTAAAAAAAAATGGGGGACAGAGCTCAACAAAGAATTAACTGAGAAATACTAAATGACTGAGAAGCACTTGAAGAAATGTTTATCATCCTTAGTCATCAAGGAAATGCAACATTTGAAATAAAAATAAAATATATCCAATTGTAAAAAAAATAAGAAAAATGACAAAACTTGGTCAAGAGAAATTGTTTCTCCAATTGTTATTATTATTTTTACCAATTAATTTTTTAAAGTAAAATTACAATACTATTATGCCAGAACTGTACTGCCTCTCTGGTCTAAATACACCTTGCTTATCATTTCACAAATGAGTTCACTCTGGCAATGATTCTCAAGAAGGGAGCACATGCACTGTGAAGACTCTTCCTGGCGAACTCATGTATCTTCCTGGAAAAAGGCTGTTCAGTTCAGTGTCTTTAAGTATCTTCACTCTTTTGTTTGTTTCGTTTGTTGAGGGTCACCCTTTCTTAAACAGTCACACATCTTCACGATGCTTTCATTTTTTTCAGGGCATTTGCATGTGTGCTCCTTCTAATCTGAACTTCTCAAGAACTTTGAGGGAAGGAGAAGAGTGAACCTTAAACTTTGTGTGGTGTGAATGAGAGGCAATACTATTTGATGGGTAAGAGAATGAACTGCAAGGGTGTCTGTTAGGAATTCAAGTAAGTACACATTACCAAAAAGAAAAAAGAAAAAGAAAAAGAAAGATATTGCTTTAGAGCAGATATTTATAGTTATAATTATAGTACAAATTATATTCTACATAGTAAGTGCATTTTTGTTGCTTTAAAAATGCAGTGTTTTTTATTACACAGGGACTTGTCTTTATAGTGAGAAATATAGAAGTAGGTGCTTATTTTGGCTAGTTTAGTTGTGTACTTTATTTTTTCTTTTACATTTTTATTGGATATGTTTTTTTCAAATGTTAACCCCTTTTCCAGATACCATCTGTATCCCCAATCTCATCACCCCTCCCCCTGCTTTAATGAGAGTGTTCACCCAACCAACCACCTCTTCCCACCTCCCCAACCTGACATTTCCCTACACTGCAGCATCCAGCCTTGGCAGGACCAAAAGCTTCTCCTCCCACTGATTCCCAATAAGGCCATCCTTTGCTACAAATTTAGCTGGAGCCATGGGTCCACCTATTTCTACTTTTTGGATGGTGGGTTAGTTCTTGGGACCTCTGGATAGTTAGAACTGTTGTTTCAGCTCCTTCATTCCTCTTTCTAACTCCTCCATTGGGGACCCCATTTTCAGAGCATCTACCTCTGTATTTGTTATACCCTGGCACAGCCTCTCAGGAGACAGGTATATCAGCCTCTTGTCAGCACGCACTTCTTGGCATCAGCTATATTTTATGGGTTTGGTGGCTGTGCATAGGCTGGATTTCCCAGTGGGCCAGTCTCTGGATGGCTGTTGCTTCAGTCACTGCTCAAAACATTGTCTCCATATTTCCTCCTGCAAATATTTTTGTACCGCCTTCTAAGATGAACTGGAAAAACAGCACTTTGGTTGTCTTTCTTCTTGAGCTTCATGTGATCTGTAAATTATATCTTAGGTATTCAAGATTTTCAGCTAATATCCACTTATCAGTGAGTGCATATGATGGGTGTTCTTTTGTGACTGGGTTACCTCACTCAGGATGATATTTTCTAGATCCATCCATTTGCATAAGAATTTCATAAAGTCATTGCTTTAAATAGCTGAGTAATACTTCATTATATAAATGTACCACATTTTCTGTATTCATTCCTCTGTTAAAGGACATCTGAGTTCTTTCTAGATTATGGCTATTATAAATTTTTTGAGGAAGCTCCAGAATGATTTCTAGAGTGGTTGTACCAGCTTGCAATCTCACCAACAATGGAGGACTGTTCCTCTTTCTCCATGTCCTCATCAGCATCTGCTGTCACCTGAGTTTTTTATCTTAGCCATTCTGACTGGGGTGAGGTGGAACCTTGGGATTGTTTTTATTTTCATTTCCCTGATAACTAAGAATGTTGAACATTTCTTTAGGTGCTTCTCAGCCATTCAATATTCCTCATTGGAATCATAGAAAAATTAGATAAATCAGGACTGCCTGCAGATTGCTGAGTAACCAGAGGAGCTGAAGGTATGCTCTTCCTCCTGAGCCCACAGCAGAGAGGCCACCAGAAACTCTAAAGGCACAGAGAGCATGGTACAGCCTGGGAACTGACGATTACAGCTCAAGGCAGAACTCAATCCTGAACATCTACACTCCAAATACAAGGACACCCACATTCATAAAAGAAACTCTACTAAAGCTCAAAGCATACATTGCACCACACACAATAACAGTGGGAGACTTCAACACCCCATTCTCATCAATGGACAGATCATGGAAGCAGAAAATTAACAGAGAAACATTGAAACTAACAGAAGTTATGAACCAAATGGATTTGCCAGACATCTATAGAAGCTGTCATCCTAAAACAAAAGAATATACCTTCTTCTCATCACCTCACGGTACCTTCTCAAAAATTGACCATATAGTCGGTCACAGAATGGGCCTCAACAGATACAAAAAGATTGAAATAATCCCTTGTGTCTTATTTGATCACCATTAAATCACTATTGAAGACTAAGGCTTGTCTTCAATAACAACAAAAAGCCCAAATACACATGGAAACTGAACAATGTTCTACTCAATGATAAGTTGGTCAAGGAAGAAATAAAGAAAAAAATTAAGGATTTTTTAGAATTTAATGAAAATGAAGGCACAATATACCCAAACTTATAGGATGCAATCAAAGCAGTACTAAGAGGAAAACTCAAAGCTCTGAGTGTCTCCAGAAAGAAACTGGAGAGAGCATACACTAGCAACTTGAGAGCACAGTTGAAAGCTCTAGAACAAAAAGAAGCAGATACACTATGTATCTATGACTCCTGATCTCTTTTCTAGATTTTCTATCTCCAGGGTTGTCTCCCTTTGTGATTTCTTTATTGTTTCTATTTTAGTTTTAAAATCCTGGATGGTTTTTGTTCAATTCCTTCACCTGCTTACTCTTGATTTTCTGTAATTCTGTAAGGGCTTCTACCTGTTTCCCTGTGTTCTTTAAGGGAGGTATTTATGACCCTCTTAAAGTCCTCTAACATCATCATGAGTGATGATTTTAAATCAGACTCTTGCTTTTCCAGTGTGTTGTGGTATCCAGGACTTGCTGTGGAGGGGAACCCTGACTCTGACGATGCCATGTAGCCATGGTTTCTGTTGCTTAGGTTCTTGGACTTGCCTCTCACCATCTGCTTATCTCTGGTGTTAGCTGGTCTTGCTGATTCTGACAAGGGCTTGGCCCTCCTGTAAGCCTGTATGTCAGCCCTAGTTGGGGACCAGTTCTCCCAGTAGGGTCTGGGTAGAGAGACCTGTGGCACTGGGCAGCACAGGGGGCAGACAGAAACCTGAAGGACCCTGTCTGTCCCAGACTGCTTCTCTGTCCCTATGTCCTGAGGGCTCCGGGCAGGACTCACAGAGCAGAAGTGGTGTCTTACCTGTGCTCTCAGGTGTGTCAGCACTTCTGGGGGACCAGCTCCCTCCCAGCGGGGTCTGGGTATAGAGAGCTGTAGTACAGGGTCTGCTCCGGGCACAGGAGGAAATCGCAAGCAAGTTTTGTCATTCTTAAAATACAAGGAAGTACTTTTATATGACTAGCAGTAACAAACAATACGGATTGGTATCATTCAACACAGTGAAAATAAGCTAAACAGTATAATCATTACTAACAAATGAGAGCAGAGGAAAAAACTGAAGAAAGGTAAATACGCAAATTCAAATGATCAATGTGTAATGTTCCTTCTTTGTCTTAATTTCTCTTAGTAGTGGTCAAAGTATCATTAAGCTCTCATTTTTAAAAATGTCTAATATAGTCATATAAAATTGAACTGACACCTAGTTCCCAAGTTACTGGCTTCTGATGTTCATTAGATAAATCCCTAATATTTGTCTTCATAAATATTAGGTAGCAACTGTGGCCAAACTGTTCTTGGCCCAGGGTGTCTTTGTGACAGTTAAGAATACCCCAGAAATGCTTGTATTTGTAGAGATTGTCTGGGGCTCAACTGAGGGCAGGGAGCAAACAGGCAATAAGAAAATATACATAAAATACCTCACAGGTCAGGGGATGGCAGAAGCTAAGACCAAAAAAGTAAACAGAAAAGGTAGGAGACATGGACCAACAACATGGAGCAAAGAGAGGCAGAGAGGAATGGGACTCAGAGTCTGCCAGGAAAGAGGGCTTTGGTTCCAAACACCACAGTCCCAAAGGCATCACTGAAATTCCAGCACTGAAACTGGAAGAAAATAAAGGAGCCAAACCCCAAATCTCATGCACTCAAGCTAGGTCAGGTTAAGTCCTGTTCTGCTGACCATCACTGTTTGAAATGGGTCCTCAGCAGAAGGTCAGATGGTGGGTTTTTTACTTAGAAGTCAACATGATGTGTCACAACCAAATCAAAAAGGGAAAACACTTGCTCACTAGCAACCCTCTGAATGTTTGTTACATTCTACTACATCACAAATACGTGCATTTTATAAAACTCCCCAAATGCATATCCCAAATGCATAGCCCAAATGCAGGATTATTTTTTTCAGTTTTAAATTAGCCCAAATTTCATCATGACTAAAATTTTAAGACATAAAATGAATACTGAAACAGAATTTTAATCATATAGATGAATCACCACATGCATCTTTAGCTAGGCATGTATTATGAATAAGTCTAGTTTTCTACAGAGAATAATCACATGTTCTAATTACCATTTTGGTTATACGCATAATTAATAATATTCTGTCTTAATGGGACACACTGAGTCTTCAGACAGTGATAAGCTTAACTATGCATGCTGCCAAACCCAAGTGTCAGTCTCACTGCCAAACAAAGGAATCCTGACGTAGTGCTTGAGCTTAGTAACAATATGCACATCTTTGTACATGATATAGTAGAAAAACTAATTGCTTTTTTCCTCTCAGATGTTTCTCCATACTATTTTTATGTTGATTGATGACTTCTCCTAATTACACACACACACACACACACATACACACACACACACACACACACACACACACACACACACACATAGATATAGCCAAATGATCTTATGAGTAACAAAAACACAAATGCACATGTGGCCCAAGACCCAAAGAAGGCAGAAGCATTTGGTCAGGACTTACTGACTGTAAACTTTCGTTTTCTCTGAGACAAGCTGTGTGGAGTTCAGACTTGAGAGTTGCGATATGATTTCGGTGAGATGTCATTTCCTTCTCTAATGTAGAGATTCTAGCACTTGCAAGCTGGTAGACATCCATGAAACTTTTAATCATAGCCTTAAGAAATAAAAATAATGTCACATGAAATTCAAATAAAGTTGTCTCCAAAGCAAAATTTCTGTAATTTGAAGGCAAACTCCTTAAAATTTAAAAATAAGCAACTTTTATAGTTTTTGGAAAATAGAGCTGAACTTCACATTTTATACTGAAAATAATCACTAGGAAGCTTTGGTATGGGACGGGAGATTGCTCAGTGGGGAAAGTGCTTGCTACACAAGCATAAGAAACAGAGTTCTATATCCCCAGTACCCATGTGAAAAGTTAAATGTGATGGCACGCATAACCCACATTTAGGGGACACAGAAAAATTCATGGAACTTACTGGCCTAATACTCTGTCTCTAAAAGTAGACGAATGACCCCTGAGGAACAAGATTGGCCACCACATGCACACATGCATGTACACGTCATTATATGTACACACTTGCATACAAAAGTACACAAATGTGCATGTGTGTGGACTCACTCACAAACACACACATACACACACACAAACACACACACATACACACACACATACACACACACAAACACAAACACACACACATACACACATACACACACATACACACCCACACATACACACACACATACACACACACACACACACACAAACACACACACACACATACACACCCACACATACACACACACATACACACACACACACACACATAAACACACACACACACACCAGTGGGGTTGGAAAAATAATTGAGTCTTCATTCCAGAGCTTTATTTAAATGAGATGTACTTTGATCTATTGTGCTTAAAATTTAGAACACAGGTTTTAAACACGGCACACTTATTTTCTGAACTAAAATTAAATTCAGGTTGTAATTTGACCCAGATTTCAATTCTACAAGAGATAACACGAGGATTTTTAAATAACATATTAATATTTCATAATGAGCTGAGTTAGTAAAACTTACAATCTACCTAATGAATGTTTTTAAACAAAAGAACTTAGTTAATCCTGTGAGAAACCACTGGTTCCTACGCTGGAGTGTTACTATGTCCACATGTAACACAGAGGAGCCCTCGGACAATAACAGCACAAGCAGGTGCTGGCTAACTCATCATCTTCCCCAAACTGTACAGAGTCGGAATAGCTGAGCTCTGCATCATGGCTGAAGCACATTCTGTGGACTTTTTCTAAAGAGAAATCTTCAGTGATTTCTTTTAAGCCCAAGGGGTTCTATTATACCCTCCTCAACTAATCTTTCAAACTGCTTCAAGTGCATCAACATTAATTCAAACATTTCAAAGATATGTCCGTAAGAGCAGTACCTTGCTATCTATAATGTTCCCACTACAGACATACCATCCAATGAGAGAAAGAGGCTAAGCATGTGCAAATCACGCTCAGTCTGTTGGTCTGAATTGAGAAAGCCTTAAGACACCAAGTATTTATTTTAGCAATTCTGAATGCTTGTAAAAGATAATTTAGTGAACAAGTGAGAGCCAGTGTTCAGTGTTTGAGAAGCAGAAGCAGGTGACTTACCAGAAACTTTAGGGGTTTTACTTAATAAATTCCTATTGGCCCTCAAACATCCTTCTTAGACAGCATCCCTTTCAAGAACCATCTACCAAGCCCAGAAAGGTCGTTAGCTTCTGTCCCAGCTCCCTGTGGGCTGCTCACGGCAGCTTTGATTGTTCCATTCACTGGAGACAATTGTTACTTCACATGTTTTTCCTCTTTACCAGACAAGCAGTTCGTGGGCCGGGCTCTGCCTACACATCTGTGTTCCTGAGAGAATGTCCTCAGTGAGCACTTGTTTCAGGAAGTGAGTGAGGAACAACTTCTGAAGAATGTGTTAACTACGAATTAGAAGAGATGAAAACCTGCAACCCACCTACTGGTACAAATTATCTCATAGAAGAGCATAAAGATTCTTAGAAAGGATAATCTTGATGTACAGTCTAATGAATAAATTATTAATCACACTTTTTAAGTTGGACAAAAAGGCATAGGTTTAGGTATAAAAAGAAGTGCATAGTATAAGTTCAAATATAAATTCTCTGCCCAACAGTAAAGCAGGATACAATCTGGTATGAGAGTAGATATCCCATAACACAGGCTACCCACCTTGAGTTACTTTAAGATAAGTTTATATCTCATGCTAACAAGGTATTTCTTGAGGTATGAGAATTTTGTAATACACAGATACAAATGAGGCTGTAGATGCAATTCAGTAGTAGAGTGTATGAGGTTTGCGTTTATCCCTGAAGTGGCAAAATATATCCAATTACATCTGTTTCTTCCTGTACCAAACATCTCTTCGTTAACATGAGTTCATTTCTCTTCTTCAACGAGAGGGCAAATCCACCCTGTTCTTACATGTACAAATCCAGCACTGGGTCCTCATGCAATCTCCAGAGCCTCCATCTCTTCCCTCATTACATAAAATAGGAATAAAAGTTACTCCCTGTCTAATTCCAAAACTGTGGGGAAGCCCAGACAACTAAAGTACATGATGTTTATTACTTATTTACTACAGTCAGGAGCAGTACCACAAGCTTTATTATATTTCTTTATAGTAATCATTTAGGGCAGATGCTATCTTTAATTTAATTTTGGGGGGTAAAATATAAGGACACCAACCAAGCTAGCAATGTGGTAGTGGGATTCAAATCAAAGAATATTTAAAGGGAAGCTTTCTCCTGGCTCTTTAATTGTATTATATAACACATAAGAACAGCTTCTAAACGTGATGAACACCTGAATTCCACTGTAATAATATTGCTTGATTTTTAACCTCTGCAGAGAAATTCTAATGGCATAACCTGATAGATGACTCACATATCTGTGCACATGCACATATACAGACAGTACATGTGAATATATTCTTGCTATAAAAGGATCTGAATGTATAGGCGGCTGCAAGCATTCATGATTGTTTATTGAATGAGAATGGGACTTATTGAATGAGAACAGGAATTATTGAATGAGAACAGGAATTATTGAATAAGAACAGGACTTATTGAATGAGAATGGGAATTTTTGAATGAGAACAGGAATTATTGAATGAGAATGGAAATTATTAAATTAAAATGGGACTCACTGAATGAAAATGGGAATTGTTGAATGAGAATAGGAAGTATTGAATGAGAACAGGAGTTATTCTTCAATCAGCAAAATCCCCCTAGATCATCATTTCACTTTTATATCACCAAGGAAAATCAGCATTGACTGTTTTGAGATGAAACAATTTGACATTCCTGCATCCTAAATTTGCAGAAAGTTATTTCCTGAATCCTCAGATGTAAGAGTAACATGTAATATAAGATTCTTCAAAGCTCGTTTTTAAAAAACAAAACAAAAAAAAAAAGGTATTTAAGGATGTAGAAAATAGCTCTCCCAGTTTGCATGAAGGCTGGGTTTGACCCAGTACCACAAGCATCCAAACCATGAAGTTTAGAACACCAATAAGGTCACTTCCTTATCAGGGAGAAAGGTGCCCATTGGTATAAGACATAAAAATAGTGATCAGAATTCGGGGCTGTGGAAAACAGGAAACGTCCCCTGATCAATCCTCTGGAACCGGCCCTCTCAGGACACACATTCAATCACCTCTGCTTCACAGAAGGAAGACACAGAACAGAGTGATACTGTGCAGCATGCCCAGAATTGGAGCGGCCTGTGCTATCTTTCCCCCTAGGGACTTTGAGAATACACCTTGCTGAAATCTGTACCTCAGGGGTCCACATGGTCATCTAAGAAACAGGGGGAAGGGTTCAGAACCTAAAAGATAAAAGTCGTTTTAGAGATAACATGTAGCAGTATTAACAACTGATATTAGTAAGGTGTGAGAATCCAGACCTGTAAATCCCCTTTTCCTCCATTATGCTTCCACTGCTGTGGCAAAACAACGGGATGAAAAGCAACCTGGAGAGGAAAGGGTTTTTCTTTCTCACATCTCCCAGGTCATCATCTATAACTGAAGGATATCAGGGCAAGAAACGAAGGAGGGAGCCTGGAAACAGAAAACTGAAGTAGGGGCCATGGAAGACTGTTCCTTACTGGTTTGCTTCTATGGCTTGCTAGCTAGCTTTCTTCCTTTTATTTATTAAAATTAATTAATATATTTACTGTACATCCTGGTCACACTTTCCCCTCCCTCCTCTCCTCCCATTCCTTCCTCTTTTCCCCTCACACCCCTTCTAGTCCTCTTCCATATCTCTTCAGAAAAGGGGAGGCCTCACATGCCTCTCAGCCAACCTTGTCAGCCTTATGAAAGCCAGGACCCAGGGTGGTACCACAAAAATGGGTGGAGCCCTCACATATCAATCATTACTCAAGAAAATGTTCACATTCAACCTCGTATCAATTTGACAAAGAACTAGTCAATACACCATCTATTTATTTTTAAGGAAAGATGTGTATACTTTAGAATGCAAAATATTCTAGAATACAAAGAGGCAAATGTCATTTGAGAACAGAAAATAGGTTTTTCTATATTATGTGCTACCTCCAGATTATGAAACAGACTCCAACACTGAACATCAGAGAAAATGCTTCCACTAGAGCCCTGATGGTATGAAAAGAAATTAGTTAGAAATATTTTAAAATTTGAAAACTAAAACATTACACCTATTGTCTATACTGTTGAATAACAGAAAAACAAAAACCTCTGATGTTTCACCTAAACTTGTATTTTTTTCATTTCTATGTTTTAACAAATACTGGGTAAACAAATATGCCAAACATGCTAAATACATAAAATATAATTAATTTCCACAAAAATGTTTCCTATACTATAGAGAATTTATGTAAATTAAATGAGTATTAAATACATGAAAAGATATTTTACTACAGAATGCATCTTAGAAACTTAAGTAAATGTTATCTATGAAGATAACTATATCAAGTTAGGAAAATTAGTGTATTACCTCATCAAAAATTAAATATTTCTGAGGAGTATCAGCATGAGATATAAGGTAAAATATTTTAAATATATTTATATACATAGTAAAATGGGTCCTTTCTACAGAACTATCTAAGGTCTAATCAATAGTTATTTGCTGCAACAAAACATCTCGATCTCACAATAATAACGTGTTTATACCTTTATATTAAATTTTCTGACACATGAAACGAATCAAAAAATAGAAATACAAATGAAAGCAGCAATTCAAAGAATCGATGAAATGAGTTGATAGGTTAAAAATATTGATAAAATTGACAAACCTCTCCAGACAAACAAAAGAAGGAGAAGATCCAGATTACAACTGATACTGAGAAAACTCAGAGAAGTATACGAACATACTTTAGAAGTATTAACTAATCAGTAAACTGCAAAGTCTAATAGAGATAGATGGACTTCAGCGTGCTTATGGCTGTCTTATGGTTGTTACCGCTGCAGTAAAACACCATGACCAATCCAACTAGGGGAGGAAAGTGTTGATTTGGCTTACACTTCCACACTGCTTTCATCATTAAAGGATATCAGGATAGGAATTCAAACCGGGCAAGGACCTGGAGGCAGGAATTGACACAGAAACCGTGAAGGAGTTCTGCCCCCTGGCTTGCATATATTGGCTTACTCTGCCTGCTTTCCTGTAGGACCCAGGAGCATTGTGGGATGTAAATCCATGCCAGGAGCTTGGTGGGAAGAGCGGGTTGAGACCAGGGAGACTCAGTGGGCACACACCTGCTCCTAGACTCCTGACTTGGAACACGTGTCATGTTCCTCACCTAAAAGAAATGTGCCCTATAGTCATGTAAGCCCAAAACAGAGGCCTCCATGCTGATGACGTACCTAGAAGGCCTGGAGGGCTTAGCCAATAAGCTTTCTTTCCTAGACATTCCTCCCTGCAAAAGCTATTTAATCTCAGGCCCACCCTGAGAAAGGAGTTATGCATCCATTTTCTGCAATAAACAGCTAATAAACAATATGGTTAAACATGGACTATCACTTTCATCAAGACCCTCCATGAGGAAGCTGGGAAGGCCTTTATCCACAGCTCAACTCCCCCATGGAAGGCCCATCTGTGCTTCCAGCCTGTCTCTGCCAATCTGGGACAAGCCTAAGCTCCCATTCCCCCTAACCCTAAGCCCCACCCTAGGCTGGATGCTGTTCCCAGCCTGTGGGCCTCCAACTTGGCTCCTCGGTGACTCTGAGTGGTGCCTGGATGCCTAAGAGTCAGAGAACACCCACAACCCTGACCTAGTTGAAGGCCTGGAGACCCCTGAACCAGCTCCAGCTTACCCACATCTCACAGTGGTGTGGGATAAGCGCAGTCAAACTCCCCAACATTCCAGCTCCCCAAGAGGCAGTGCCCAGTGGTGGGGCAGACACGGACCCACAGAACATTAACCTGGAAGTGGCCCCACCCATATCCCCCATCAATCACGAGTTTAATATAATCTACAAGCCTGATTAGAGCTGGATTTTACAGGGGCATTTTCTCAGTTGAGGCTCCCTTCTCTCCAGCATGTGTCAGGTTGACATAAAACTAGCCAGAGCAATGACCTACCAAAGTTAAATCAAAATGAGAAAAATAATTTAAGTAGACTGTAATGGCCAATTAGATACAAGTAGTAATTTAAAATCTTCTAGCTTAAATACCATTGGAACTGAAAGATACAGCACAAAATTCTATGAGACCTTCAAAGAACTAGCACCAATACTCCTCAAATTAATCTGTAAAGTAGGAAAGTAATGCTTCTAAATTCTTCTGGGAAGCAAGACAAACATCCAATGAATGGATAAAAATATAGGCTAGTCTCTCTAATGAACACAGATGTAAAAAAATTTTCAATAACATATTTGCAATCTGGGATCAAGAAACATCAAGAAGATTACCCACCAAGATAAGGTTAGCTTCATCCCAAAGATGCAATGGAGAGTTCCATGCACGTAATTCAATAAATATGAAAAATATAATTCACCACATAAATAAACTTTAGGATAGAAGCCACATGATTCTCTCATTAAATGAAGAAAGGCCTTTGACAAAATCCAACATTCTTTTATGATAAACACTCTGGTGTATCCAGGGATATGGGGCACACATAGCTCAACATAATAAAAGCATATACAATAAGTCCACAAGCCAACATCATGGTAACTAAAAAAATATCTTCAAGAATTTCTACTAAAAACAGGAACAAGACAGGGATGTCCACTCTCTTCATTCCTGTTCAATATAGTACTTGAAGATTAAGCTATACCAAGAAGGCAAGTGAAAGAAACAAAACAAGTAAAATGGGAGAGAAAGAAGTGCATTCCCATTTGCAAATAAGATTATATATTTAAAAGGTTCTAAAGCATCAATCAGAAAACCCCTACCCTTGATACTAAACATTCAGCTATAGCAGGATACAAAATTAACATACACAAATTCCATAGCTCTCCTATACAAATAACAAAGAAACTCAGAAAGAAATCAGGTTACAGTGACCTCAAAAAGTAAAATATACTGGAACAAATCTAAAAAAGTAAAAGGCTTATATAAAAAAAAAAAAACTTAAGATAGTGAGAAAGATTAAGGATAATTCCAGAAGATGGGAATTCCTCCCATGCTTGTGATTGGTATGATTAGCATTGTGAAACCGGCCATCCTACAAAAAGAAATGCAATGTCCATAAAAGTTCCAGTGAAATTCTTTACAGAAATTGAAAAAGTAATCTTAACTTTGCATGTAAACACAAGAAAAGCAGGATTTCCAAAACAATCTTGAAAAATGAAAGAATTGTTGAAGTTACCATCATCGCTAACTGTAAGTTATCCAACAGAGCTACAGTAAGAAAAATTGCATGGTACTAGCATAAAAAACAGACACACTGATCAATGGGGTGTAACTGATGACCTGGGTATAAAGAAGATCATGTACTTATCACATCGCTGGCTATTAGCAGCATAGTAACAAGTCTCACGAGAAGGTGTCTACATGTCTATATCTATTCAGAAACTGACGTCTATGAGTACAGCTAGCAGGAAATATGGCTATGAACTCAAGCGCTGATGGGAAAACACAGCAACAGTGCTCACACACTGCTGGTGAGAACAGAAAACAGTGGAAAATATTCATATGTTACACATGGCCCAACAACCATATTTCTTAGCATTTACCATAGAGAACGCCTATGACCACACAACATGGACACAAATGTTCATAGCAGCAGGTTTATATGTGGTGGTCAGAAACTGGAGACAACAAAGTATCCTTCAATGGAAGAATGGTGAAGAAGACTACCACTGATACATGTACATTTTTTGATGCATTTGAAGATCATTAAACTGATTGAAAACAAGCCAATATCAAAAGGTCATATCACTAGCACATGCATGGTCATCTGATAAGACCGTTGAGAAATATGCATATGAACTATACCATGTGTGTCTGTTTTCTCAATTTGATGGTTGTCCCAAAGCTTCATGAAATGCAGCACTGGGGAAACAGACAGAGGGTGCACAAAAGCCTCTATTACTATCTGGGCAATTTCCAGTGAATCCATAATTATCTCAAGACAAGAAAGCATCTGCAATCGTCCAATGTTTATAAAGATAATTGGTGTTCTGGGTTTAACTCTGTCAGAGACTTTTCTGGCTTGGGTGGTAGACCAAATGCAGAAAACGTATAAATTCAGTGAGAAGCTTCACGGCTTCAGAGTGACTATTTAGCTACATAAATGTTCACTGAGGTATACAGACTTTGGGTCTGCTTAATTTCACTTTGTGGTGTTAGCAAATCTTTATAATAAAGTTTTTGCTTAAAAAAAAACTTTAAGATGGTGTTTTCCTGGTAATGCCATTTTTTTAAGTGAAAGGCATTCAATAAATATTTGTAACAATTATTGAATCACTTCTCCAGCCAAACATGTCACATAAGTTCTACCATTTTAGATATGGTTAGTTTATACTTATACATACATTCATCTAAAGTGTATGTGTGTGTGTGTGTGTGTGTGTGTGTGTGTGTGTGTGTGTGTATGTGTGTGTGTGTGTGTGTGAGAGAGAGAGAGAGAGAGAGAGAGAGAGAGAGAGAGAGAGACAGACAGACAGACAGACAGACAGAGAGACAGAGACAAAGAATCTAAGTTCATTTTCCTCTTTTGCCATTTGAAATGGCCCCAAATTTGACTTATATCATCACTCAATTTTTTCCCAGAACCCTCTTTGAAGGATATAATATAGTAGTAGCTCTTCAGGTATGGGAAGGGACTCATGGGAAACCATGTTCAGCAGAGTTGCGGAATAGTTTTTCAGCAGACTTTTTAGAATGATATTTTCCTTTTTTTATCTTGTTTGGACTCTAAACTTTTTCTGGCTTCCACTCAACCGTGGCATGTACAACTTCAATGTGCCAAAAAAATAAAACCAACTCTCTTTCAAAAAGGTTATTTTTGATCAGAATTGAATCAAAGCCAATTGTTAAGGCTAAGTGCAGATGCTAGATTGATGGTGATTACTGCTTTTATTATGTTGGAGGTTAACATAATGGGGCACTAAAGGGATAATGACATATAAAGAAATCACAGGTTGGCTTCCTGTGTGAGTACAGAGGAGGAACTGAAGAATAGCCGAATACTTGGGAAAAAGTGTTCCTATTAGAAACCATTGCATATGGACATGAAGCCATAAAAAACATTAATAATCTTGGGAGAATTCAGAGTATTGTGTTTCTCAGAGGATACTGTCAGATCAATAGCAGCCACAACACAACGGTAATAATGAATTACCTTGCTTTGGGAACTTAAAATTTTAGGGATCAACAAGATGCTTATTATATAATAAATAATAGCTTGCTAGTGGGCTTTATTAATGTGTTGCAAAACAGAACGTGATAGGTGGAGGTTGATGCAGCTAACAGATGACACAGAATCGTGATATGTCATGAAGAGATGTAACTTCACTCCTTTAGCTCTCAAAATTTCACAGTCATGGTTTTTAAGCACCTGTTATACTTTGACAGAATTAGGCATTTTACAATAAAGATGATTAAGGTTATTTGGAATTCCATCAACATGTGGATAAGAAACACTGTGTAAATGTATATGAGGAATTGTACTCCATTGTGATAGTGTGATCTGGAATTCAGGTAGTTAAACCTTGCTCAAATGTCAAAATCATAACACACTGTGATAATATATAAGAATACCACACAAATTTATGACAAATGAAAGTCTGTCCCTTGGAGATCATATACTTTGTTCTCCAGTTCATACTAGTAACATAGACATGTGTGGGATGATTTGCAGTACTCACTCAGAGACATTCCTGAAAACAGCTTGCTTTCTATGAAAGGATGAACAATTCCTATCTGTACATCTTTGAGTACCTATGCTCTCCATGGTTTAAAAAAAAATTTTTTTTTACAAAAAAGAGGGCTTTACATCAGCCAAGGCTCTGTTACCCTGGGCATCCTTGGGAGACATAAGGAAATAAATTATTGCTCAGTAGAAAAGTAAGTCAGGGTGAGGGCAGCACATTATGAAAGAGGAAGAAAGGCTGCTTTTCTCGGTGATGGGAGAAGGTTTCCAGAGTTCATCTTGAAGAATGGAGGCTCGTGAAACTTTGGGGTGAAAGCATATATACAAAGTAAAGGGGAAGCCAGCACAGGCCTATGACACTGGACTCATCATCATGGCCAAGTCAGGGTCCAATTGTCAGTGTTGTTCTACATCAGTGAATGACACAGAAACCAAGTGGCACTGATCATAAGGAGCCCAAGACCAACAAGACAAGTGCGGACTTAAAGGCAGCAAGAGAGCATCCAGCTGTACGTAGACACAAACAGCAAGTTGAGATTTGCTCAGAGGCAGGAGAAAGAGGCACATTTTTATAATCTTATACTGAAATTATATAAATAAAACATTAATAGAGTACATTATGTCCTCAGGTAAAAAACAGAAAACATCTACTTTTACAGAAAATCCACTTTAACAGGGGATTCAAAGCAAGGCTTGTAACACATCTAGGTCCATCCCAGATCCTTTTCGCTTCCCAGATGTTCCCAGGATACATGTTGGCAGCTGATGTTTCCCACGGTGATGCCCATGGCTCCTCATAGAAGACTATTGACTTTGGGGTTTCTTTTACTTTATCCTCACAATATGCACATTCATCCTAAGACATCTCAGCCAGAGGTCAATTACTACAGAGTTAGAGAAAAAGTTCTTGCAAATGTGTTCAGCCTGAATATAAAAACATATAATATAAAAACATATAAATTCAAGAAATCATTAGAACCTACTACAAAAGCATATACTCAAGAACACTGGAAAATCTGGAGGAAATGGATGAATTCTTAGACAGATACCAAAGTTAAACCAGGACCAGGTAAACCATCTAGAGGAAATAAACAATTTTCTAGACAGATACCAGGTACCAAAGTTAAGATAAGCTATCTAAACATTCCCATAACCCCTAAAGAAATAGATGCAGTCACCAAAAGCCTCCCAACCCAAAAAAAAAAAAAAAAAAAAAAAAAAAAGCCAAGGTTCAGTACAGAATTTTGTAAGACTTCATAGAAGACCTTATACCAATACTCTCCAAACTATTCCACAAAATAGAAACAGAGGGAACACTACCCAACTCATTCTTTGAAGCCACAATTATGCTCATATCTAAAACACACAAAAGCCCTACAAAGAAAGAGAACTTCAGACTAATGTCCCTCATGAACATTGATGCAAAAAATGCTCAATAAAATTCAAACCAAATCCAAGAACACATCAAAGCGATCATTCACCATGACCAAGTAAGCTTCATTCCAGGGATGCAAGGATGGTAAAATATATGAAAATCCATCAATGTAATCCACTATATAAACAAATGAGAAAACACACACATGATCATCTCACTAGATGCTGAGAAAACATTTGACAAAATTCAACACCCCTTGATGTTAAAAGTCTTGGAAAAATGAGAAATTCAAGGCCCATACCTAAACATAGTAAAAGCAATATACAGCAAACCAGTAGTCAGTGTCAAACTTAATGGTGAAAAACTTGAAGGAATCTCACTAAAATCAGGGACTAGACAAGGCTGCCCACTCTCCCCCTACCTATTCAATATAGCACTAGGAGTCCTAGTCAGAGCAATTAGACAGCAAAAAGAGGTCAGAGTGATACAAAGTGGAAAGGAAGAAGTCAAAATATCACTATTTGCAGATGATATGATAGTATAATTAAGTGACCCCAAAAATTCCACCAGAGAACTCCTACAACTGATAAACAACTTCAGCCAAGTGGCTGGATATAAAATTAATTCAAACAAATCAGTAGCTTTCCTCTATTCAAAGAATAAACAGGATGAGAAAGAAATTAAGGAAATGACACCATTCACAACACTCACAAATAATACAAATTATATTGGTGTGACTCTAACCAAGCAAGTGAAAAATCTATATGACAAGAACTTCAAATCTCTGAAGAAAGGAATGGAAAATCTCAGAAGATGGAAAGATCTCCCATGCTCATAGATTTGCAGGATTAATATAGTAAAAATGACTGTATTTCTGAAAGCAATCTACAGATTCAATGCAATCCCCTTCAAAATTCCAATTCAATTCTTCATAAATTTTGAAAGAGCAATTTGCAAATTCATTTGGAATAACAAAAAACCAGGATAGTGAAAACTATTCTCAACAATAAACGAAGGGGGAGAGTGGGCACACTCATAGAAGCAGGAGAAGGAGAAATAGGATAGGGTGGTTATGGGTGGGAAACCAGGAAAGGGAATAGCATTTGAAATGTAAATAAAATATAGCCAATAAATTATTTTTCAAAAAGAACATATAATGTTATATGGTTCATCATTATATAGTTGATGGATCTAAGTTTCAGCAGTAATGTAAACTATTTTCAAGGTGCCAACTTGGCATCTTTAAAAATATCTCAGCTTTATTAAAGAATATTTTATTTTCTAGAATCTCTTATTGTACCTTCTGTAAACTCAACAATATGATAGCCAGAACTTCTACATGCCTCTTTGATACTTCTTGCATATCTATTCCTTCTGAACTGAACACTTCTCCATTAGAAGGAAGACTGAGAAGAGTCAAGAAACAAATAAAACTTACAATGCTCACAAAGTTCCTGAAACTTACAAAGTTTACAAGGACCTGCCTCAATGTTATTTAAGCAGTGTTGGTTGCTGGGAGTAGGAAAATAAAGTTGTCTTCAAGGATACAGTTTTTTGTAATTTGTCATACAGGCCTGAGTGGGTGTTTAACTGATACAGCTACCTTTGAGTCATCCAGGATCTGAAAGTAACTCCTTACCAATACTTCTATAAAATTCAAATTATTTCTTCTAGCTATTTAGAAATAAATTTTGCACATTACTATTTTGGTATAGGGACCTATTGGTTCTAAGGTATTCTTGATTCCCAACTAAAATAAGAAATTTACTTTCTGCACACAATTAAAGAAAAAAACACAGTAAGATTGCTATGAAATCCCATGTAAGTTCCTGGTGCACAGGGTGGCAGAGTTTAATCAACCATCACTAACAGCAATTCAGTGGAGGCTGAAACAGTAACGTGTGTTACCATGTGGAGTCTGTTCTACAGCCTGAGTTCCCTTCCTACAATGCCTCACCCAGAGTTCTTACAGCCAGCACATCAATAGTTCATGAGTTCTCAGAGTTTGGGAATACGAGAAATACCCCACATAGTAGATAATAAATATCAGGAAATAGGGCAGCACACTCAATTAAAAACCCAAACCTTGCCAGCATTAGTCTTGTGGTAATGTCTGATAAGGGATCATCTAAGAATCTTTTTTTTATATTCTATCTAGCGTAATTATTCAGATGTTTTGGCCCATGTAATTCTGAGAGTATCTGACACTAAGAATTTTTGATGTGAGGACGTAGACCTGAGTGATGAAAATAATTCTTGTCTTTATGTAGATTAACTGGACTTGATATACATAATCATTTTTACAGGTATGTGTTTCAGTGACGGATATGAAATTCACACATGAAGCTAAAGGATTGTACTAAATTACTTAATAATAATGATTAAATAGCTAAATGATATTTACCTAGTTTTAAATGTTTAAAGACAAATAAGGTCTTACCATCAAGTTCTAGACAGTAACCAATAGTACTGTTGATAGCTTATAATGTTTGAGAGGTTTATGGAGCCCCATTGACCAACAACACAAACTGAGGTAACCCATTCCTGGTACTGAGGGGAAATGTTTTCAGAGCATATGACATATAGTTGGGGTATTGCCCCCTCAACTTTAAAGGTAAGTCCATTTAAACTACACACGCACACACACACACACACACACACACACACTCACCTACAAGTTTACATCAGACTTTTTCAAAAGGCCTTTAGTGTTACTCATCCCCCCATATACCCTCCTCTATGTATATGTAAGTCACAAAACATAAGTAAATCTAGCTTGTACTAAATTGGAAGTTTTATTTTTATATTCTTATTATCCTGGAAGGTTATGAACACTACCTGGGCAGAAAGGCAATCAGTCTCACTCACTACCAATCCTGCCTAGCAAGCTACAAGTGCAATAGTGGTGAGTGTTACAGGAGTGAACAACCACTTTTTAAACTAGGATTCAAGGCATGCCGCGTGAGATAGAATGTAACGCTGTCAGTATGCCCCAGAGCCTGCTCGCTAGACAAGTCAAAGGCCCTAGGGGAAAACTTACTATTTGCTGGATGTACTCAGTAATAACTCCTCATTTCTCACTGCTACAGTCATAGATCAGTGAATCACTCAGCCTTCATCTCACCTCTTTCTGAGTAGATAGTAACTAACACAGAACCCCACACTGGCCAGTAAGCAAAGGGTAAGAAACATCAGAATGCTCAGTCCTAAATAGACATCCTTCCCCTCAGGACTTGAGGATCAAAGTGGAAGAGGAGGCAGAAAGATTATTATGAGCCAGAGGTAGTGGATGACTTCAAGGAGAAATACACACACACACACACACACACACACACACACACACATGTGTGTGTTGGTGTTGGTGCTATTTTTGAAAAAACTTAAGAAGCCAATTTATTAAAAACTATATTTTACCTTTACTTTTAAAATAAATGGATTACATATGTGAACAGTGGCTTCCGTGAGGAGCCTTAGACCGAGTGATTGGCTGTGCCTCCCTCCGTCCTTAAGTTGCATATTCATTGCTGTATTTCCTCTCGCTGCTGTCACTTAAATTGTCATGGAGAATAGGGCAAATCAGGGTCAGTTTATATAAGCGCCATCAATCTGAAGAACTTCATCAGTCTTTATTTCAAGGCATTATGCAAAGAAAACTGACATTAAGAGAGCCTTAACTGACAGCAAATGAAATCAATCAGCAAATCACTAAGCCATAATAAACTCACTCAATTTGCAGATAACCCTTCCTGTTCCAGGTCTTCACCTAGGCAGTCCATCAAACGGGAAGATAAAATGAAGAGCAATTCTGGTTGTAGCACGTGAGAGTTCAAGTGCTCACGGCCTTCAGTCTCTTAATAATAAGCCACAAAAGGTGTTAGCTGGTAAGGTTACACTTGTACTTAAAATTGGCTTCAGAAATGGGGGGGGGAGAAAGGCTCGAGTTTAGGGTTTAGTTTGGGGCTTTTTACATTAATGGCAAGAATAGCATCGTTCCTTAGTTTCTCTGTCAGGCCCGCCTACAATTCAAAAGTGCAGTGTTAAAAAAAAGAAAAAAAAAGAAAACTATGCTTTTTTGTTTTGCCCTTTTTCTTTTGTGCTAAGTGCATGTCAAATATTCCACACATAGAAAAATATCACCACTGGTCCACAGAACTGGAATGCAAAAACCCAAACAAAAAATGTAGATCGCACACCCAGCAGTGATGGAGGAAAAGAGTGAAAATGAAGACACAGTGTGTGCTGAGGATTCCCAGTTACATCTTGGCAGTGACGTTAGACTCCACTAGAGTGAAACTCTGCAGTTGCTCATTATTTTACTCCTTTGAGGACACATGCGAACATGTTCTCCACCAAAAACTACCAAAAGAAAATCACTAAAATATTCCTAAACGTATTTTGGTCACTGTTCCCGACCCCGGCCTTTAACATCTCAGTCTAACATAGGTTCTGTTCACCCAGCACTGCCTGACGTGAAACGTACCTTCACGTGCACGTCATCCCATCCATCTTCCCACAGTCCTGTGCGCCAAAGCAAGACAGGGTTCATCACCCTTCCAGAGTGAGGGCAGACGCTCAGTGATGCTCATGGACTTGCCAGAGTGGTTAAGATACAGAGCCAGGACTTCAGTCCAGGTATGCTGCCTCTCCACGTGATCCCTCTAATACCTTGATGCCCTGCCCAGTAGAAAATGGGAGAACTCTGTCCTTTCCAGATGCCATGCTGTTAAGAGACTAACTACCATCCTAGTCAACATGATCAGCAGCACATTCAGTGATAAACAGAAGGCCTCGGGGCTGCCAATACCCACAGTGTGGTTTGTTTGCCTGTGTCTGATAAGAGCATCTTAGCCATAGCTGGACACTAAGACATCTTATACTTGGCCCGGGAACATTAACTAAATACTAAACCATTTCAGGCATGCCAGATGCTCGTCAGAGTTACCTCAAGATGGACCAGAATGGGAATCCACTGCACAGAAGAAGAAGCTGATATTCTGGAAGCATCGAGCGCTAAGAGCGATGGGAAATGGTGACTGTGGCACTGTTGGCACCCCAAGAACCCACATTTACTCTTTCCAAAGGATAAAGCTGTGTCCCTCGAGAAGGGCAGTGGTTGAACAAACTAGTAAAAATTCCTGTTACATGCAACCTCCGTTCAGAAAGAAGCTTTCGATCGGCTTCACGGCAAATGTCCTTTCAAACACCCATTCCGCTTAGATTCTAATTTCTTCCTAATTATTTTTTCCTTCAAAAGAGAAATTACAAAATTAGAAAGATTACTTTGTAGCTCATACCCATTTTAAAGCATCCCTAGCATTACGTAGTGTTAGTTCAGGGCACTGACACCAGACCATTCACTCCCACAGATGACACAATTCAGCAGGTACGTGTGCAGCCAGCACAGAACTATGGGAGTCTGCAAACTGCAGCAGCAGCTACAGCGGGTACATTCTTTGCTCCCATGTGTCATTTATTTCCTTTCGAAAGATAAGGACAGATGAAATGTTCCGATGGGAGGGCGGGGGATTAAACCTCTGATCTGAACAGCAACCCATACAGTGAGGCGCAGAATACCACATGCATGAAATATTTCTTAAAGCATAAACTGAGCAGCGTTTAACAGTTTCTGCTTAGTGGTGTGCAAAATGACATTTTATCAGTGGAGTTAAGGAAAGGGACCTTATCATAACAAATCGTTTGAAATAACAAAAAAAAAAAATAATAATAATACCATCTTGTAAAACTGGTACTTAGAAACAAAATGGTAATTAAGTATTGCTGGGTTCAAAATAATGCTTACAAAATAGCGTGTATGCCCTTGTTATGATTTACATACAGAAATGCAACATATATGTGTGTGCATGCATGTGTATGTTTGTATGTATGTATGTATGTATGTATAAGTGATACTTGTTTATGAGTTTGCACTTATGGCTTAAATAACAAGAAAGGCATAAAGATTAACTCTGGCTGTCTGGATGACAAAGTTCAGATTATCTTAATTTCTTTCAGATTCATTAGGGTATAATTTTTTTTGTCAGGATCATGTACAGCTTTTCTAATTGTTTTAAAAACTCAGTATTTAATGTTAGCAAATCTAGCAAATTCCATTATTGAGACAAATGTCACTATATGCACGGATTATAATACTGTTATAAGATTACAGTGTACATTATACGACTAATGAACCAAAGCGATAAAATTTTTAATCAGAGATATTCTTTTTATTTTAAAAAGTGGTGCTTGTTATATTTAACAGGATCTTCACTCCGCGTGGCTGGTTTTCGTGTTTAAAAAGGTAATAGCTCTCTGAAAATTCATATATGCAGATGAGATGACACGAAGAAGAAAGTATCACAATGGCTCAGTCTTATAAATGAAAATGTCTAACATATCTTAATTCCTAAGAATGCCAAGAACGTGCAAGTTTCTCGCAGAGCAATTAGCAGGCTGTGGCACCAACAGAGCCAAGAGAGCCCAGGGAAAGTCTATCACGAGTAACTGCAGCTATTTTATTCTTGGGCAGGTTAGGCCTGGGTACCTTTTATTTCATTCTTCTTTAAATAAAAAGAAAATCAAAAAGTTTCTTTCAGAATGTTATCAATATCAATTCAAAAAATATCTCAAAGAAATGTAAAAATAATGGTATATACTAAAAGTCATGAGAAAACCCCTGTGAACCAGGCCTGCTATGGCATTACGGTTTCTGCATTCACAGAGGAGGCTATATTGTTTGAAAATCTTTATAAATAAGAGGTTTCAGATGAAGGCTCTCTAATGAAGTACTCAGAAACACATATTTATGAAATGTACTATATTTCTGGGGGTACTTTTTACACACTAAGTCTTAAAGCGGCTTCATTAGGCAGATTGAAAGAGTCTCGCTTTTTAAACAGTGTAAGCCTAGACATGAGACACAAGAACCAAGTCACTTAGAAGCCTGCACAGCTGTAAGAAAAGCAGAGTCCTGGTGACCCTGACAAGTGTCTGAAATTCCTCTGCTCCTGTGTGCGGTGAGATTCCGGGACTCTAAGCTGCAGCCATCAACAAGGCTAGGTCCCCAGCTCTTGAAGCTTTCCTGTTTGTGGAGATCTGACAAATCCTCCATAATTACAACATCTGTTACTACCCAGGAGTGGCAGTGGATGAGCCCACTTGGTCACCATACCAGTGCTGAGTTGGGAATGTCTACTCTTCTTTCTAGAGACGAAGAGACCAAAATAGACAAGTCAGGAAACAGATTTAATTAGCCCTCTTCTGGATTTCTATTCCTCTCTGTTTTCTGCACAAATGAAATTGTATTTTATAGAAAGACCCTACTTTTATTCCTTGTCTCTTTTTGTCATCCTAAGGTACAAACACAAACATGAGCCATGCTTTGCAGAAAGCAAAGGGTAGGACAGTGAAGCTACTCATCGGACGTCTGGTCTGTTAACATCTTCCTCTCAGTCAGCTCCACTTGTAAATCAACCAGTGCCCCCGGGCAGCACGCTAAGACAACGGTAGTAAAATTAGACCGAAGCAGAGCCTGGCCACTCACAACCTGAAGGGGGGGGGTGAGGCTGTGCTGCACACAACAAACATGTCACACAGCAGCGACCGATGGCGTTTAATGTCTGTCTGCTCCTTATCACTGAATGGTAACATACAAATATTTATTGACCACTTCTCAACGTTTGGTAGATCTTACCAGCATTACAGATCAAAGTTCCTCTGAGGACATGCTTGGGAGTGTAAGAAGATGGGGATCAGGCATTGCCTTCACGTAGTATGAACAGAATGTGTCCTTCACTGGTCTTCCGCCTTCACACTGGCCAGTTTAGTTAAAGTTTTGGTCTGTGTGGTTTGGTTTGTCTTAGCATTACAGTAAAAGCATGAAAGGTTCTGAACAGGAAAACAGTCTTAAACTTGCCACAAGCTCTTAGACAAGAGGCTCCACTGAGGCCATGACCCCCCTGGAAAGTCACCTGACATAGAAAGAAAGCAGGAAGTTAAGGCAGACCGTACTTGGTAAAGTACTTAAGGCTCCAGAAGAAACTATGAAGAAAGGATCCTAAGTAGCCATTCCTCAACATAAAACATATAAACACCTTGGAGTGGTGAAAGGAGAGCCTGTTGCTCCTCCACCCTCATGGGGCTTCAGAGGGATAGGACGAAGTCACCAGGCCCTGCATGCTTCCTCCACGCGCTCTCCGTTCGCTGCCTCGCTCACTCCTGTTACAGTCCTGAAGAAACGCTACATCCCAGTTTGTAAAACTGGGGCACGAAGCTAGCATTTCTACGCTGGTACATCAAAACTATACCCGCATTCTCATTTTTTTTCTAGCGCTATTCGAAAAAGTGAAGATAGGGAATCAGCCTAGGTTTCTACAGCAAATAAATGGATCAACCATATAGTTTATATACATGGCAGAATATTATTAGCCAATAAAATGCAACATCCTGTCAATGATAACACTCATAAATACAAAGGGTTAATGTCCTGGCAGCACAGATGAACTCGGAGGACATTGTTCAATGAAGTGTCTGGCAGTCAACCAACGCCACATGTTGTCATTCGTGTGTGGAAGCTGAGTGAGAGGCTTTCAGTGGAGAGAGGATACGGATTTCTGCAGGACCTGGGAAGTCTAGAGCAGTGGGCGCCACAGTTCTACAGCACAGGGCAGAGGATGTACTTTCTAGTAGTTTGCTATGTACGTCCAAATCACTAGAAGAAAGAATTCTGATGTCCCCAACACACAGTGTCTGAGGTGACGACATGCCCCAACTGTCCTTATTGGATCACTACTTACTGATACATATTGCATCTATGCAAGAGAATATTATACTCCACAAGTATACACATCACTAGGTGCCAACTACAAATTTTTAAAATACTGAATTCCTACAAATATGGAAGTATAGTGAACACATATTATCCTGTACGAAGCTGAAAAGTTCACTTTTGTATTATTTAGTTACCGAATTGTATCTGTGAATTTTTCTATGATGTAGCATAAACTGTGACCCATGCAGATGTATTATGAATATCTTCTAAATAGAATAAAAACGTAAGTTTCCAAGCTTTTACTCTTGCCAGTTAACACAGACTGTTTGACTCCTCGGTGTCAGACTGACCACTTCGACTTTGCAGTCAGCTACTTTGAGACTTAAATCTGCTCGACCGTCTACGAGATTTTGATCTAAGGAGAATTACCTGCGGTGGCTGTTGCTTGCTAGTTTTAAAATGGAGATACTGCCACTTGTTTGACAGTCCCATTAGAGAGCTATGTGAGTTGACAGGGTCTGGTACATGGAAGGTTTGCTGAAATGGAAGCTGCCGTCAGGGGCAGGGGCAGCAGCGGTAGCGGCAGTGGCAGCAGTGGTGGCGACATCCATTTTATTGTTTCCTAATTTTCTAACTACTTGTTTATTACTGAACTACAGTGCACCCTATGGATATCATCAGAAAACTTACCTGAGCACTCAGGATATGACGACATGTATAGCCATTAGCAGAGCTAAACAGTAAGTGCCTGGTATTTCTCTCTTGCTATTCCTTATATCACAACCACAGAGAATTAATGTTTTTATCCCCAAAAGTATTATCATTATTATTATTATTATTATCATTATTATTATTATTATTATTATTATTATTATTATTCCTTTAGTGAGTTTTTTTCTAAATCAATAAAGTTTGGGGAAAAATCTTTATTTGTGAATTTTGGCAAGAGCAAATCAAGTTAGCCAAATAAAGGATTATTTCACAATTACTAGAAAAATCTCAAATCATATTGTATTCATATCTATAGTAAATTTGTAAATATCGATAATCAAATTTAAAGCACACTTAATCTTGTTGTAAATAATGGTAAATCCTATAAAAGTAAAAATGTTTGATGCTTAATTATGTAATTATGTTTTAGATTTTAAAAAAAGCTTTAAACTTTTTTTTTTTTTTTGTAGAGCATAACCCACGCTCTAATAATGGGCTAAATTAGGGTGTAGTCTATGTAAAAGCTAATACAGATCATATGAACTAACACTCATTTTATACAAAATTAAAATTCTACATGGTCACAAACTAAAGAAAGAAAAAGATTATTTTAATCTTCTAAATATTAAAAGTTAGTTTTAAAAATTTTTCTTCTAAACATATTGAAAAATCTAGAAAACTGTTCAGGGAGAACAGTCTTTTGTAAAATCAGGCTTCCTATAGTTTACACAGTACTGGTGAATTTTTTCCAAATGAAGGCTTTGGTACTAAGAGAAAGTATTTAGTTAATTTTGTGTTTTCCAACCTGCAATGTAATATGAGCTTTAAGAAAATATGATCACAAACTGCAGTCACACTAGAGCAGGATAGCAACTTGAACAACATTTGAAAATGAATCCTTCTGAAAATAAGTTCCTGCTAAGGACTTAAAGTTATCCAAGATTTCATGAGTTGATGTTTTGAGCTTTAAAAAGAAACGGTCCTGTTTGCACACTATAGTGCAATGCTCAATAAATCAAACCATCAAAAGGCAAAGGACTCTTTAATGCAAAATACAGCTGGACTCTGGGTTTTTCAAAAATTTAAATGTGGATTTTTTTGTAATTAACATGTAAAAATTTCAGATCTTTCTCTTGAAATTTTTTACATAAGGTGGCTTATTTTAAAACAACAAAAGCAACAAACAGATAATTGCCTGAACAGATAATAGCCTAATGCCTTCCCAGCTTCCTCTGAGTGGAAAGTGGGTCCTTTGATATTGTCCTTTGACATAAACACATACTTTTCTTTGTATAATGCTTTACTACATTATTTTAATAGGCTAGTTCTGGCTTTAAAAAATACGTTTTTATGCTACGTGATAGAAAACATTTTTTTGCATCTCGTCTAAATTATTCACAATACTCCAAGGCTTTCACTCTCTGCCCGTTAGTAAAATTTATTGTTGTACACATTTCTGTAGCTAACGATGGTATTTAGGCTCTAACCTGGCATGCTACAACCTCTGGCCCACCCTTGAGCCCCTCCATTGCAAAGGTCTCCAGGTGCAGTTTGGGTAGCTGCAGGGTGAAGTCATTCCTAGTTGCTGTAGTCCGTGACAGGGAGATCTGATCTCTGACCTAAAGGGGAAAAAAAAAACAGCATCAATGGTAATTCCCCTTCAGACACATTAACTGGGATGAACTGGGTCCCCTTGAGCCCACTGAGTGGACTTGCATTGATCGCTGGACCTGAAATCCATGAATAAATTTAGGACTAATTGATTTTTCGTTGCAAATAAATCTCTAATTCAGAGTGCTAGGGGAGAATGTTAAGAAGAAAAAGCATCCTCCCGGTTGAAGTGAAGAGGGGAGAAGAGGCACAGAAGCCTTCTGATCAAGACCCTTTGAATTATTCCTTCACAGCTCCACTCTCAAAATGTGGGGGGTGGGGGGGCAAAATCAAAAGCAAGCTGCAATCCCCTATTATCACTCTCTTAAAAGCGTGTTTAGCTGACATTAGATCATGCATGTTGTACTAGGAACTGGGGTTTAAAAAGAAACTTCACTAATACATGCTCTGGAATAAGAACAGATACACTCAACACAAAAGGAGACTTCAAAATACACAAGTACCGCATTGGTTTGGCCTGCTCGGTCTCCTAAAACTGTAGGAGTTAATTAAACTTAAGTCTTAACAATAAATGCATAGAAACCAGTTTGGTCACAAAACCTCTAAACAAGATAACGGAAATAAAATCAGTAGCATTTGTACACGAGTTTAAGTATTCAGAAGTAGGAAGCAAACATGTGCAGACAGAGTTCTAATTCCGAGCTTCTGTAGGCAGTTGATATCACACTGCCACCTTCTGGACAAGTCAGCACACGCATAGCAAATACAAAGAAACTCCAGTATTTAGCCTTATGAATTCTGCACTCAGGTTTGCATTTAAGATAACGTTTGCCGGTCAGCTGAGTAAGAAGAGCTTTCATTATACAAAAATATTTTCTACCATTTCGTGTGCTTGGGTAGGTTTTTAATTTCTTTTTTGCTAACATATATTTAGCGAATACTATAAAACTACCTTACACAGTTTTGGGAGATAGCTCAGTGATTAAAGAACTTACCACGCAGGCATAAGGACCTGAGTTTGGACCCCCAGCACCCATGTGAAAACATGGCACATGCTGGAGGTAGGAACGGGTGGAGTCCTGGGATTCTCTGGCCACTCAGTTCAACCAATCCAGAGATGTGAGTTCAGTGAGAGATCCTAACATAAAAACTGGGGAGGGGGATAGAGTAACAAAGGAAGATGCTGATCTTCATCAGCCTCTGGCTTCCATGCCCCTGTGCAAACACAAGTGCACACACAAACACACAAAGATCTCTCTCACACACAAACATACAAAGAACATACACACACTAACCACATAATCTAACCACATGACTGTTTTTTACAAGAAGCACAGAAGCACACATCAAGAATGGTGTTAAGTATAAAAGATAAGACTAACTGACAAATGAATCCACTTCTAAGTCTTGTTCTGTCTGAACGTCAGCTGTGACAGACACTGTAGCCCATGCCTGTAATCCCAGCACACCAGGGCATGAGGTCACAAGCGCCAAGGACAGTCTGGGCTACACAGCAAGTGGAAGATCAACCTGGACCACACACCAAGACCGTGATTCAATCAATCAGTCAGTCAATGAAATAAATAAACTGTCCGTTTTTCTGTTCTACTCGGGCAACTTGAAAAACTGTTAGAATTCTTTACTACCTATAAAATCAGTTAGATATGAAATATAGACATCTCACGGACTGTCGTATTCTGTAGGGTTTTTTTTAACCAGCAAACACTCGTAAGCAAAGACATTTTTAATTGTTCATGCTAGTGTATGGATGTATATAAGAATCCTTGCTTTCCCAAGCTAGTTCTGAGACTTTTCTGTCCGTAAGTGAACGTGAGAGGATGTGTAGCTAACACGGCAGGGTCTGTCTCCCAGAGGTGCGGGCTCTCCTTACTTCCTGCAGGTCTGATTCACAGTGTGCGCTTAGTTTCCAACAGTACTTCCCAGTCTTCTATCGGGATGAGCGTTCTACTGCACAAGGCAAACTACATTTTACAAGTATCACTGCATCTGTTGGAACTTTCTTCGGTATGTGTACCTTCCTTCTTCCTTTTCTGTCACCAGTGATAGCTCAGATAAAAGAAAACACTAATGTGGATTAAGGTACTGAGAATTTATCAACATCAAAACCACTGGTGTTTTTGCCTTCTACCCTTCTGAACCATAGTCAATAGATCTAAATATTTTACTGCACCCTGGCCAATTCATTGTTTGATGTTTAAAAACTCACCCAGAATCAAAGAAAATTTATTAAATTTGAGCCCCCAAATGAGATACTATTAGCTTTGAAAGTCGGGTTTAACTGTGGTTTTGATGATTCTCTTTTTTCTGCGACAGAATTCACAAGGGGATTCCTGGATGTCAAAGCACAGAAGCAGATTGCTAATACGGGCATGGAGGGGGAACCGCGAAACACAGGCACAACTCACCTCGGTGCCAGCACACGAGCGTCCTTAACTCAAGTGGCACTGGGTGCTAGCCTGCCCCCATGAAGACGGCACACAACCAGCAGAGAGACACATCCTACACTCGACAGTAAGGCCTCTGAGCGTCTAAACCTCGAACAGTCTCAGTCCCCGGATTTGTCCTTTAATGCCTAAGCCCCACTTATCCTGAGGGTATACGAGCACTGTGCTAGTGTGCTTGGCCTAACTTGCATGTGAATACTTCCAATTGGTTAAAGATACTATGTTAAAGTTGACAGTGCCACCGAGATCCAGTGACCCAGGACAAATCATGGATAGCACATCACAAGTTGTCCCATTACAATTCTGAAAGATTTTCCCACATTTAAACTATGCTGAAACTTGGAAAGGTGTCTAAAACTGTTCTTCAAATGGCTGTAGGATGTTTTTAGAAGAATCTTGAGAAAGGCTTGTGTAGGATTTCTTTTATCTTAATGGATAAAGAGAGCGAATCCATCAAGCTGAGAGCATATGAATAACTAGCACCAGGTCAGGCGGAAGAAATACCGATGCCGAGAAGAAGCTGCTGTGAAGGGCAGCAAGGGAGAGAAGACACAAGGGCGGGAAGGGGACAGCTGAGAAAGGCACTGCTGAGGCTGCGTGAACATCTGGCTATGGAGGAAACTGACTCACAGGACAGCCAGAGAGGACTCTCCCCTGCTGCGGGCTCTGCTCCCAGGGGAACAAAAAGACTGGGCGCCAAAAGACTAAGAGACCTTTTCAACACAGATGATGTGGAATTTCCTTAGAGACATGCCCACTGCTCACAAAAATACTCTCTTCCAGAAAGAGAATCTAAAACAAATTCCTAGCTACTACACTTTTTAAATAAAATTAGAAAAATAAATCTATTTTTTCAGAAAGCATTCACTTTTCCAAGTTCCTATTTTAACATAAATAGAAATATAATAGTCACATGTCCATGGATTAAATTATAATCTCAAAATGGGCAGTGGTGGTGGCCTTTTATCCCAGAATCTAGGGACCAGAGACAGCAAATCACTGAGTTCTGGGGTAAATTGGTCAACAGAGCAAGTTCCAGGATAGCCAGGGCTACACAGAGAAAACATGTCTCAAAGGAAAAAAAAATGGCTAGATACTTAGATAGAGATACAGACAGACAGATACATATATGCATACATACACACACACACATATATATATGTAGGTAGATACATAGACAGACAGATAGACAAATATAGTTTCAAAAGTTAGTCTTGAATCCTATCTACTTCATCGATTGTGCTATGTTTACAACTATATACCTTTTTACTCTTACTAAAAGCATATAAGATGTTTTCTGCTCAAACTGCTTAGTGATTCATCTTAGTTAATTGATTTACTTATTTGTCTTAATTAATGCTCAGTGAATGTTTTGTATTCTACATATTACATAAGACATTATAAAACAGTGATTTTTTTTTTAGCATTGTTAAAGATTTACTTTATTTTACTGTTAAGTATATATACGTGTGTGTCTGCGCACAGGTGAGTGTAGCTGCTCACGGAGTCCACAAGAAGACATCCCTTAGGGCCTCCCGACCTGGTCCTCCACAAGAGCTGCATGGGCTCTTACCTAAGCTGTCTCTCCAGCTCCTGGTGTCTCTGTATGCTTAAGAAGAATAAAGGACAGTAGCTGCAGTACTTCTGCTCTGGAATTTTAATTTTCAGAAGCACAAATTTACTTTTTTCTCTTACTTACTGCTGACCTTTAGAAAGAAAGTATTTCCAACAGGTAAGTCATAAGGCACAAGAGACAAAGAAACAGAGCTCTAAGAACTCTGTCATGAAAAACTGTCTCTAGGTGACTGTCTTTTAAACTATTATCATAATTCGTTTCTATTCATGGTCTCATGAGATTCACAGGTCTAATCCACTTCTGTTCTTCTGGTAACTGTTAGCTGCAAACTACCAATGTGCTTTCTAACTTCCTTCAAGTCTACCTTAATATAATTTCTGTCAGATATTACCAACTATAGGATTGGTGGTTTCTAGACAATTACTTAGCTCCTCCTTCCGGATGCCATACGCACAGTGGCGGCTACTTTTATGTCAATTTGACTGAAGCTGGAGTCATCTGAGGAAAGAACGAAAGTGCCTCCATAAAATCTAACAGCAGGCAAGCCTGTGGAACATTCGCTTGACCGATAATTGATGTGGTCAGGCCCAGTCCATTGTAGGTGGTGCTAAACCCTAGGTCCTGGAGTGTACAAGAAAATAGACTGAGCAAGTTAAAAGGAACAAGCCAGTAAGACCTGTTCTCTCAAGACCTCTGCTTCAGTCCCTGCCTCTAGGTTCCTACCTTGGTTTCCGTCTATGGATTATGTAGGTCAAACCGCATGCCCGCCCCCACCTGCGAGAGAGAGAGAGAGAGAGAGAGAGAGAGAGAGAGAGAGAGAGAGAGAGAGAGAAAGAGAGAGAGAGAGAACCGTGAAATACTCTACACAATAGTCATAATCCCTAAAGAATGATGTCCCAAGACATAAACAGCCCCATGACCCATACCTACTTTAAGACCTTGAGTCTCTCAGTAGAGCCAGGCACTTTGGCGTCACTATAGCAAGCACAGACTTTTTTTAAGTCCCAAAGCAGGAGGATCTGAGTTACCTCACTCAGAATGATATGTGGATATTAGCTGGGGGGGGGGGGAGTCCAGAATATCCAAGATACAGTCCACAAAACTCAAAAAGGTCAACAAGATGAAGGGCCCAAGTGAGGAAACCCCAGTCCCACTTGGGACAGAGAAGAGAACAACCACAAGGTAGGAGAGAGGGGGGGGGGAATGGGGGGAGGGGAACATGATCTGTTTTGGGGGGGGAAGGACTGAACCCCTGAGGGCCAGCAGAAAGAATGCAAACAGGCGACATTGGGAGATAGGAGGTGGGAGGACCCTCCAGAGTGTACCAGAGTCATGGGAGATAAGAGACCCCAGGACTCAAAAAGGGGGGCCTAGATGTAATGTCCTACTGTGGAAAGGGGGAACTTGTAGAGCCCATCTCCAGCAGAAAGACAGGGCATGAAGTGAGGGATGGGGTTGTCATTCCACTCTGACCCATAACTGTTACTGTCTGAAAAAGTGCAGGGATGGAAATGGAGAAGAGCCTGGGGAAAAGAAAGTCAGGGGACATGCCCAAAGTGGGATACAGATCAAGGGGAGACCCCAAAGCCTGACACCATTACAAAGGCTATGGGGTGCTCACAAAAAATATCTTCCTCCAGAAAGACCCAACAAGCAGCTGAAAGAGTCAAATGCAGATATTCCCAACCAACCAACCAACCAACTAACCAACCAACCAACCAACCAACCAACAGAAGCTGCTGACCCCTGTGGTTGAGTTAGGGAAAAGCTGGAGGAAGCTGAGGAGGAGGGTGACCCTGTAAGAGTACCAGCAGTCTCAATTAACCTGGACCCCAGAGATCTCTCAGACACTGGATCACCAGCCAGGCAGCATACACCAGCTGAAATGAGGCCCCATCACATATACAGCAGAGGACTCTCAGGTCTGAGTACAGTCAGAAAAGATGCACCTAACCCTCAAGAGACTAGAGGCCCCAGGGAGTTTAGAGGTCTAGTGGGGTGGGGACCTCCTCATGGAGACAGGGGGGAGGGAGGAGGTGTGAAATGTGAAACAGTAGGAGGGTGGACCTGGAGGGGAGTAAAATCTTGAGTGTAAAAAAAAACCAAGCAGGAGGATGAGAAACTACCCTTGACCTGCAACTTGCAAAGCCAGAACTCTCTAATACCGCCAGCTGTCACCAGAAATGAGGCAAAGTTGGCACCAAAACTATTTCCACAGTGCAGCTACATCCCAGCTCAGCCACCCGACAGAACAGCTACATCTCAGGTACCGATATAAATAACTGGTCTTGAATCGACCCATCAAGTTGGCTACATCCTGTTAATGATCTGAAAAAACTAAATATTCAGATCAAATTATCAGCATGGATAGTCTGGTGACTTAACCATTTATATTTTACATCGGTACTAGACACCAAGATGTTTAGGCTGCCATACAGTTCTCCCACAAACAGATTACCATGGTCTCATGCTATGTAAGCAAGCATAAAAACCCAAACTTGAAAATAGGCAAATACGTTTACAAGTTGTTAAAGTCTTCCACAAAAAGATTATTTTCCTCAGAATAATTTTTTTTAAATGAGACACAGGAACACGGCTAAGCGTGTGCAGATGGCACTTTGCACCGTCTTATCCTTCGTTGTCAGGGTTCAAAGTCCCTCCTGTGCTGGCATGCCATTTCTAACTCAGCTGGGCCAGAGACACGAACAACATGAATAACACCACGCAAGAACGCTGTATGACAGGGCTGTCAATGTCAGGATGGCTGTGCTCACACCTCTGTGCCTTTCAGCTCATCTTTACGAAACAGGTTTTAAAAAAAGAAAAAGGAGACCTCAGACTTCAAAGATCACAAGTAGCACTGATAGTCATTAATGAGCCACTGATGACTGGCTTTTTAGAGGCAACTTCTAAAGTACAATCAGTTCCATAAGTAAAAAATGATCTCATAGTCTTTTCATTCCTTTTAATTTTCTGCCAGACAAATCCAAAAGATAATCTTGCATCAGAATGGATCCTGGTCAGCACTTTCACGAGAGGATTATACAATCATATGGAAAAGCCTCGGCTGCAGGGGTCTCTTCAGCCACGTCTGGACTTGCTCCCTTGTATTCCCCAGCGCACCCTAAAATGGACATGAGTGTCCTTTTCACTGCAGCGTAGTCGAACTGGCCTGTACCGTTTGCACACATCTTTCCTAGAGGAACGCTCACCACTGGCTCTAGGCTTTTTCCATTAGCTATTGATTAGGCAAAGTAAATGCAGATGTTAGTTTTAGCAATCAAATAAACAAAATAGATGGTAGTACTATCAAGACTTAGAATGGACTATAAAAATAGCTTTTGTTATGTTCAGAGACGGGATGATGATAAAGTCTGACTCACTCAGCAAACATCTGGAAGTACCAGGATGGTGACGGATGCTGTGGATGTAGAAGTCGGGAGACAGAATTCCATCCCTCAATGACTTCCAGCTCCAGTGGCATAATTAATCTCTCTGAGTGGGTTTCCAGCCTCTCATCTATCCACTGTGGTTTGTTCTCCTGTCCATTGCTCTCCCACCTTCTCTCTCTGCCAGAATATTATGCTAATCAATCTTAAACCTTTATCTAGCACTGATTTCCCCTAAGGTTCAAAAGCATGTCCTGCTGGTTATTGCACATTACTAAACCAAGTACCTGAAAAGTGAAACTCCTTTCCCCCTTAAAGGTAGATGCATTCACCTAAAGGTAGATGCATTCACTTCAGGGAGCTCCCATCACAAGACCGTCACGCTGAGACTTTTTCACCCCAACGTGCCATTTCACTCTATTGTCACCTACTATCAACAGCCTGATCCACGTCCTCCCAGCACTCATCTCGCCTAGTGGTATGGCCTCCTAAGAGAACTCTCTGCTCACAGACTCACAGCCCTTAAACATGACTCCATTAAGCCCCATCTCTTACACTGTCCTTGCATGTGATATACACTGAAAATACCTGGCTGTTTATGCTTTTATGAACGTGTTCGTGTAAGTATGCCTTTTTCATTTTCTTCATACTGCTGGGACCCACCAACTAACTCACATACTAATCCTCTAACAAGACTTCAGGTAACCCCTGGGATTGCTAAGTATGCACCACATTTGAATAACTATATGGATGTGCAAGATCACATTTGTGGATGTGTATTCATCAAGAAATGCTGGAATTAGAGTGTCTTGTTGAAAGAGAAACTATGATTGGTATACAGCTAAACTAAGTCAAATCGATGGACTCGGGAAAAGCTCAAAAGAAGAAACTAGTATGAGATAGGATAAAGATAATGCACAGAACGTATGGAGCACCACTGTGTGTATATGAGAGAGAGAGAGAGAGAGAGAGAGAGAGAGACAGACAGACAGACAGACAGAGACAGAGAGACAGAGAGACAGAGAGAAGCATGAGAGCAAAAACAGAGACCAAGGAGCAAAAGAACCCAAAAAGTCTGAAAGTTATTTCAAAAATATAATTGGGAGCAGTAATGATCATATTTCATTGTATACCTGCACAAAATGAAGGAAAAATATTTTAAAGGCATAATGGTAGACGACTTCAGGATTCTGGAGTGTGAAGGAGAGACATCTGATTAAGGAAGGCAAACACTCAACAAAAATGAGATGAAATAAATCCACAATGAAGCATGTTATAACTAATCACCCGAATCAGGGAGAATGTTAAAAGCATCACGAGAAAAATGACTTGTCATAAACAAAGTTATGTCTGCTAAACTAGCAGCACATTTTTCATTCAGAACCTTATGGGCCATGAGGGAGCAGAATAATATCTTCAAAATGCTAACCTAGAATATTATCCTTGGCAAAAAATGCCATTTGAAAATCATAAAGATACAAAGGTTTTTCTGGTAAACAAAAGCTCAGGAGTTCCTCACCACTAGACTTGCAGTAGATGCTTTTAAAAGTTCTTCAAGGAGAAACAAAATAACACGGGCTAGAGAGATGCTCAGCAGCTAAAATCATTTGGAGTTCATACAGAAGATGTGGTTTGGTTCCCAGCACTCACATGGTGGCTCACAAATATTAGCTGTTATGCACATGGTGCACATGCTTATGTGCAGTCAAACTATTCATGCATGTAAAATAAAATAAGTAAATCTAAAAGATTTAAGTTCTTTCTTGAAAAAAATACTAAAATTGCTCATGAATGCATAACAATTATAAGCAAAGAAAAATATATAATCAATATGTAATCAAATAGAGAACTGTGTTTCATCTAATGTTAATGAATAACATTTTATAATGAATGTGAAAGTTAAAAATATTTCTTTCTTTTTTTCTAATTTCTTTCCTGGTTACCGTTTTATTGCTGTAATAAGGACTATGACAACAAAGGCAGCTAGGGGAGGAAAGAGTTGATTTCAGCTTCCATGACCCAGTCATAATCCACTATAAAGGGAAGTCAGGGTAAGAATTCAGGAACATGGAGACAGGAACTAAAGCAGACACCATGGAGGGGCATTTCTCATTGGCTTGCCCCTCGTGGCTTGTTCTACTTTCTTCCTTATCCAGCTCAGGAGCACCTGCCCAGGGTTGGTACTGCCTACAGTAGAATAGACCCTCTCAGACTGGCCCTCCTACATTAGTCATTAATGAGGAAAGTGCTGCCGATACTTGTTTATAGGCAGGTAGGTTGGGGGAGGGCATTTTCTTGCCTGAGGTTTTCTCTTCTTGAATGACTCTAGATTATGTCAAGTTGACAGAAGCTTAACTGGGGTGAGTTTACACTGTGTCCCGTATCACACCATGGGACGCAGTGTGGGGTTTGTCATCTTGTGAGCAACACCCTTCATAATAAGCTTCTTTTTAAAGTCTGGATGGTATTCTGTTAAGCGGATATGACATTTTCTTTTTCATTCATCTGTTGAGACAACTTTCATTTGCTTACACAGCTTGCCTATTGTAAATTGTGCTAAAATGAACACTGGAGTGTAAATATTTCTTAGAGATTCAGACTTCCATTCTTTTGATAAATGATCTAAAGTGGGGTGGTTGCATCATCTAGCAGTTCTCTTTTTAATTTTTAAGGAAATTTTCTACAGTTGCATCTCACACCTATTTCCTCAGATGCCTGTTGGCCATTTTTGTGTCTCTTCAAATCGCTGGCCTACTTCTAAATCAGGCCACTAAGCTAGATTATTTCATTTGCCATAAAGTTGCTTGTATTTTATAAATTGGCCCATTAACAGTCTCCAGGTTTATAAATATTTCTCACAGGACACAGATTGCATTTATATTCTGTTGGTCATTCCTTCAGTTGTGTGGAGCTTGTGTAGTGTGGTGTAGTGAGATCATTAAGCCTTCTGGGGTTTCTTGTAAGAAAAACATTCTCAAATTTCTCAGGACTAGTTTGTGACCTGATGCACTATGTTTTAGACAATGACCTACATGTATTTAAGAAGAACGTGTGTCTGCTGCTGTTTGGGAATGTTCTGCATGTATTTGTTGGGCCAGTGTGTCTATGGTGGTGTTCTTAATTGCTGTTTCTTTGTTAAGCATCTGTTTGTTCTAGTCATTGCTAAGTGAGGGAGTGTGGCCTCATATTGTATTGTGTTTGTCATTTAGCCTTGTCAATGTGGATTTTGAGGGAATTTGATATTAAATGAATACATATATTTATATCTATTATTCTTTGATAAATGCCTTCATATTAGTCCCTTTGTTATCTCGTCTGAGTTTTTGACTTACAGTCTACTTTATACAGTGCAGTTACATTATTTTGTTTACTATTTGTGTATTTTTTTCAATTTGTCCATATTCAGTCTGCATGAAAGCTTAGATCTAAAATGAGTTCTTTGTAAGTAGAATATGCTGAATCTTGTTTTTATTCCATGAAGCAACTTTGATTGGGAGGTTTGATTCATTTATACTTGAAGTAATTACAGATAAGAAAATATTTGTTATCATATTGCTAAATATTTTGTTGTGTGATTTACTTCTACTTTATCTCCTGTTTTCTTCCTTTGTTTTTTTTTTGTGTTTATTTTTATGTACTTTAATTATTTTGTCTTTGTTGGGTAATTTGTATTGGTACTGCACTAGTTATTTTCCTAATGCTGTGATAAAACACCATGAGTCGGGTAATTTATAAAAGATGATGTTTAATTGGGATTATGGTTCCAGAGGGTTAGAGTCCATGATGGCAGAGCAGCAAAGGCATGGTGTCGGGAACAGCTGAGAGCTCACATCATGAACCACAAGCAGGAAGCAGAGAGGACTGCCTCAAATGGCTCATGTCTTGTGAAACCTCAGAGCTCATCCCCAGAGAAATATCTTCGTCAAGAAGACCAAAATTCCTAATCCTTCCTAAACATTTTCACCAACTGGGGAGCAAGTATTTGAACATGAGTTTATGAGGGTCATTCTCAATTAAACCAACACAGAATACTTTGAAGTTTTGCTGTGGCAGACATAACTATGTTCTGGGGAAGAGAGTAGTAACATTAAATCTTTGAGCTAGAGTAGCCATCAAATACTGAGAGCTCAGTGAACTACTCTAGGGAAGCTTGGAAAACAAGAATGTTGAGAGTAATGCAGATGGCAGATTCCTGGCTTGTGAGATTTCAGAGGGAAGTTTGAGAGGCCTATAAAGACTCTACTGAGGACTTTTGATATCTTGACACTCTGTGGTTCTGAGATGTGGGATGAACTTGATCTAAAGACCTCCTTCCTGAGGACTAGCTTTATGGTACCAGAAAGCAGTACACAAACTTCCAAAGGAGGGAACAACCCAGCTATATGATAGCTTATCAACCAAAAGAACCAGGCTATCATAATAATCCTAATAGTGTAAGAATATCTTGGTGGTGTCTAACAACTCTCTAATTGGATTTAAGATCCACTCAAGGCGCTCGCCTCTAGGGCGGCCCTAGCTGCTGGTCCTGTACCTCTATGGTCTCGCCCTAGAGCTTCGCTATTTTGGGGCCATGGCCACAGTCGTGTGGGTATCAGGCCCCAAGTGACAGCAGTATGGAGGAATTCGACTCCGAAGACTTCTCCACATCGAACGAGGATGAGGACTACGTGCCGTTGGGTGCAGAGTACAGTGAAGGTTATGTCAAAGAATTAGTGAAGGAAGATGAAGTGGATGGTGAAGAGCAGACTGAGAAAACCAAAGGGAAAAGAAGGAAGGCTCAGAGCATTCCAGCCAGGAAGAGAAAACAAAGTGGCCTCTTGTTAGATGAAGAGGAAGATGGCAAGGAAGACTCCGAAGGTAGCAGTAGTGAAGACGATGAAGAGGAGCAAGAAGGAGGCCTTGGGTCAGAGAATGCAAGGAAGAAGAAGGAAGATGAATTGTGGGCCAGTTTTCTTAATGATGTAGGACAAAAGTCAAAAACAGCTCCAAGTTCACAGATTAAGGTGGCAGAGGAGGCTGAAGAGACTAGTTCAAATAAACCTTTGGTCAAAGCAGATGAGCTAGAGAAACCTAAAGAATCAGAAAAGGTGAAGGTTACCAAGGTGTTTGACTTTGCTGGTGAAGAAGTAAGGGTGACTAAGGAAGTAGATGCTACATCTAAGGAAGCCAAGTCTTTCCTCAAGCAAACAGAGACAGAAAAACCACAGGCTCTCCTCACTTCAACAGCAACACCACTCCCTGCTGGGTCAGGGATAAAAAGACCAAGAGGTATGAGCAGCCTTTTAGGGAAAATTGGAGCCAAGAAAAACAGAAAATGAGCACCCTTGAGAAATCCAAACTGGACTGGGAGAGCTTCAAGGAGGAAGAAGGAATTGGTGAAGAACTGGCCATCCATAACCGAGGGAAAGAAGGGTACATTGAATGGAAAGCAATTCTGGATCGAGTGGACCACAGGCAGTTTGAAATTGAGCGGGATCTCAGGCTGAGCAAAATGAAACCTTGACGTTCTGGGGGAAATTTGTAGTAGCTTAAATCTGTTGACAATGTGAGCGCTTCTGTGTCTGAAGTATTTCCAGTGCTCTTCGTCATATTCCAGCAAGTCCCTTTTTCTGTGTTGAAGTTTGGTTAATGTATCTTAATCTCACCTGGTTTCCTTCATTTTTTTTAATTTGTCTTTAAATAAACAAACATACGCCTTCTGTGAGGTTAGTGAAGTGAAGATGCTGTGCTTCTCCCTTTGCTCTGCTGTGAAGGCTAGCCAGGCCCAGCTGTCACATCTCAGATCTGTCTGATGCTCACAAGTCTCTAAATCAGCCTTTCCTGGAGGCCCCTAGGGGACTTCCTGGGCTGGGCAGAGTCTCTGGGCATTTGTTCTCAGTTCATTCAACTTTTCTCTCGTGTAAGACTCTCACATGTGAGATGGGGAACATTGGGATAAACTAATGCTGAGTGGCTATGTGTTTTCTACCTCTGTAGTTCTTCAGGGTTTTGTATTTGTCAAGGGATGTCCTTGCCGGTATTGCTGACACACACCTAGAATCCCAGCACCTGGAAGACTGACCAGGAACTGCTGCAAATCTGAGGGAGGGCAGCCTGGGCTACAGAGTTCCAGCCCAGCCTAGCCTGGAGAGTGAGAAATGGGGATAGGGAGGATGCCAAAGACCCCGTGTTCTTTATACTCCTTAGACTTCCCAACTCAAAGTTCCTGCTTAGGAAGCATTGAAGAGAAGAATAAGTAACAAGCCGCCCAGGCCACTATATCATTAAATTCCATCCCCTGTTCCAAGGGCATGGGAATGGGGAGAAGGTGGGCCTCAAAGACTGAATTCTGTTTCCTACTCAGATACAGCTCTGTGGCCTTACCACAGCTTTGTTTTCTGGGCTGTGGATGGTGTGAGTCACATCAGCCTAAGACCAAAGAATACTAGGTCACAGTGGACTTCCTGTGTAGGAAGTTTACAGGCTACATTTGAACTCATGGTCTGTTCACATCCATCTGCAAAGGACTGTACAGGTGACACAGAGCATACCAAGTTGGCATCACGATAGATCGATAGCCTCTACTGAGACTTGGATGAGGAAAGAAGTCATTCAGCCAGAACCAGCCAGCATCCCATTAGGGTAGGACCTCCATACCTGTAAGACGGGCCCGCCTGCAATCTGTCTGGTATGTCACCCATGCCCTGGCTTGATAATTGTCTTGCAGTTCTGCGTACCCCAGCATCCCATCTCAGCAGCCATAGTATCAACAGCTCATGAGTCAACTGCCCATATATGCAGATGTTTGCAATCCTTCGGATAAAGGGCCATGCACGCATGCTAACTTGGGTCTTCCTCTTAGCAAAGGCCTATGAGATTAAGAAGTCTGTGGGTCACTGAGACTCACTTATGGGCATCAGCCCTGGCAGCCCTCACAATAGTCTTTTTCCATTGGTGGCCTGTATTCAGTGCTCGTCACCTCTCTAAAAAATGCTGTTTCTCCTGGGTGTGTCTACTCCCAGCTAGGCACATGTGACCCAGGGGATACCAGTTTGACTGACTTAGTTACAAGCACAAATTAAAGCCTGTGTACCAGTGCATGTCGGCATCAGTAAGACTAAAGGTGGCCTCACAGCAGACCTGGGTCATCACAGGACTCTGGCTGCAGGGGAGGCTGCAGGTGTATGCATGTAGTGTTTCCAGCCCCTCTCAGAAGCTGACAGTCTTTCTAAAGCTGTCCCAGGAGGGTAGGGGGGTTGAAGATGAAAGCAGATGACCATGTGTTTGATAGTTCCTGAGCCTGGGAGAGGGGTATATACAATGTTATTCTCAATTTGGATATCGATTTCAATTTTTCCTAATGAAACATTTTCTAAAGTTGAAAAAAAAAAAGGATCCACTCAACAAGAGAGAAATAAAGCTTGGTACTGAAACCTATCCAGTTACTATCAAAGGCTGGTGAAGCATGTATCTTGGAAGAGAACCTACAACCACTACTTTACTAATCCAATATAATCTATAGCTACACTCTAAATATCTATCCCTATACACATAGATAACTTTATAGATTCTCTTTGAAGCAGATGGAAGCCATTATAGAAAACTTCAGCTAACCAAAGTACAGAGCTTTGGGGCCCAGTTCCAACTGCTATGCCTGTAACACAGCTCTGAACCTAAGGCTCGGGGGTCACTGCAGAATGGGGTAGGGGGTACTGTAAGAACCAGGAAAACAGACAACTTTGAGAGATCATGTCTCTTAGAAATGTCAGAGGAGCGACACCTGTAAGGTCTCACCAGCATGACTTCCTAAACATGAGATGAGCAATGAAAACACCAGTAGCCACACTAATGTGTAAAAAGAAAAGGTATAAACCTCAACCATTAACTAAGTAAGACCCATAGGAAGCTAAGGAATGCTGAGGGTGGGAGAGATAGTCTACCCCAGGGAAGAGCATATGTCTGGTCATCTCAGAAAAAAACACATACAAGTAACATTATACAGACTAGATAAGTTTTATACACATACACACACACACACACACACACACACATTCAAAGACTTAATTTGAAAGAGTGCAAGGTAAATATAAGAGAAGGGTTGGAGTAAAGAGGGGGAATGGGGAAATATGATTATATTATAGTCTTAAAAATTAAAATATATAATTAAAAATAAAATAAAGGAGACTGTGATTCTGGTTGACTGAAGCTGAAGAATTAGCTGTGATTAACAGGAAATCAGAGCCACTGAAATGAAACTTTTGCTTTGCTAGGACAATTGATACTGACTAAGTAGAGCTGAGAAATTACTGGTGATTAACGTGAGCCCAGCACCACTGAGGTGAAATCATCCGGGTGTATTCTCTCAGGGTCAGCACACAGAAGCTGTGATCCAGAAAAGGCTGAGGCTGTACCATGTTCTGGTACCTGAACTAGGTAATGGATAAGAGTTTCATAGGTGCCTGGTTCTGAAATCATAAAGGGGTCATAGAGAGCAGCTGAGGCTTTGCATGTGAGAGCAGAAGAGGCCTTTAGTAAAGGTGTGGCCTCATTTGCAGTAGAAGCCCCAGGATCGAAGGAGTCATGGGGAGAAACTAAGGCTTGACACCAAGAAGCAGGATCAGAGTCCCTGAGAAAGCACAGGAAAAGCTATTGATAAAGTACAGGTCAGTTGCAATGGAGAGACCCACATTCCAATATAATTATGCAGTGACCACCAAAGACATCAACAGCTGCTAGCAGAGCAAGTCTGGGATGCAGACAAGCTGTTGTGTGCTGCAAACAGAAGAGTTGGAGAAATGGAGCCCACTGGAGCCCAGAGGATCATGAGTGAGTCCTAGATGTCAAGTACTGAACCAAATGCTGTTGAGTTTTGGTTTTCCTTTGTTTAAATTGTGACTACACTATGCTTCTTTCTTCTTTGAGCATGAATGTAGGTAACTTATTTTTATTTTACAGGAACCTGAAAAAAAAAAAGAGATTTTAGAATTTGAGAGATTCGGAGATATATTACAGAGATTTCGGTTATCTTAGACAAAGCTTTGGTACTTTAATGAGTCTTTGTACTACTGAGACTGAATATTTTAAACTGTTTAGTTTTAAATTTTTTCATAGAAAAATGTTTGAGTTTTTAAAGACCGTAAGACTTTTAAAAATTGAAATGTTTAATATGAGAGCTTGGTGATGAACAGAGCAAAGGTTAGGTCTGTGTATCAAGGTGACAATGTGTCAACTGTCCTTGATAGATTTTTTTTTTTTGTCAACTTGACACAAGTTAGAGTCATTCAAGAATCAAGAATGTCAACTAAGAAAAGTTTCTATTGGATTGACCTATATGCATGCCTATGGGGCTTTTTCTTGATTAATGATTGATGTGCGCAGTGTGGACCCTGATCAGGTGGTTCTGAGTTCTCCTGAAAAGGCAGGCTGATCAAGGAATGAGGAGCCAGGCAGTAGTAAGCAACACTCCCTCAAGGCTTCTGTTCCAATTACTATCTCTAGGTTCCTGCCCTGATTTCCTTTTTTGATGGACTGTGATCAAGACATATAAGATTGATATAAACCCTCTTCTCCACAAACATGGTCTTTATCACAGCAATGTAAACCCTAAGTAAGACATAGCTGAAGGAGTGAGAAATAAGGATGTACTATTCAGTGGGAACAGGCGTCAGTTGATCAATATGTATCTGGGAGTTAGAAAGTCTTTTGTTCCTACAATTAACATAGTTGTATTGTACATTAAATCTGGTAGTAGGGGAGTTGAAATGTTAGTTAGCATTCTTATTGCAACAAAAGTAATTACTTTAATGATGGAAAATCTTTTAAATTCCAAGAAAAAGTAAGCTGAGAATATATTGTCACTAAAGCTGTACAATCAACAATGACAAGGGTGTCTTTCTAACTAAGATGAAAGGACCCTAGATAATAACTAAGCTCTGTGAGAATAAATTTAACAAAATAAAGACTATGCAGAATTGAATAAAATTGAAAACACAGCATACCCAAACTCATGAGACACAATGAAGGCCGTTCCAAGAGGCAAATACATAGAATAAAGAACATTAAAAAAACTGGAGTACTGTCATTCTAGTAATGTATGGGTATTACTGAACCCTCTAGTTAAAACAAAAGAGGAAGAAATCACAACCATAAGAAGGAGACCGCAGGAAATAAACTCAGGGATAAAATCAATAAAATAAAAACAAACACAACAATTAGAAAACATCAATGAAAAAAAGAAAATTGGGTCTCTGAAAGAATAAAACTGATAAGCCCTTATCCAAGTTAAGTAAAAGGTGGAGAGAGAATATCCAAAGACACAAAATTACAGATGAAGAGAGGTCATGACAACAGACACCGAGGAAATCCAGAGAATCATAAAGACATACTTGAAAGACATGTAGTCCACCAAATTAGAAAATCTAAGGGAAAAATGAATAATTTGTTCAATAGACACTACCTGCCAAAATTAAATCAAGATCAAACAAGCAATTTAAGCAGACCAATAACTTTAGTTAAGTAAACTCTAATTAAGTCTCCTATCAACAAACAGAACCCAGGGCCTGATGTAGAGAGAATATCTTGTGTTTTATATGGATATATCACCTGTCAATTTAAAAAACCTAAGGCCTAAAATAAAGGGCAGGGACTAGAGAGATGGCTAACAGCACTGACTGCTCTTTCAGAGGTCCTGAGTTCAATTCCCAGCAACCACATGGTGGCTCACAACCATCTGTAATGAGATCTGATTCCCTGTTCTGGTGTGTCTGAAGACAGTGACACTGTACTCACAAACATGAAATAAATAAACAAAAATCTTTTTTTTAAAAGAAAGAAAGGAAGGAAGGAAGGAAGGAAGAAAGAAAGGAAGGAAGGAAGGAAGGAAGGAAGGAAGGAAGGAAGGAAGAAAGGAAGGAAGGAAGAAAAGAAAAGAAAAGAAAGGGCAAGAATACTCAAGTTCAAAAACACATCAAAAAAGGCATTCATCACAATCAAGTAGGCTTCACCACAGAAATTCAGGGAAAGCTCAACATAAATAAATATAATTCATGGATAAACATAATTCATCTATATATACAAACTAAAAGACAAAACTACATGATCATCTTATTAGAATCAGAAAGGCCTTTGAGAAAACCCAAAGCCCCATTATGATAAAAAGTCCTTGGATTTTATGAATATAAGAATATACTTCAATGTAATAAATGCAGTTTACAGAAAACCCATAGCCAACATCAACTTAAATGAAAAGACTCTCAAAAGAAATTTCACTAAAATCAGAAATGAAACAATGTTGTCCACTCCATACCTATTCAATATTGTACTTGAAGTTTTAATTAATGCATAAAACAGCTGAAGTAGATCAAATGTAAAAAAATGGAAAGAAAGAAGTCCATGTAACTTTATTTGCAGATGACAGAATAGTATATATAAGTGACCATAAAAATTGTACCAGAAAACTCTTAAATCTTGTAAACATGTTCATGAAAGTAGCAGGGCACAAAATTAACTCATAAAAATCAGTAGCCATCCTATGTAGACATGACAAACTGAAAAATCAGAAAAACACCTTTCATAGTAACCTCAAAATATATAATATCTTGGAGTAACGTTAGCCAAGCAAGTAAAAGATTTGTATGATGAAAAATTCAAGTTTTTGAAGAAAGAAATTTAAGAAGGTATCAGAAGATGGAAAGATCTCCCATGCTCATGGATCAGTAGGATAATAAAAATGGCCATCCTGCCAAAAGCAATCTACAGATTCAAAGCAATCCCTCTCACATTCCAACAGGATTCTTCATAGACCTTGAAAGGACAATTCTCAGTTCTCAGTTTCATATGGAAACACAGAAAACTTAGAATAGCTAAAACAGTCCTGAATAACAAAAGAAATACTGGAGGTGTCACCATACTTGACCTCAAGTTATAGTACAGAGCTATAGTAACAAAAGCAGTATGGTGTTGGCACAAAAACAGACATCATCACTGGGGTCAAGACTGGGATAAAGACCCCAACATAAATCCTCACACCTATGGACACCTGATTTTTTATAAAGAGGACAAAATGCACACTGAGGAAAAAAAAGAAAGCATCTTCAACAAGTGGTGCTAGTCAAACTGGATGGCTGAACGTAGAGGAATCCAAATAGATCCATATTTATCACTCTGCACAAAACTCAGATCTAGGTGGATCAAAACCTCAACCTAAGACTAGAAACACTGAACTTGAAAGAAGAGATAGTGGAGAATATCCTTGAACTCGATTGTTCAGGAAAAGACTTTCTGACCAGAATAGTGATAGCATGGACACCAAGATCAATGACTGATAAACAGCACTCGTGAAACTGAAATGCTTCTGTAAGGCAAAGGGCACCGTCACTAAGGCAAAGTGGCTGCCTACCAAATGGGAGAAGAGTATACAGTTACACATCCAATAAAGAACTAGTATCCAAACTATAAAAGAATTTTTTAATTGAATATCAAGAAAACAAATAAACCACTTAAAAAACAGATCTAAGCCAAAAATTCTCAAATAGGAAGCTCAAATGACTAAGAAATATTAAAGAAATGTTCAACATCCTTAGCAATCAGAGAAATGCAAGTCAAAACTACTTTGATATTTTATCTTACCCCATCAGAATGGGTAAAGTCAATATAACAAATGACAGCTCATGCTGGCAAGGATGTGGAGTCTTCCACAAGCCATTGCTAGTGGGAGAGCAAACTTGTACAGCCACTGTGGAATCAATGTGGAACTTCCTCAGAATTAATCTACTTCACGATCCAGCTATACTATTCTTGAGCATGTACCAAAAGAACACTCTAACCTACCACAGAGATACCTGTTCAGTCATGTTCATTGCTGGATACTCTACTCATGATATCCAGAAACTGAAAACAACCTTAATAACCCTCAGCAGAAGAGTGGACTTCTTTAAGGTGGTACATTTACATAATGGAGTATTACTCAGCTATTTTAAAAAATGACATCATGAAATTAGTAGGCAAATGGATGAAACTAGAAAAAAAAATCATCCTGAATGAGGTAGCCCAGACCCAGAAAGATAAGATCAAGAGACCTGCTTGTTCACACACTCAGGAGTCCTATAAAAATACTAAGCTGAAATCTATAAATATATACTCAGGAGACTTGTACAGATCCATGTAAGTCCTGTGCATGCTGCTTCCTTCTCCGAGAGTCCATGTGTGTTCAGCTTAGTTGATTCAGAGGGTCTTGTTTAGATTTAAAATCACAACCCATGATGATGATAGATGACGTTAAGAAGGACTTACATAAGTCCCTTAAAGAAATACAGGAGAACATAGGTGAACAAGTAGAAGTTCTTAAAAAGACAACACAAAATCCCTTAAAGAATTTCAGGAAAACACGAGTAAACAGGTGAAGGAATTGAACAAAACAATCCAGGATCTAAAAATGGAAATAGTAACAATAAAGAAGAAATCACAAAGGGAGACTATATTGAAGATAGAAAAGTGAGGAAAGAGATCAGGAGTCATAGATGCAAGCATCACTAATAGAATACAAGAGATAAAAGAGAGAATCTTGGGGACAGAAGATACCATAGAAAACATTGACACAGTATTCAAAGAAAATGCAAAATGCAAAAATCTCCTAGCCCAAAACATCCAGAAAATCCAGGACACAATGAGAAGATCAAACCTAAGGATAATAGGTATAAAAGAAAGCCAAGATTCTCAGCTCAAAGGGCCAGTAAATATCCACAACAAGATTATAGAAGAAAACTTCCCTAACCTAAAGAAAGAGATGGCCATGAACATACAAGAAACCTATAGAAATCCAAATAGATTGGACCAGAAAAGAAATTCCTCTGGCAGAGCCTCTGAGAAGGCATCCATATCAGGCTTCTGCCAGTAAGCACTTCTTGGCATCAGCAATAGTGACTACTAAGAGCCTAAAGAAAACAAATATGGAGGTTCCACAAAGGGAGAAAATAGATCTTCTATAAGATACAGTTATACCAGGCTTGGACAAAGTATTCTACATCTTACTACAGACATCCTTGCTCATCTATGTCCACTGATGCTCTGTTCAGATTAGCCAGAAACTGGAAACCACCTAGATGCCCATCAACTGATGAACAGACACTGAAACTGCAATGCATTTACACAATAGACAGGTTAAGAAAAATGAAATTTGCACTTAAATCGAAGGAGCTAGAAACAATCATCCAGAGGAAGGAAACCCAGACCCAAAATAACAAGCATGGCATGCTTTTCTCTTATATGTGTTAGCTTTAAGCCTTAGATGCATGTGCTTTACTTAGAGCATCCATACAGTCTAGGTAGGTGATTGAGGGACCACAGGAAAGTAGGAGAGTTTTGAAGGAGGCAGAGACAAAATATAGTAAATAGATAAAGTAGAAAGTAGAATAGGAGGATTAATTAAGAGAAAGGAAGGGTTGGGTAAAGGAGTGAATATAAGAAGGGGCAACTAGCAAAGCCACATGGAAACCTACAAAACCACATGGAAGATGTTTCCATATATATGTATGTTAGGTTACATATTTGTGGTGGTTTGAATATGCTTGGCCTAGGGAGTGGCATTATTAGGAGGTGTAACCCTGTTGGAGGAAGTATGTCACTTTGGGGTTGGGCTTTGAGACCCTCCTCCTAACTGCCTGGAGACAGTCTGCTAACAGCCTTCAGATGAAGATGTAGAACTCTCAGCTCTTCCAGCACCAAGCCTGCCTGGAAGCTGCCATGTTTCCCAGCTTGATGATAATGGACTGAACCTCTGAACCTGTAAACCAGCCCCAATTCAATGCTGTCCTTTATAAGAGTTGCCTAGATCTTGATGTCTGTTCACAGCAATAACACCCAAGGTAAGACTCTTGAGTCATTGGCCAAAAGGTTTCCATAGCTGCCTCCCCATGTGTGCCAGTGCTGTTGGTTACCCCAATCCTATTGCTGAAGACACCACACATTTATGTCATTGAACATGGATGATGTTCAATGACATAAATCAGGTTGATGTCCAATAAAAGCTTTACTTGTTCCAACTAACATTCATCTTGATGTTACTATACATGTTACCACATGAGAAAATCACCAGTCTCACACAACAACAAACCCTGCAACCTACATTAATGACCTGCCTGCAAGATAGAGTGGTACAATTATTCCACAAAGATTATGGGAATAATCAAGTCCTGAAACAGAAGTCATAGCTGACATTATTAATGTGGCCAAGACCTTTGATTAGATAGGTCATTGTCTCTAGGGGAAATCCTTCTACTATTACTCTAAGAAAGTAGCCCTGCAATAAAATAACTTCTACTGATATTCCTGGACCCATAGATCAGTACATTGCTCAAACTTCATCAGAGAAGTTTTTCTTGTGGTGTTAACTTACATTAAGACCAGATAATAAGAAATGGTAGGAAAAGAAAAGATCTGAGAGGAGTTAGGAGAAGGAATATTATCCAAATATATTTTATGAATTTTTTAAAGCCAGAGAAGCTGCAAAAGCTTATGCACTGCATGGCAAGAGAAATAACTGAGTGGGAAGTCAGCCTAAAGAATGGGATAAACCCTCTGTCAGCTCTTCATCTGGTAACAGTTTAATATGTAGACTATACAACGAACGCAATTCAATAACATAAACAACAAAAGGACAAACAATCTAATCGGTAAGTAGGCAAGTGAGTTGAACTGACACTTGTAACCAGAAATACAAAAGGCCGATAAATCCATGGGAAAACAAGTTCAATATCTTTGGCAATAAAGGAAACAGAAATCAAAATTAAATTGAAATTCACTCCAGTTAGAATGCCTATTATTAAGGCAAAGATTACATGCTGAGAAGAATAAGAAAGAGCCTGTGAAGGCTCCATGCCCCAGGGTAGGGGAATGCCAGGGTGGGAGTGGGCAAGTAGGTGGGTGGGTGGGGAGCACCCTCATAGAAATGGGGGGGGATAGAGGGTTTGCGGAGGGGAAACCAGAAAAGGGGGTAACATTTGAAATGTAAATAAATAAAATATACAATAAAAAAGAATAAGAAAGTAAGATTGGAATCTAAGTTAGCCTAGGTACTATGGAAATGAGATATGCCGATAAAATGGAATAATATTCTCCCACAAAAAGGAATGGCCATTAGCACATGCCTAAAAGTTTGACCAAAAAAAAATTTGAGCAAAACAAAATTTTTTGAGCAAAATATGCTAAATAAAAGGCGCCAGGCAACAAAGGCCATACATTGTATGATTCTATTTATTTCAACTATCCAGAATTTTAAAAATCCAAGGAGACAGAAAATAGATGAGTGTCTGTCAGAAGTAGATGAAAAATATATAAGAAAGAATGCAGAATTTATCTCAGGATGATTTAACTGCTATATAATTAGCTAATAGGAGCATTGTATGAAGGTGTAAATTTTGAAATCACTGGGCTATGCATTGTAAGATTTATGTGTGCATGATTATTTGTGTATATTCATGTGCCCACAGTGTTGTATTTCCACAGCTGAAGTTAGAGATGTTTGTGAGCTGCCTGATGTTGAGGGTAAGAACCAAACTCAGGTTCTCTGCAAGATCAGCAAGTGATCTTAAACACTGAGCCACCTTCTAGGACCTGAACTATACATTATACATTTTAAACAATTAAAATTAATAACTTTTTTGCAAAATGAAAGCTCATATAGATTTTCCAAAATATAAAGCCACCTGGGAATTCAACTGAATAGAGAAATGAGTGTATTTTAAAATATACAGAATGACACACTGAATGACCTTCTTGTTTTTCTTTTTCTTGACCCCTAAACCTGAAATTGATCCCCTAAGAATATCAGTAAAAATTTAACCTCTGACCTCCAACATAAACTAACATCAGCAGGCATCAGGCATGGGAACACCTGCCTGTAATCCCAGCAATGGGAGACTGAGGCAGAAGGAAGGTGACCTTGAGGCCAACCTACAATACAAAACAAGACCCTACTGCAAAAAAAGAGGCATCAATGAATACATGGTTTTTAATTTTATACTTTTTAATGATATGTTTATCTGTGGGTATGTGCACATGAGTGCCAGTGCCTGTAGGGGCCAGAGCATCGAAATCCCCTGGAACTGGAGTTGCAGGCAGCCGTGAATCACCTGGTGTAGATGCTAGTAATCAGGTTCTGGATGACCACCCTAACTGATGAGCCCTCTCTCTGATCCAATAAATACAAGTTTTAAAACAATCAAAATTATTCTTTGGGTAAAACTTATACGTATCATAAGACTGGCTCCAGGATGTGAGGACGCCAATTCCCTGTCACAGTGATGCCACTGAGTAACATTCTCACTTCTCCCACAGTTTTTGAATCACCTCTAGGTTACATATACCTAAAACAATGCCAATGCTATAGAAACTGCATTTTAGTTATCTGTGCAATTTAAGAATAACAGAAAAAGTATCTACGTGTTTAACTTAGCACAGGTATTATTTCTTTTCTAAGGAGATCTGAGGCGTGGTGGCTTAGGAGCTAGTTCGGTCAGTAACATGTTTGCTACCTAAGCACAGGGACCACAGTTCAGATCAACACACCCCACACGGAAGACTAGGATCAGTGGCACACACCTACATTCAACCGGGGAAATTACAATTCAGACAGATCCCTGGAGTTCACTGGCCAACCAGGCTAGCTTAATCAGTGAGCTCCAGGTAGACTGAGAGCCTGTTCTAGAACAAAGTGGACAGAGACTGAGGTGACCACTGATACTAAGCCCTGGCCTCCAAATACATGCATACACACAAGTCCAGAAGACATTATTGTGCACACACACAAATAAACATACATGAACATACACACACACACACACACACACACACAATCTGTGCTTGGTTGAAACTACAGGTGCAAAGCAGGTAGGTATCACTAACCACCTATGTGCATGCTTCTCCCTCCTTTCACATATAATTAAAAAGTGTGTTATCAGTATATGTATATATGCATATATATACATATGTATATATGTATGTATGCATGTGTGTATGTATATGTATGTACATGCATACACATGCACATATGCATACACACATGCACACACATATGCATACATGCAAACATGCATACACACACACATGAATTAATAAATATAAAAACTCTTAATGGAATAATGAACACATCTCTTCCTCTAGAAGATGGTGCTAACACAGTATATAGCCAACAACTTTTTACCAATGTAACACATTTATGCTGCTAATTACTATATATTATGTCACCCTTTATAATACAAAAGCAATTAAATTTTAAAAATAATAGATTGATGAATAGATTTTTCATTTTAAGAACATACTCATTAAGTAAGACATTTCCATTTGAATCATTTTATTGCCTAGCTAAGTGTCTTAGTCAGGGTTTCTGTTGCTGCAAACAGACACCATGACCAAGGTAACTTTTATAAAGAACAACATTTATTTGGGGCTGGCGTAAAGGCTCAGTCCATTATCATCAAGGTGGAAAGCATGGCAGCGCCCAGGCAGGCATTGTGCTAGAAAAGGAGCTGAGGGTTCTACATCTTGATCTGAAGGCAGCCAGGAGAAGACTAGCTAGGCAGCTAGAAGGAAGGTCTCAAAGCCCCTCCACACAGTGACACACTTCCTCCAAAAGACCACACCTACTCCAGCAAGGCCACACCTCCTAATAATGCCACTCCCTAGGCCGAGCGTATCCAAATCACCACAACCGCAGCCAAATATATATCCCATCTTTCCACATGTTTATGTAGACAGCTGTTTAATAGCGAGCAGTCAGTGTTCTGTCCTCACAGGACATGAAGAGAGTGTTGGTGACCTATGGGCCACTCAGCAAAGACCACAAGTAACTGCAGTGCACTTAGGGAAGTTTGGAGAAGACAAGATTATCACTGTTTTACCAAGTACTTAAAGTGAGTTCCAGAAAAGTAATGACAATGTTGCTCTCAGTTTTTAAAGTATGTTTCTGCTAATTTATTTTTTAAAATAGTAAAGAATAATTAAACTGCTTTGCAGTTAATAAGAACAATGACATATGGCTCCCAACTTCTTCTGTCTACAAGACGTGCAGGGCTATTGTGGTTCAGGGATTTTGAAAGTGGCCAACCAGTGACTAACCTAACTTAAGACCAAAGCCACAAGAGAGAGCTCATGTCCCACACTGCCTGGATGCCCAGTATCACCAGATGCCCAGTGGCTCAAAAAATAATGATAAAATGGAAATAAAAGGTCAATGAAATGATCCTTCGTGATAGTCTACTACACCTGTAGATATGACTGCCTATCCCTGTCACCAGAGAGGTTTCCTCCAGAAGCTGATGGGAACAGATGAAGAAGCCCACAGCCAAACGCTAGGCAGAGGTTGGAGGGTCCCAACAGAGGACTGACAGGGAGGACTGTAGGAGCCTGTGGGACCAAGGACACCAGGAGGACACAGCCCACAGAATCAGCTGAGCAGGAGGGCTCAAGGGAGTTCACAGAGACTGAAGCAGCAGTGGGGCAGAGGTCTGCATCCAGGCAAGAGTCTATGCTAGATTAGTTCCGGATCCGTGTTCTGGTTGTTAGCTTGGAGTTTTTGTTTGGACTCCTAACTGTGGGAGCGGGGTGTTTCTGACTCTTTGGGCTGCTCGTGGGACCCTTTCCTCCTACCTGACTGCCTTGTCCAGCCTTGGTATGAGGGTTTTTCCCCCGGTCTTATTGCATCTGGGAGGCCTGCTCTTTTCTGAAGGAAAACCACAGAATGGATCTGGGGAAGGTGAGGCACTGGGAAGAGTTGGGGGGAGGTAGGCTACAGTCAGGATGTAGTGCATGAGAGAAGGCTTTTTACAAAGAAAAAAAGAAAGTAAAATAAAACAAAACTTAAAAAAAAAAAAAGATGAACCAAATAAATCAGAAGTTGAATTGTTTAAAAAAAGAAAAAGTAATACCTTATGAAGCATGTTTTCTACTGTTCTCATGTGATTAGCAACACATTCTTTGTCTCTAGAAGGAGAGAGAAAAGATTAGGTGTGAGTATAACCCAAGTCTTTCTACATTTGTTTACACTTTAGCCTAGTCACTATTACTAGCTGTCTTTGATGTCCCTTTTGATACCAGGGAGGTGGCCTGGCGAATGAAGTGCTTTCTGTGAAAGTGTGTGACAGCATCCAGATCCCCAACACACATGTGAGAAGCTTTGACGGCAGCCTGTAGCTCCAGTCCTTACAAGGTAGACTCCTGGGCAGGCCAGACAGCACGGCTCCAGGGAGTTAGTGGGCTACAGGCTCAACGAAAGACCTTGTCTCAACAAATAGCATGGAAAGCAACCCCAGAAGAGATTCAACATCAACCTATGGCTGTCATAAACAACTCTCCCTCCATCCCCCACACCCCACCACACTGCCCATGTGGAAAGGTACGGAATGTAACCCTGGCCACTGACATGTTACACTCACCTCCTGGGCTCACTTATGCTACTTGTCCTAAATGGACAGGGACCATAAGATAAGAGAACGGAAAAGATAAAGAGGCTGCATTACTCATAGCTTCAGATGTTCTGAAAACACAAGACATTCTTTTCATCTTCAGTTGGTGGCAGAATGTTGTAAGTGGTGCTGCTGGGTAAAATACCATCGCCTCCCTTACAGTCCTTTCATGGTGCCATAATGAAAATCCTCGAGGACCTGACAACACATGTGCAGTTACAGGTTCTCTTCTTGGCCTGTGTATTTAATTCCGCTTTCACAATGACATACAAACTCTAAAGGAAAATGCTGAAGACTAGACTTAATAGTCAGACCCTTTGAGTTCTCTAAGATCCTATGCCCTCAGAAACAAGTTACTTGCTGCACAGGAAAAGCAACGTAAACCTGGAGGTTTTATAACCCTGTGATCACGCACCTATGAACATAGGTTCTGTGACATTCAGGGTTAACAGTCTGTTTCTTCACTTGATGCAAGATCAAGAAAACCGTAACAAATCTGACTTAGTCAAACTTATATTTCTAGAAGTAAAAATTATATATATTTAATATGGAGATGCAATGTCATACACTGTACAATTTTCAGAAAAAGACCATTAGTAGATATTGAAGCAAGCCAATATATGTACTTTGGAATTCATCTTCTCACCATGCGTAAGTGATGTCATCAACCCAGAAGCAATAGGTATTGCTATTCTAAGATCACAGATGTGCTCAGCTGTGATTTATGAGCTTTACCCTGGGGTTTATAGAGTACAGCCACATTCACAGTTTGTATCTAACAGGAGTTTGTCTCAAATTGATAATTAATATTTTTACATTTTCATGAATTAAAAATTCTAAACACAAGCAGGGAATCCATTAAAGTCATGTGTTTCTTTAAATCTCTTCATTATGCTGCTGAACAAAACTCTGTCTTAAAGATGTCCATAAACCTTGTCATGGGGACACAAATGAGAGCTTAGTAAAACTGTTCAATCTGAATTTCAAAACGTATGCATGCCCGCTGGTTACACGGCATCAGGGAAGCATCCTTCTTGCTTACATAGCTGTTTACGTTGAAATGGTATTTTTTTCTATTACGTAGACTATAGCATACACCTATACAAGCTTAAATGGATTCCCATAATCAACATGTTTTAGCTGCATTTTAAAGCTATGATACACACACTGATGGTACACCAACATTTCCTCATGGAAATACTACTTGTAATGTCAGTAGAATCTACCTAGTGAAATAAGACTGGAAACCAGTGGGGCAGAAGGCAATAAGGGATGAGCAACAAACAAAGCAACTGTGAAACTTTTAAATAAACAGCTTCATAATCTGCATTAGTGGAAACGGGGTTCCAAATGTGTCATGCCAACACTGGGCACCAGATATGCGTAATTTGAGGCTATACAGAAGTGTATGCTTCCAAGGCCCCTCGATAAAATATACACTCAGTGTGTTGAGAGTTTCCTTTTTGAGGGTGTATCAGACAGTTTCAAAGAGAGACAGCTACACTTTTGTTCTCTAGCACTGTATTATCCAGGGCTAAAACCCAGAGCATGAAAGTAAAAATTGATCTTTTGTCCGTTTTAAGTGATCTCCCCACGGTCCAAATGCTCACTTGGCTGCCATGCGGAGGGCACTTTCTGCATCACGGATGCTCTCCTCCAGTCGACGCTTGTCCTGCTCCAGCTGGGTAAGATGTCTATTGAGCTGACGCAGAGATTGATCTTTCCTTCTCAGCTCCATCTTTGCCTCGGAGAGACTCTGCGAGCAGACAGAAAACAGAGCTACTTGTCAGCCCTGATAATTAACTTCAATTTATGCCATCGGCTATTAGACAAAGAACACAGCCTGCCTGGGAAGGAGAGTTGGGTCATTCCACATCAAAGTTTAACAAATTTCCTGCAAAATTTTTACATACTTGATAGTTAGAAATGAGAACTACACTGTATTGAGAAATATTTGGCTACAAAATATAGGTCTATTTTATTATGTTAAGTAAAGCAAGCCATATTATTACTAAAAAATTCTTACTACAGAAATCTGCAAGTCCTTTATTAATGAGGAAAATAAAGAATTGATGGGGCAAAGGTCATAAAGGTTAGAATCTGCTTAACCCCAGACATGACTAAGTGTTGTCAGATGCCCCACAGCACTGTACAGTTGAGGGAAGGAAACCAGGATGCCAGCTGAAAGAAATGCTGGGCGCATGTGTTATAACAGATTTTGATGACAGCTTGCTGTACACATTTCAGTAGACAGATGGGACTAGGACATAATTTTTACTTGCTTCCCAACAAATAACTTTCACATCAAGGATAGCTACGTAAGTATAATCAGCATGTTTTAACTAATGGGACAGTTAATACTGGAATTCATGATGAGTTAGGGTTTGCGAATGATTTCCTAACACAGAAGTACAAACTGTGGACTCACAATTCTCTAAGCATGCAGCTGTGCAACTTTTTTGAAAGGTGAAGGGAGAAAGTATTAGACTGAGAAACAATTTTAGGGAATTTTTTCTAGACTAGGTTGCAAAATAGTGTGGGAATCAAATGATCTGACCACCAAATCTGTTTATCCCTTGTCCTATAAAATTTCTAAAATAAACTTATCAAACAGGTTTACAATTAAATGTGCCGAACAGTCATCAGACACCTGACTGCACATACTTCTGTTTTATGTGTACTGTTCTTTTTCCAGTTCAGCCACACATGAACAGACACAGATGTGGTTCGCAGCCCACGAAGAATGTGCTGGTGTTTCATGTTTGAAACTCTCCTCTTGATATAGTCACAACGATAGTATAAAACCTAGGCTACTCAGGTGAGCTAAAGCAATTAATTCCAAATGATTGAAAACTGAAAGCAATCCAGTCAAAACGCCACAAGCTCTTAAATTCAATAATTCATTTTTAATCAAGTTATTACTATACATACAAGTATCAAAAATAAGTAATTATACAATGGTGGTTATTCATTAGGTACTTATATATTTTAAAATATTGATATTAATAGATCTTTAAGAACATTGCAAAATTTATCAATGGGTACTGAATAATCATCAAATAGAAGATAGTGGGCTACTGTACAGTAAGGTGACCAAAAGTAACAGCAACACACTTCATTTTTAATCTAAAAAATGAATTGAGTATCTCTCCTACAAAGAAGTGGTAGGTATGTGGAAGACAGATGAATTTAATCTGATTTAATTATTACATAATGTATACATGTACAAAAATATCACATTCTACTGTAGAGGCTTGCCTTTATTTTTATGTTAAAATTTATTTATCATTTATTTGCAAAAGAATAGTCACCACAGATATTCAAATAATGTTGAAAGACAGCAAATAACAAATTCTTTTATTTTTAAAAACTACAATTCTAGTAATTTTGCTAAGATACTTAAAGGCACTGATGTGTTGAGGGATTCTTTGTTTACAAAACGAAAACTGATTGGTTTAAATTTAGTATTTCTGATATCTCCCAAGCAATTGAAAAAGGCTATGTTTCTACCATCAGTTGGCATAAAGCTTTAACTCTCCTTCCAAAGGAAATGATAAATATGGGCCAATCCATTAAAACCGTGCATAGTAAGACTTAGGATTGAAGTGTATACTCAGGAAGGGGCTATGGGGGTTTTAACACAGTTCAGCTTGCCAGGCCAATCTGAAGGAGCTCGTCAGTTTCCTTCATTTTAAACCACACTGGCCTGCTCAACAATCTACGTTGTACATTCACAGAGGATGTAACCCAGCACTATAACTTTCACATAGCCAAACTGACTCAAGGCTGTTATTTCAAGTTTGTCTCGCCAGAGCTATGACCGGCCATCAGACCCCACAATATCTTATACTGTCTCAGGGCTGTGGAAAACAAACACTTACATAGGTCCTTGAACGTAAAACTAAATAAAACAGAAAAAAAAATTTTAAATAGAAACTGTTAAAGAGCTGGGGGACCTAACCAAGGAATCTATAAACACCAATGTGCCATGAAGCTCATGTAAATGTGTATAAAACACAAAATTATAAAAAGTGGGTTAAAAATATCTTCACTTTAATACTAACCTTTCTGTTCAAAAATTGGAATCCTTTTAAAAATTCTGAGCTTCAGTTAAAACTAATTTTATGTATGCCACATACTTACACATAAATCTATTGCACATATAAAATGCACACCCGACTCGTAAAGTTTTGAGTTGTGCTTTTCTCCTTTCTAGCTAAGATTCACCTAATTAAAACCCACGATAAATTTTATGGACTCTAATATCTCCAACTGAATGACTGCAACCAAGAGGGCGTGCCTCTGGGCACCGAGGCAGCAATGACAAGCAGCAGGTTAGCCGCTAATTTCTCAGCCAGGGTAGATTGTGAAAGTGTGATGTTCTGATATCCGACGAACTGTTCAGGAGAGAATAGGATAAATCAAGTTTAATAACTCTGCTCCTAATTGTTCCCCCAATGCTCAACTCTAATTACTTGGAGAACTCTCCTGACTGTCACCTGATATTAAGTTGTTGGAGGCTGAGCCTGGAACAGCGAGATAATCAATAAACATTTAGTGGGGAGAAGAATGAAGATCCTGTTAAGCAGTGGGAACCTGCAGCACCCAAAGCCCTTCTGCTCATGAGAAAACCTGTGGGACAGCCATAGTGATTGCAAAGCAATAATCCAAAGCACTGCTTTTAGGCCTTGAGGCCTTTAGGCAACAGTACATGTGAGGAAAAAGGTTAACGCGGTCACCCTAATTACAGCCCACTCTCACATGCTTCATATAGAAGCGAAGACAAGCCAATTAGGTAGAAAGGAAGATAAGGGAAGTTTTATTTGTATACTAATTAAACCCCTGATGAAATTAAAGGAAAAACATACAGCTCTGTAATTGTGTCTGAGAAAGGTCACTCCGGGTTCAGTTATCAGAATGGCGCAGCCTTGAGATACCTCAGTTAATCCACAGTACAGCCCTCATTTTGTACTCAGGTCTTAATATTTACCAAAAAGGAAAGAAAGAAAAGAAAACTCAAGGCCTGATACTGAACTTATCTTAAGTGGTGTGGTGGATAATTTCAGCTGTTAGCAAGTCAATGCTACATAGTATAATAAGAGTCTTTTAAAGGTAAAAAAAAAAAAAAAAAAAATATGCTGCTGACCCAAGAACTCAAGTGTCAGTATTTTTATCAAACACTCTGCCTTTTATTTTAAATCCAAAAGTGCTTAAAAGCAAATTTGAAATTCTGCCCCATCCACCACATCTTTGCGGAATTTCTCTTCAGCTAACGCTCATTTTCATGTACACCTCTTGTGATCCAAGAAGAAAACAACCAGTACTTCCAGTAAATGCTATTACAAGATGCCATTTACACCTGACTGTTTCCTTTAACTGATCACAAAGAGTTATTTACTAGTAATGAGGGCTAGAAAAGCACAGTATGGACACAAAGAACACAGACAACACAGAAGGGCCAAGGATAAATACAAGAGAGCTGAGATATTTGACACCCCACATATTTTAGAATATTTTACTTATAGTTTCTGTAATAATTATGTTACTATTGAACAAGAAAAGAGACTATTTTAAATCATTGTAGTTCTAAATGTTTGTTTATCAAGGCTAATAATTTTTAATTATGACTATAAACTCTAATTGTGTTGCTTTGTCCTGATAACACATTTTGTATAGTGAAGAAAGATATATTGAGATATAGTTCACATATGGCTCAATTAGTCCTTTGGAAAATTTGTAGAGATTTGAAGCCATCACTATAAGTCCTTTTTATATTCTTTCCTTTACAAAAACTCTTTCTCAAGGACTCATGGCCTGCATGCAGACTGCTGAGAACCCAGGGGAACCTCAGGAGTGCTCTACCTCCTGAGCCCACAGATGAGTCCCCACTTTCTCTCCATTGACTATCCAGGGAGAGACCACCAGGAACTCTTGGGGCACAAGTGTCATGTTGTTGCTCCAGCTTCTATCTATGCCCAGAGCCAGAGCTAGCCTGCTGCCATTGGAACTCACAGCCTACCCACAGACATCTGAACACCCAGTAACAATCTCCCTCCTGAGCCCATGGGCCCACAGATCCACTGGAGACACAAGCTCCAGACAGAGACAAGATCATCTAGCATCACAGATAACAAGATGGCAGGAGGCAAGCACAAGAACCTAAGCAACAAAAAACAAAAAAACAAAAAAAAAAAACAAAAAAAAATGGCAACATCAGGACCCAGTTTTCCTTCAACAGCAAGTAGTAGATATTCCAACATACCAGAAAAACAAGATTTGGAATTAAAATCATACCTCATGCTGATGATGAATTTCATCGAGAAGCAAATGAATAACTCCCTTAAAGAATTACAGGAGAACTTGGAGAACACATGCAAACAAGTAGAAGCCCTTCAAGAGGAAACACAAAAATCACTTAAAGAGCTACAGGAAAACACAACCAAACAGGTGAAGGAATTGAAAATGGAAATAGAAACAATAAAAAAAATCAGAAAAGGAGACAACACTGGATATAGAAAACCTAAGAAAGAGATCAGAGTAAAAGGCTAGGAAAAAACTTTCCAAGCAAATGGTCCCAAAAAACAAGCCACAGTAGCCATTCTAATATTGAATAAAATATATTTTTCAACCAAAAATTTTCAACCAAAGCTCTATCAAAAATGATAAGAAAGGCCACTTTTTACTCCTCAAAGGAAAATCTATCAAGATAAACTCTCAATCCTGAACATCCATGCTCCAAATACAGGGGCACCCACATTCACAAAAGAAACTCTACTAAAGCTCAAAGCATATATTGTGCCACACTCAATAACAGTGGGAGATTTCAACACCCCATTCTCATCAATGGACAGACCATGGAAACAGAAAGTGAACAAAGACACATTGAAACTAACAGAAGTTATGAACCAATTGAAATTAACAGATATTTATAAAACATTTCATACTAAAACAAAAGAATATAACTTCTTCTCAGGACCTCATGGTATCTTCTCCAAAACTGACCATATAGTTGGTCACAAAACAGGCCTCAACAGAAACAAGAAGATCAAAATAATCCCATGTAACCTATGAGATCACCATGGACTAAGGCTGGTCTTCAATAACAAAAAAAAAAAAAAAAAAAAAAAAAACAACAACAACAGAAGGCACACATTCACACGGAAGTTGAACAATGTTCTACTCAATGACAACTTGGTCAAGGAAGAAATAAAGAAAGAAATTAAAGATATTTTAGAATTTAAAGAAAATGAAGGCACAACATACACAAACTTATGGGATGCAATGAAAGCAGTACTAAGAGAAAAACTCATAGCTCTGAGTACCTTCAAAAAGAGACTAGAGAGAGCCTACACACTAACAGTTTGGCAGCACACCAGAAAGTTCTAGAACAAAAAGAAGCAGATACACCCCAGAGGAGTAGACAGTAAACAGCAGGAAATAATCAAACTCAGAGGTGAAATCAACCAAGTAGAAACAAAAATAAGTATACAAAGAATTAACAAAGCCAGGAGCTAGTTCTTTAAGAAAATTAACAAGATCAATAAACCCTTAGCCAGAATAACTAAAAAGAAAAAAAAAAGAAAAAAAAAAAAGAAAAAGAAAACCCCAGGACCTAATGAAGGAGCTAGAGAAAGGACTGAAGGAGCTGAAAGAGTCTGTAACCTCGTGGGAAGAACAACATTATCAACAACCAAACTCTCCAGAACTCCCATGGAGTAAAACACCAACCAATGAGTACACATTCAGAGATCCATGACTCCAGTTTCATATATAGAAGAGGACAGCATTTTCGGGCATCAGTGGGAGAAGAAGCCTTTGATCTAGTGAAAGTGTGTTTCTCCAGTGAAGGGGAATGGCAAGGAGCTGAGGCAGAGAGTAGTGTTGGGAGAGAGAACACCTTTATGGAAGCAAGGGGAGGGGAGGGGGTATGGGAGCTAGAAAGAGGATAACATTTGAAATGTAAATACAGAGAATATCCAATAAAAAAAGAAAGAAAAATCTTCCCCCCCCCAAAAAAATGGTGCCCTTAATATAGTATGTCTAATTATTTCAGCAAAGTCTAATTTTGAGCTACACGGAATATATAAGGTTTATAATTTTAGTGTTTTTAATTTTTAAAAATTCAGCCGGTCAATGGTGGTGGTGCACACCTTTAATCCCAGCACCTGGGAGGCAGAGGCAGACCTGAGTTTGAGGTCAGCCTGGCCTACAGAGTGAATTCCATGACAACTGTGACTACACAGTGAAACCATGTCTCTGAAAAAAATCATAAAATAAATTTCTTGCATCAGAGCAATTGATTAATAGTTGTACAGTATTAAGTGAAAGATATCTCTATGGTGTACACACATCTCTAATTAATATTTCTTCATGGCAAATGATTCACCTAGATTTTTTTTCCCCATGAGGGTACAGTCTTGTGCTTTAGGCCATTAGGCCAATAGGAAATCTGAGAGCAAGGAGATGTAACTTTTATATATTTTCTTGTGTCTAATAGAAAATATCTTTGGATCCTGCAGACTAAAAGCTAATAGGTATTCAATATGAAATAAAACGTCAGTCATTGGAAGTGAAAGCAAGAAAAGAAACTTTAAATCATGTTTCTGGGGTCAGGGGAAACTGTAACAAGTTTTAAGACTAAGTTAGCAGAGCTAAAACAGCTCAACAGCAGAGCATCTGCCCTTTATGAATGGGGTTACAGGTTTGATCTCCAACACTGCAAACTAATAACAAGAGTGATCCCAATGATACAGTACACTTACTGCTACCCAACTGTGACTTTGGAATACACCCTCCTGACTAGCAGTTAGGACAAAACATTTCAAAGCTAGAAAAGGAAATGATGCCATCTTCAGCCAGTCTAAAGAAATTATACTAATAAAGAATTAATTCGAATGGTTACTAGAAAATCAAACTGCAAGTTCACAGAAGGTACAATGTTTAAATGATATAACCATCCAGCTCACTGTGAGATATACAGGGGTAAAGTTAAAATTCACTATAGTCTATATTTAAGTTAATAATCTGTGAGCAGAGCAATTGGTTAATTTATAACAAATACACAACAGGAGACAGCATTATGTAGTATAATTGTGTGTTTTCCTTTCATTACATCTTTTTAACAGTTACTTTATGCAATTTTAAGGTAGCATCCCTAAGAGCATTGTCTTTTATCATTTTCTACTATTAACTTCACCTGGAAGGCAAACAATATACTTATGAAATGAAGCTGAAGATTGACAATTTTCACTCTCCATTTTCAGTGTGGAATACATGGCAAAGCCTGTTAGAAGAACTCATGTGTCTAGGAAGAAGGAAAATCCAACAAGAGAATATCTCAATTCTGAATATCTATGCCCAAATGCAAGGGACTCACATTCATAATATATATAGTTATAGATATAGATAGCATATATATATATATACATATATATATGCTAAAACCTAAACCACACATTGAATACCACACATTAATGATGAGAGACCTCAACAGCCTACTCTCACCAGTGGACAGGTCATCTAGATGTAATCTAAACAGAGAAATAATTAAACTAACAGACATTATGAATCAAATGGACCTAACTGATATCTACAGAACTTTTTAACAAATACAAAAGAATATACCTTCCTCTCAGCACCTCATATGACCTTCTACAAAACTGACCATATATTGAGTCACAAAGCAAGACTCAATAACAAAAGAAAATTGAAATAACCCCATGTACCTTATTAGACCACATGGATTAAAGCTGGACTTCAACAAGAACAGAAACAAACTCATGGAAACTGAACTCTATTCCATGGCCACTGAGTTAGGGGAGAAATAAAGAAATTAAAGACTTTCTATAACTCAATGAAAATGAAGGCACAACATACCCAAACTTATGGAACACGAAATATGTGTTAAGAGAAAATTTCATAGTATTAAGTGACTTCACAAAGAAATTGGAGAGATCTCATGCTAGCAACTTAAAAGTACTCGTGAAAGCTCTAGAACAAAAAGAAGCAAACATGCACAAGAGAAGTTAGATGGCAGGAAATAATCAACTCGTGGCTGAAATCAATAAATTAAAAACAAAGAGAACATAAACAATCAACAAAACCAAGAGCTGGTTCTTTGAGAAAAATCAGCAAAATAGACAAATCCTTGGCCAAACTAACTGAGAGAGAGAGAGAGAGAGAGAGAGAGAGGAAGAGAGAGAGAGAGAGAGAGAGAGAGAAACCAAGTTAACAAAATCAGAAATGAAAAAGGAGACATAACAACAGACACTGAGGAAATTCAAAGAATCATTAGGTCTTACTTCAAAAGCCTGTGCTTCACAAAATTGAAAATCTATATGAAATAGATGGTTTTCTAGACAGATACCAATTACCAAAGCTAAATAAAGATTAGGTAAATTATCTGAATAGTTCTATAACCCATAAGGAAATAAAAGCAGTCATTAAAATTCTCCCAACCCAATAAAGCACTGGGTCAGATAGTTTAAATGCAGAATTCTACCAGACTTTAAAAGAAGAGCTAATTTTAATATTCCTCACACAGTTACACAAAATAGAAAGAGAAGGAACATTGTCAAACACATTCTATGAGGCCACAATCACCCTGATTCCTAAACCACACAAAGACTCAACAAAGAAAGAGAATTTTAAACCAATTTCCCTCGGGAACATTGATTCAAAAATGCTTACTTAAATACTAGAAAAACAAAACCCAAGAACACATCAAAGTCATCATTAATTATAATCAAGTAGGCTTTATCCCAGGGATACAGGGGTGCTTCACTATAGAAAAATCTATTAATTTAATCCACCATTTAAATAAACTAAAAAAAGTCACATGATCATCTCATTAGATGCTGAAAAAGTCTGACAAAAAAAAAAAAAACACCCCTTCATGTTCAAAGTCTGGAGAGATCAGGGATATATATACATACCTACATATAGCAGAATTCATATGAATCCAATAGCCGACATCAAATTATATGGAGATAAACTTAAAGCATTTCCACTAAAAGGGATCTGACAAGGTTGCCCACTTTCTCCTTATCTATTCAACATAGTACTTGAAGTTATGGACAGATCAATAAGACAACTAAAGAAGATCAATGGAATACAAATTGGAGAGGAAAAAGTCAAAGTATTGGTATTCACAGTGAAACAACACCCTTTACAATAGCTACAAAAGTTATAAAATATCTTGGTGTGATTCTAACCAAGCAAGTGAGAGACCTGTACAATAAGAAGGTCAAGTCTCTAAAGAAAGAAACTGAGGAAGGTATCAGAAGATGGAAAGATCCCATGCTCATGAATCAGTAGTATTAACATAGTAAAAATGACCATCTTACCAAAAGCAATCTACATATTCAAAGCAATTATCATAAAAATCCCAGCACCATTCTTTTCAGACCTTGAAAGAGCAATTATAAACTTCATATGGAAAAACAAACTACCCAGGAAAACAAAAAAAAAATCCTATAAAATAAAACTTCTGGAAGTATTACCATTCCTGATTTCAAGCTATAAGAACAATAGCAATAAAGAAATCCATGTGGTATTGGCATAAAAACAGACAGGGTGGCCAATGGAATTGAATAGCCAGAAATAAACTCACACACCTATGGACACTTGTTATTTAACAAAGAGGCCAAAACCATACAGTGGAAAAGTGAAAGCATCTTCAACAAATGGTGCTGGTCTAACTGGATGTCTAAATGTGGAAAAATGCAAATAGATCTATATTTATTACCTGCCCAAAACTTTAGACCAAGTGGATCCAAGACCTCAATATAAAACTGGATATACTAAATCTAATAGAAAAAAGTGGGAAACTGCCTTAAACTCATTGGCACAGGAGACAAATTCCTGAGCAGGAAACCAATATCTCAGGCACTTAGAACCACAATTAATAAATGGGACCTCATGAAACGAAAAGGATACCATCAATAGGACAAAATGGCACCCAACAGAATAGGAAAAGATTTTCATCAAACCTACATTGGACGGAGGACTAATATCCAAAATATATAAAGAACTCAAGAAATTAAACACCAACAAATCAAATAACCCAATTTTAAAAATGAAGGGCAGAGCTAAACAGAGAATTCGCAACAGAGAAATCTCTAATGGCCAAGAAGCACTTAAAGAAATGTTCATTATGAAACTCAAAGAGAAGGAAGGCCAGAAAGTGGATGCCTCAGAACGCCCCAGAAACAACTCACAGACTATATGAAGTTCGAGAAGAAAAAAAAAAGAAAGAAAATGAAAAACCATTATGCTTAATCTTTACACACCAAGAAAACTTTGACTAATTCCAGGTTACATCTTGTTTTACATGTAGTTTATGCTCGTTGTAACTAGTAAGATCTTAATGCACACTATCAAACCTTTAAAAAAAACCAAGTACTGACAAAAATGTATTTGTATACTTTTATGCAAAAATGTTTAAAATCTGTACTTTTATCTTTGTTTTTTAAAATAAAGTTGTTCAATTAAAAAATAAAAATAAATAAAATTTATATGGAAAACAAAAACTAAAATAAAGAAGGAAATGTTCTAAGAAACGGTCATAGGAAGAAATTAAGGGACAAATAGAGGAGCAGGGATTGGAGAAAATATCATCCAGAGATTGTCTCACCTGGGAATACACCCCATATGCGCCCAATAAACCCAAGTACTATTGCTGAGGCCAAGTAGTTCTTACTGGCAAGAACCTGATATGGATGCCTCCTCGGAGGCTCTGCCAGAGCTATACTGATCGAGGATGCTTGCAGCTAACCATCAGACTGAACACAAGGACCCCAATGAAGGAACGAGAGAAAGGACCAAAGGAGCTGAAAGGGTCTGTAACCTGATGGGAAGAACAAAATTATCAACTAACCAAACACACCACAGCTCCCAGGTACTAACACACCAACCAGTGAGTACACATGGGGAGACCCATGGCCCAAGGTACATATGCAGCAGAGGATAGCATTTTCTGACATCAGTGGGAGGAGAGGCCTTTGGTCCAGCAAAGGCTCATTTTCTCAGTGCAGGGTAATGCCAAGGTGCTGAAGTGGGAGAGGGTGGTTGGGAGAGGGAGCACCTTCATGGAGGCAATGGGAAGGGGAGGGGATAGGATTGTAGGAAAAGGATAACATCTGAAATGTAAATGCAGAGAATTTCCAATAAAAATTTTTTGAGAAAAAAAAAAGAAATACTCAATGTCCTTAGTCATCACAGAAATGCAAATCAAAATGACTCTGAGATTTCATCTTACAGCTGTCAGAATGGCTAACATGAAAAACTCAAGCCACAGCTCATGCTGACAAGGATGTGGAGCAAGGCAACACCTCTTCATTGCTGGTGGGAGTGCAACCTTATACAAACACTTTGGAAATAAAGTTGGTGGTTTCTCAAAAAACTGGATATAGATCTACCCCAAGACCCAGATATATCACTCTTAGGCATGTACCTAAGAGATACCCCACTATACCATAAGGATACTTGCTCAACAGCGTTCACAGCAGCTTTATTCCTAATAGCCAGAAACTAGAAACAACCTAGATGTCCCTCAACTGAAGACTAGATAAAGAAAAGAAAACATGGTCCATCTATACAATGGAATACTATTCAGCTACTAAAACAATGACACCATGAAATTTGCAGGCAATTGGATGGAACTTGAAAAGATCATCCTGAGTGAGGTAACCCAGGCCCAGAAAGACACACACATTGTGTACTCACTTATGAGTGGATATTAGCAATAAAGTACAGGATAACCATGCTACATTCCACGGACCCAAAGAAGCTAAGTAACAAGAGGGCCGGAGGGAGAATTCTGGAAATCTCACTGAGAAGGGTAAATATAATAGAATCAGGAGTAAATGGAGAGGACAGGGTGGGAGAGGGGAGGTAAAAGAACAGGGGAATTCAATTCTGGGAAGATGGAAGGAGAGAGAACTGGAATGAGGGGCAGGGCAGGCAGAGACATATCTCTGGGACAAGCTTGAGAAGCTTTACCTAGCACAACAGAAACTCCCAGGAATCTGTGAGGGTGACCCTAAGTAAGACTCATAGCAACAGGAGTTAGGAACCTGAAACAGCCACCTCCTGTAACCAGGCAAAATTTCCAATGGAATGATAGGGGCACCTACCCAGCCACAAAATCTTCAACCCACAATTTGTCCTGATTACAAGATGTGCAGGGATAAAGATAGAGCAGAAATTGAGGGAATAGCCAACTTATGACTGGCCCTATTTGAGACCCTCATTCTGAGAGAGAGCCCACCCCTGACATTATTAATGAAATTCTGCTATATTTGCTGATAGGAGCCAATAATGACTGTCACTTGAGAGGTTTTACCCAGGAACTGATGGAAACAGATGCAGAGACCCACAGCCAAGCATTGGGCAGAGCTTGGGGATTCTTGTAGGAGGGGAGGAAGAATTGAAGAAGCCAGAGAGGTCAAGGACACCACAAAAAAAAACCTACAGAATCAATTAACCTGGGCCGATAGCGGCTCACAGAGACTAAGCCACCAACTAGAGAACATAGGAAGGATCTAGGTCCCCTACAAATATGAAACATGTGCAGCTCGGTCTTCATGTGGGTCCCCTAACAGCAGAAGAGGCTGCCTCTGACTCTGTTGTCTGTTCTTTTGTATTCCTTCTCCTAAGTGGGCTGCCTTTCTAGCCCCAACAGAAAATGTTCCTAGTCCCACTGCAACTTGATATGCCAAGACATGTTCATATCTATGATAGGCCTCCCCTTCCATGAAGAGAAACGGATGAGGCAGGGGAAGGGGAAAGGAGAGAATAGGAATGGGAGGAGAAATAAGAGGGGAAACTGGGATCAAGATGTAAATAAATAAATTAGTGAAGAAAAACAAAGGAATTAATCCAGTCAGACTGGCTGATCACTTGGTCAAAGGAACACCCCTCAGGACAGAGGGTGCCAGGTTCTTCACCTTTAGGTATGCTAAAGAAAAACAGTGTAACTCTCTTCCTTTTTTTTTTTTTTTTTTTTTTTTGGATGTTGGCCAGGAACTATAAATGCTTAGACAGGTTTCTATTGCTGTGATAAATAACATGATAAATAAATAAAAGAAATCTGGGGAGAAAAGAGTTTATATGGCTTACATATCCCAGGTTATAGTTCACTGAGGGAAATTCAAGGCAGAAACTTAAAGTAGGAACTAAAGCAGAGGCCATGGATGAATGCTTCTTACTGGATTACTTCTCATGCTTGCTCAGTCTGCTTTCTTTACATCCCAGGACCACCTGCCCAGGTCTGGGCCTTCCCACACTAACAATTAAGAAAATGCCCTACACACATGAATACAGACAATCTGGTAGAGGCATTTTCTCAATTAAGGTTCATCTTCCTGTATCCATTCTTCTGTTGGAAGACATCTGTGTTGTTTCCAGCTTCTGGCTATTATAAATAAGGCTGCTCTGAACATAGTGGAGCATGTGTCCTTGTTAGATGTTGGAGCATCTTCTGGGTATATGCCCAGGAGTTGTACAGATGGGTCTTCAGGTAGAAGTATTTCCAATTTTCTGAGGAACCGCCAGTCTGATTTCCAGAGTGGCTGTACCAACTTACAATCCTACCAGCAATAAAGGAGTGTTTCTCTTTCTCCACATCCTTGCCAGCATCTGCTGTCACCTGAGTTTTCGACTTAGCCATTCTGATTGGTGTAAGGAAGAATCTCAGGATTGTTTTGATTTGCATTTCCCTGATAACTAAGGATGTTGAACATTTCTTCAGGTACTTCTTAGCCATTCTAGATTCCTCGGTTAAGAATTCTTTCTTTAGCTCTATACCCCATTTTTAATAGGGTTATTTGGTTCTCTGGAGTCTAACTTCTTGAGTTCATTGTATATATTGGATATTAGCCCTCTAACAGATGTAGAGTTAGTACAGAAAGTTTGGTATATTTACATAATAAAGTATTACTCAGCTGTTAAAAACAATGACTTCATGAGATTTGCAGGCAAGTAGATGGAACTAGAAAATATCATCCTGAGTAAAGTAAACCCAGATACAAAAGAACACACATGGTATGCACTCACTGATAAGTGGATATTGGCCAAAAATCTTAGAATACCCAGGGTATAACTCACAGACCATATAAAGCTCAAGAAGAAGGAAGACCAAAGTGTGGATGCTTCAATTCTACTTAGAAGGGGGAATAAAATAATCACTGGAAATAGAGGGAAGGAGAGAGGGAGAAGGGGAAAGGAAAAGTGGGGCAGGATCAGGTATAGGAAGAGACAGGAGAGAAGTACAAAGGTTCAGGAAATTGAATAGAAATATGTAGCAGTGGAGGATGAGGAACGGGGGTGGGGGGGAGCCACTAGAAAGTCCTAGATGCCAGGAAAGCAAGAGGTTCCCAGGACCCAATGGGGATGACATTAGCCAAAATACCAACAAAGGGGAGATAGAACCTATAGATGCCATCTTCAGTAGATTGGCACAGCCCCCAGTTGAGGGATGGGACTACCCACCCATCTCAAAAAATTTAACCCAGAATTGTTCCTATGTAAAGGAAATGCAGAGACGGCTATCAGGAACGACAAGGAGGGACAAAGAGCAGGTGGCAGTGGAGGTAAAGGCTCAGCGAGGTGGAGAGCATCCTCAGCGCATCTCCTCGGCGGACTAAAAGTAAGATGTCTACTGACACACAAGGGAAGACAGGACACTGCTCAGAGTGTCAGAAGGACAGGTGAAACCGGTACAAGGGTCACACATCATCCGGTCACAAGAGGTGATCAGCAAATTGGACCTTTCCCTTGCACGTGACTTGTACACAGCACTTTGTGGGGCTACATAAGGATGCTTGGGGGTGGGGTGGGTTTTGATGCGGATGCGGAATTTGTAAGCATCCAACCCTTGTCCTTCCAGCCAGATTTATTTTAACACTTTCTGTGAGCTTTGTGTAAGAGTCTGCTCAATGCCCGGATGTGCCACTGTTGTCACAGGAGGCAGAGGAAGCGCTGAAGGGTTCCAGGTTGTGAAACAGAATTCCCCACGTGGGATCACACGTGCAAACTGTAACTGCCAAATTACAATAAACTCCAGAGATCATGCTGGATCGACCACAACAAATCATCTCACTCTTTGCTAAAACTCTAAGCAACATTTAATATGATTTATCCTTTGAGGAAAAAGACTTAGAGATATATTAAATGCATATACAAAATACATATTTTGAAGTAAACGACATTCCTTAATAAGCTAAAGACTATTTCATCAAATTTCACTTTTATTATCCAAATGAACTGCATTTACTATCAACTTTCCACAAATGTAGCATGCCAGCCATATATTTTGTTTCTAGTAATTATATGAAGTCCTTCAAAGCTTGGGTGAAAGCAGAAATATACAATGAAAGGAATGTGTTACTTCAGAAACCCAAAACATAGGCAGACAATTTAACTCAGGGACTGTTTTCTGAGAGGAAACACCCTGATGGGTCTATACTGTTTCCTACTGGGAAAAAGATCAATCAAGTTGTTTTAACAGTCCTGAGTGAAATGCCTAATGTCACTTCCCCCACTATTCCCACTGCTTATAGAGAGGGAGCTGGAGGCATAGTCAGTGGTACAGCGCATGCTTAGCATATACTAGACCCTGAGGTCAATCCCCAGCACCAAACAGAAAAGAGGGAGTGGGGGGAAGAATAAAGGATAGTATAGTGGAGGTCCATGCCTAAAATAATCCTAGTTTCAACAAGAGTGTGCAAATTCACACAACACCCCAAGAATACAGTGTGCTATGGATAGATACAGGCCTTGCTGCAATATCTGTAGAAATGGCAATCAGAAAAAATATCTTCACTTGTTCAGAGAGTGATACCTGAAAAATAAAGTGTGTGTGTGTGTGTGTGTGTGTGTGTGTGTGTGCAATGTGTATATGTATGCACATCTGTACATGTGAGAGTGTGCATGTATTTGCATGTGATTGTGTGACATTGTGCCTTCATGTATGTATGCATTATGTGCATGTGTACATGTATACAGGCTTACGTGCATATGTGTATGCATGCATGCAGGTGTGTGTGTGTGTTTCATTTATTCTAGGGAAACACTGTAGTAATATAACAAAATACACAGACTCTTCAGATGGGATTTGTGTGTTTGTATGCATGTGCATTCACATAGTCAGTAAACAGCACCATTTGAGTCATGAAAATCTCACGTTTTTATGTAAAATCAGCGTGTTTCACATTTCTGATCCCTCCATTATCAACCCATTCACCTGAAGTAAAACATAATTCTAGCCTTCTAAATGAGCGAAGTCACCATCTAGTGGTGGGTCCTTGAAATGTCAGCAACATGGCTCCTAGAACACAGACAATGCTAAATGAAATGTGTCTAACCTTAAGCACACATACTCTCAAACTTACTTGTAAATGATACAATGCATAATAATTTTTAATACAAAGAAAGACTTTAGATAAACAGAAAAATTGTCACTAGACTTATGGATTCCTAAGGTAACTTTTTTCAACCCTATATAAAAAGTAAAGAAAAAAAAACAGATATTAAAACATAAAGTTTGATCAAATTCAGTTAGTATAGCTAACTGGAAAATATATTCATTTTTGTATGCATTAGAAAGAACAAAGATTATTTTAACATGTATTATTATTCAAATTATTCTCTCCCCTCCCTGAGAGGGACATTTGTCCTTTGGTCCTGCTGACTTCAAGCCTTGCCAACATAAGCTGGGAGTGCCCTGTCTGAAAAGAAAGCCTATATGCATATTACTTGTCCTATTAAAATTGGAAATGTGTGTGGTATTTGCTTTGTTCATTGAAATGTAGCTAGAAATGAAAGTTGACTCCAAGAAGACACAAAATGGCAATGTGACTACACAAGCCTTCTACAAACCCAACTGTGTCCCAGGGAGTATAGATCGCAGTGAGTATGTACTGTGCAATGGAATATTTGTCATCGCTACACCGCTGAAATTGCAGAGTGGTTTGTAACAGCTACATAATGCAGACTATCCTGACATATTTCCACATTTGGCAATTTACTCTGAAACTGATGTGTCTCAAAAAAAATCTAGATAATTTAGAAAATCGGTTTCTAGGCTGATTTAATAATGAATCATCAAGAAGATAATTAAGTTTTAATTAAATATTAAAAATGGTAGAAAGTCCCTTAAGAGAAGGCGGTATAGAGACCTGTATATGATTTTACAGCTATTTACATACCAACGTTGACATGCATACTACTAGCCAAAATAAATTTATCTGCCCATCTATAATTCATAAAAGCATGTTTTCCAAATCCCTAACTTGTATTTAATAATTAATCACTAATTCAATGATATTTTAAAGTAATTGTTTATCCATAAGGACCTAAATAGAAGACATATATAAGAAATTCTTCCTTTTCTTTGCCTTCTTAAAATTATAGCAGTCTAAAGCAGTATAAAGCAGACTATATTTTAAACACATGCATCACATACACATTACATGTGCACACATTAAATGCATGCATTTAAAATAAGATGTATAGACCAAAATCATAGAAGCACTTCTTTTTTTCTGGTATTTTCAATATAATAAGTGTAAACTTTATGTAACTGAAAGGCCATTATACATAGTGCCAAGCCCAGCTTTTACCACGAAACTTCACATTCCTGTATAGGCCATCATAGCAACAGTAATGAAAACCCCTTTAGAGTCTTCAACCACGCTGTGATTTAGCAAACAATTACTTTACTTTTTTATATTTTCTGTTCTATACTTTTTAATACATTTTTGGAATATCCCTATATTTTCATGTGATTTTCTTGGAACAAAAAGTGATAATAATTCTTACAAAGTTCAAAGCTCAAAGCATTGAAGAGTCATGTTTGCTGTATAACTATTTAGTGTTTAAAATGCTGCAATATCAGTTTGTTAAGAACAATCAGCAGCTCCTCAAGGAGTGAGCCTGTGCTGCAATGTGCCTAAACTTCCAAACAAAACTTAAGAGGTAATTACGTATTTCCTAGAAACACAGAAATACAATTATGTAGAACACATAGCTCACATAGGGGTAAAATTACCTCTAAGCTGAATTAAACATTGTCATTTAATCATGTTAGAATTATGAACATATAATTGGATAATTACCCAAGAGTCTGAGTACTTAAATTCATACCTATTCCATTAAAAATGCAATGTTCTAAAGTCACAATAATGGACGACAATTAAACGAAGTATTCCTGAGACAAAACTATCCCAGGCTGGGTCTGATAGTGAAGACTAGGAATTCTAGTACTCTGGAGGCTGAAACAGAAGGGTCCCCTCAAATTCAAGGCCAGAAGTGGCTACATAGCAAGGTCCAGGCCAGCCTGGTCTTCAGAGGGAGACTGTCTGAAATCTAAATAACAAATGGGTAAAACAAAAAATGATGAGCCTTAAATTAATGAGAACTAAGACAGTTATATTCAGATAGCAACTGCATTTTTTCCCAACCCATTAACTTAAGCTACAGTGGTTTCTAAATTAAAATTGTGACCATCACAGCACTAAAATCAGGACACAAAGATAGCTCAGTGACTTCTGCAGAGAACCCACGTTTGAGTCCCCAGTGCTCACATGGTGGCGAAGAGCTACAACACCAGTCCCAAGGGTCCAACCTCCTCTCTGGCCTCTGTAACTACCAGGTACACGTGTAGTATACCAATGTGCGTGCAAACAAAACACCTGTACACATAAAATAATGCATTTTTACAATATAAAAATATCTTCATCATCAACCACAGACTATTTAAACCATATAATTTGAGACACTTTTTAGGTTCATTCAAAAAATAATACATGACAAAGAAAAATATTATCTTCCTCAGTAAACATCTCTGTGTTCAGTTCCCCACTCCACAGCCCGAGGTAAGTTACACGATCTGTGTTTCTTGTTTTTCATCCTGAACTGCAGATGATACTATTTGTCCCAAATTTATTTTGGAGATTAAATGTGATATCACCTGAATATTACTTAGCATAATATAATCCTAGAAAACATACCTTAGCTATTTTTGTGTAATGTTAAGAACACAGAATTGACGTGGTCTCTGAAGCCTTGACCTCAAAATTTTAAAAACTGCCTCTGCTATTGTTGAAAATAAAACAAACTATTAAGTGAGCACAAGATAATGGGAGCAACTAAGATCGCATATTCTTTTATTAATTAATTTTTATTAGATACTCTGTATTTACATTTGCAATATAATTTCCTTCCCCCACCCCACTTCCACCCCCTCCCCCTCCGCTTGTCTTCAGGAAGGTGCTCTCCCTCCTTACCACCCTCTCCACTCCATTGCCTTGGCATTCCCCTACATTGGGAAAACCTGCCCTCCCTGGACCAAAGGTTAGCTGCAAACATGCTCAGCTGTATCTGTATGACTCTGGAAGAGCCCCTGAGGAGGCTTCTCTATCTGATTCCTGCCAGTAAGCACTTCTTAGCATCAGCAACTGTACTTGGGTTTGGTGGCTGCATATGGGGAGGATCCCCAGGTGAGGCAGCCTCTAAATGATCTTTTCTTCAATCCCTGTTCCTCTATTGACCCTGTATTTCCTCCCATGAGTGTTTTGTTCTCCCTTCTAAGAAGGAATAAAGCCTCCCCATTTTGGCCTTCCTTCTTTTTGAGCTTTATAAGGTCTGTGAATTGTTTCTTGGGTATTCAGAGCTTTTGGGGCTAGTATCCACTTATCAGTGACTGCATACCATGTGTGTTCTTTTGTGACTGGGTTACCTCACTCAGGATGATAGTCTCTAGTTCCATCCATTTGCCTAGGAAATTCATAAAGTCATTGTTTCTAAAAGCTAAGACATTGTTTCTAATAGCTAGGGATTGCATAATCTTAATACATAAAATATGTTAGCAAGTTAATTCTTTATAGAAAATAAAGATAAACGTCAAATTTAATCTTCTAGATGATATGTTACAATACAGTACATTAATATCATTAGCAGAAACCTGAAAACTTTACTGTTCAAACAGAAATGTATAATTCCCATGAAAATGTAACTTCATTCAAAAATGGCTGGCACTCAGAGGTCGGGCTCCAGCCACAGCTAAGTCAGTCATACTGAAGAAAGGAACAGAGAAGGAAGCAAGGACACAAGGAAGCCCAGCATAGGCCCATATGGCTTATTATGTCCTCAAGCTGTACTAAAGAGCAATAGTGATTTTTAAAAAATTATGGTATTTGTACAGAATCAGACAAGTTGATCAATGGAACTGAATCAAAAACCCAGAAATAAACCCTTACACCTATGGACACAGAAGTCAAAACCATACAATGGAAAAAAAGAAAGTATCTCCAGTAAATGCTGCTCATCAAACTAGAGGTCTACATGTAGAAGAATGAAAATAGATTCATATTCATCACAAAACTCAAGTTCAAATGAATCGATGAACTCAACATATAACAGGATGCACTAAATCTTATAGAAGAGAAAGTGGGAAATACCTTTGAACACATTGGTACAGAAGACAACTTCCTGAACAGACACCAATGGCTCAGGCTCTAAGATCAACAGTTGATAAACAGGACCTCGTGGAACTGAAAAGCTTCTATGGGGCAAAGGACACTGTCAAGAGGACAAAACACGACCTAGAGATTGGGGAAAGATCTTCTTCAACAACCCTAAATCTTACTGAAGGCTAATATCCAAAATTTATAAAAAACTCAAGAAGTTACACACCAACTACCCAAATAACCCAATTTAAAAATGGGGCACAGAGCTGAACAGAGAATTCTCAACAGAGGAATTGTGAATGGCTGAGAAGCACTTAAAGAAATAAAGTCCTTAGTCATTGGGGAATGCAAATCCAAACAACTCTGAGATTCCATCTTACACCAGTCAGAGTGCCTAAGATAAAAAATACTCAAGTGATCCCAGTGCTGCCAAGGATGTGGAGCAAAGGAACACTCCTCCATTGCCGGTGGGGTGCAAACTTGTACAAACACTTTGGAATCAATTTGGTGGTTTCTCAGAAAATGGAACAGTTCGATTGCAGTCAAAAGCTTTTAAAAATGAAAATCCTTCTAGATCCCAGGTAAAGCTGACCAGGGGTCCTCTAAGGAACATTCTAGAGGGTGGAACTTCTTTATAGAAAGCAGGGTAAATGTGAGCGGCCCTGGCAGGGCACAAACACAGAAACCAAAGTCCAAATACCCTAATGCCCTCCCTCCAATTGGACAGGACTTTAATGCAGAAACAAACACTGCCACAGAGCAGGCCCGCCAGTGAAGCCTAGGCTGGGACATTCAGACTGCCAGGGCGAGGTGGCTGCAAACATTTTTAAGGCCGCCTTGTATGCCTACAGACTGCTTTTGCACATTTCAAGGTGAAGTGGTTCCTTTGTAGTTGACTCAATAACATAAAGATCTCTTGGGATCAGGATTCTATAAAACCTTTTCTATTTCTGAGGGAAAATTAGAAGACAAGGCTTACACCTAACCAGGATACACTGTATGTGTGTGAAACCTACAACTATTTATATAAGAATCCCATGTTTCTTCCAAAACATAAGTCAATAAATCTTTTCTTCTGCACTATAGATTTCAAGGTCATGGCCAAAGGTGTTTATTAGTATAATTACAATGTAGAAATAATACCGCTAAGCCTTCAGTTACAGGTTGTGTAAGTTAATGGAAATAAAAGATTAAGAAAAATGCCAAGTGTCTTTTAATTCTCAGACACAGCCCTCCTAGAGGGGCAAGCTCCTTCTACCAGGGTCTTTCAGTTTTCTTTACAGTTAGCCTTCAACATCGCTAAATGTACTTGCCAAATAATTTTGTGATTTAAAAAAATTAATATATTTTCTTTTCTTTAAAACAAAATCATTCTTTAAATCTTTAATTTGTAAGCTGTATTGCTATACATAGAGTATATTTTAAATGATTTTAAATTTATAAATATTAAGATACGGCATAAAGGAGAGGTTTAAAAACCAGCAAAATTATGAAGCAATTTTTTAAAACTCACTAGTATAATGAATCTTAAATGTTAAAAGATTTTATCGCCAGACTCTTTATTCAATCTCTACGTACTCAAGAGTCCATACAATTTTTCGCGGAGTTTAAACTGTAAACACGCACAGTGGTAGCAGGCTTGTCTGGCCTCCCACCATCCCACAACGTCTTCACGTGTCAATCACTAGAAATGAGCACAGAACCCGAACCTCTAAGAAAACGCGGCAGTTGCGGTGAGGGTGCACTGCGCCCATGAGACCGAGAGCGGCAGTGGACCAGAAGGTCTAACTCCCGGCACCTGAACATTCCTTCACGGAGATCTTTACAGCCACCAGAACCGGATGACCTGTCCGGACAGCTGGGATTGTGGGGAACGGGGGCTTTTGATTGTTTGAACAAAATCTCTTTTTTAGTGTGCTTTCCTTTCAATAAGCAGCAAACAGTAACACGGGACTCAGAAAATAAATACCCTGTTTGCTTTCTCACTAAAATAACATGAATTATATGATATTGTTGAGACTCTTAGTGAACTTCCCGTTGGCTGCAGCATATCTGGGGTGTTTGAGGCTAAAGTCACTCTCAGCAGGTAAGCTAGTCTTTCCTGCGTTGCCCTTTAGAACATCAAAGCCACTTTCTTAAAAGCTTAAACTAGGTCTCTTACTGATGCTTGGTAACTTAGGCATTGCACCTTCCCGGGGCGGCTGTCTCAGAGTCTGGCCTCTGAGAAGCACTGTTGCAAACTGCAGTAATACCGCCCTCAGAGAGGAACACAGACTGCAAGCGCTGCCCTTGATCTCTCCAGACTGCTTCAGCCTCACTCACCCAGGAGTCTGCTTGTTGTTGTTGTTGCTATGACATTTGCTATCAGCATGGCACAGAGTTCCTATTTCGGCACACATCACATGAATCTCTTTTACAGTGAGTTTTGAAATGAATCCTCATCAGAGAAAACATGTTGTAGACGGACTTATGGCACCTTATATTTTAACATTTTAGACCTTAATATAGGAAGTTAATTTTCATATCGCCTTATCAAATCTTCGAAGCTTTTCTCTTGTACAATATATAATTTCACTCTATATAAATTATGCTATATACAGTATATAAACATACATTATAAAATGTAAACTTGTCGGCATATATAGCATATATATATATATTTACTTACAACTATATGTATGCATTGTAGAATGGTGTGTGTGTGTGTGTGTTTGTGTGTGTGTGTGTGTGTATGTGTGAGTGTTAATAGTGAATATGATTTGAAAACTGAAAAGCCAGTTTTCTCAGCTGGCTGTATACCTCAGAAGTACAGCACCTCTCTGGCATGCATGAGGCCTGGGGTCCACAACCCAACAAGAGAAAAGAGGCAGGGGGAGGGGTGTCAGTCTCTCATGGTTTTTTTTTTTTTTTCATTAAAAAGTGATACTTTTAATTATGCGTTGTACAATTTCTTATAAAGCTCAGAAATAACTTCTGTGCTGTTCATGCTGGTTAATTATGCCACGTCTGGGAGGCTCAGCACTTTGGGGCATGCTGGTTAATATCAGGTGATTAGAAGACATGATCTAGGAAGAGATGCTCACTGCTGGTAGGTTTTCTGTAAGTGAGCGACCTCTGAGAAGCAGCACACCATGCAGGGATTTTCTTTATTCTAGCAGGCAAATCCTCCTATAACATGCAAAATGTGCTATGTTTATCAAGTTTCTCTTCAAATATGTGAGTTATTTCTTCTCAAATGTGAAATATGAAGATCTCCAGGCATAGCAAATCAGCGTTATAATTTTTCAGCATAAAAGCTCCTTAAAGGTAAGAGGAGGGAAAAAACAATCAGGCTTGCCAACAGCATCGCCAAAGTGCTTAACTTCTATAGAAGGCAACTTCAGCAAGAATAACGTCTAGTTCTTTGAAATCGTTTTTGTTTTGCTTAGGCAGCCACAATGCCCATCTGAGCGTGTGTGACTGACAACTAAGTAATGCCAAGTCTTTGTATCATGCTGATCCGAGTATTTGTGCTCAGTGGCTTTGGTTCTCTTTTCTAAAGTAACAAACTATAGAAAAATATGGGAACAAAACCATCTGTGGGAAATACAATGCTCCTTTTTGTGATTAGTGAAAAATGAGACAACATGCTTTTCCAGTCTGTTGGAAGATCTTGATCTTTACGTGCTGCTTCCGGGATAGTAACATTAATACCTAACGCTAATAAGCATGGAATTACAGGGTTGCTCTTACACATGTGAAGGAAAATGTGAGACCTAAAATAAAACCCTATCCACTGATTTAAAAAGATAAAAAATACCAGAATCTTTAACTCGGTAATTCTGCTTGAGAGCTCTTTTCTGAGTATACAATCACCGTGATGTTCATCTGAAGTGTCTGTTTTGTTTGAAACAGTAGAGCAGGCTGGACTTGAAGTCACAGAGAGATGCCTGTCTCTGCCCCCGGGTACTGGGATTAAAGTTGTGAGCACTGAACTAATTGCATCAGAATTTTTTTATTTTCTTTATTTTTTGGCATTATAATATAATTAGATTATTTCTCCCTTCTTTTTCTGCTCTCCAAATCCTTCTATAGACCTTCCTATTCTCCTTGAAATTTATGGCTTCTTCTGTACACAGACAGAGACACAAAAATAGACAGAAATATAAAGGGGGAAAAAGTAAAGGAGAGGGGGAGAAGAGGGACAGAACTAAATGGATACATACAGCTCAGTCTGTGGTGTGGGGAAGTAAAGGAGAGGGGGAGAAGAGGGACAGAACTAAATGGATACATACAGCTCAGTCTGCGGTGTGGGGAAGGAAAGGAGGGGAGAGAAGAGGGACAGAACTAAATGGATACAACCTGCTCAGTCTGTGATGTGTTTCTTGTATGTATATTGGTATGTATCTTTTTAGAACTGACCATTTGATATTGGATAATCAGAAAGTGTACTCTGAAGTTTTAATAGTTTAAAATGCTACAGCTTTAATATCCACCAAAGGGAAAATGACTAAATACATTGTAGCACACTCATGAAACAAAATATTGCATAAATATACTTTGATTATTAGCTTTTATTTTGATATTTAAAAAACTAAGTTTTTAGTAATCCCAATAACTGCAACACCCTAAACCCTTAAGCCTGGCTGATAAAAAATGGTCCTTAACTCATCTCCCACAGATCTACCTTTGAAATCAAAGCAAAAACTTGGCATCCTGACTCCTGAGGCACTGCTGTAAGCCAGTATCACGTTCAGTCAGGAGTCTACCATAGCCTCCTCATTTCTTTGTTTCTGCTTTTGCATATTCTAATGTGTGCCTGAATGAGGCGTTGACAGTGCTAATGAGAACAATTCCTCTGCTACCAAAAATAGTGAATACAAAGTACAGCATCTCCCTAGATGGGTTTGGGAATTATTATTTGTGGTTATATACAAATTATAAGTGAGACTGCATTAAAAATTTTGTTCATTAATTTTATAAGTGTGCTTGGTTACAAAAGAGAAGTTAAGAATTCTGTACAATAATTATGCAAATTAAGTTGAACTATATAATATAAAATACTTTAATTTCTAAAATGTAATCCAATCAAAGCACACAACTAAGAAGTGATAGTTTTAACTTCAAATGACAATGGAGTGAGGACAAATTTAATCATAAAAAGAATACTTAGTTACCTATGAAAATATGCACTTTGAAAACAACAACATATGTCCTAAGCATAAACTATGAAAATAGGTATTATATTTTAGTGTGACTTGAGCTTTGTACAAAGAGATAAGAAAGGATCGATTTGCATTCTTCTGCATGCTGTCAGTTGAACCATCACCATTCATTAGAGATGCTGTCCATTTTTCACTGAATGTTTTTAGCTCCTTTCTCAAAGATCAAGTGACCATGGGTGTGTGGGTTCATTTCTGGGTCCTCTATTCTATTCCATTGATCTATCTTTCTGTCTCTGTACCAGTATCATGTTGTTTTTATCGCAACTGATCTGTAAAACAGCTTGAGGTCAGGGATAGTGATTCCCCAAGAAGTTTTGTTTTTTTGTTTTTTTGTTTTTTTGTTTTTTTGGTTTTTTTTGTTTTTTTTTTTTTTTTTTTTTTTTTTTTTTTTTTTGAGAATAGTTTTTGCTGTACTGGGTTTTTTATTATTACAAATGAATTTGCCAACTGCACTTTCTAACTCTATGAAGACTTGAGTTGGACTTTTGATGAGCATGGCATTGAATATGTAGATGGCCTTAGGGAAGATTACCATCTTTGCTATGCTGATCTTTCCAATCCATGAGCATGGGTGATCTTTCCATTTTCTGAGGTCTTTTTCAATTTCCTTCTTCAGAGACTTGAAGTTCTTGTCATACAGACCCTTCACTTGCTTGGTTAGAGTCACACCAAGGTATTTTATATTCTTTGTGACTATTGTGAGGGGTGTCGATTCTCTAATTTCTTTCTCAGCCTGTTTATCATTTGAATCGAAGAAGGTTACTGATTTATTCAAGTTAATTTTATATCCAGCCACTTTGCTGAAGTTGTTTATCAGCTATAAAAGTTCTCTGGTGGAATTTTTGGGGTCACATAAGTATACTATCATATCATCTGCAAATAGTAATATTTTGACTTCGTTCTTTCCGATTTGTACCCCTTTGAGCTCTTTTTGCTGTCTGATTGCTTTGGTTAGTACTTCCAGTACTCTACTTAAAAGGTAAGGAGAGAGTAGGAAGCTTTGTCTAATTCCCGATTTTAGTGGGATTGCTTCAAGTTTCTTACCATTTAGTTTGATGTTGGCTACCACTTTGCTGTATATTACTTTTACTATGTTTAGGTACAGGCCTTGAATTCCTAATTTTTCCAAGACTTTTAACATGAAAGGGTATTGAATTTTGTCAAAATCTTTGTCAGCATCTAAGGAGATAATCTTTTTTTTTTCCATTGAGGTTGTTTATATAGTAGATGATATTGATGAATTTACATATATTGAACCATCCTTGCATCCCTGGGATGAAGCCTAGTTTGTAATGATGAATGATTGTTTTGATGTGTCCTTGGATTCGGTTTACAAGAATTTTATTGAGTATTTTGGCATCAATGTTTATGACAGAAATTGGTCTAAAGTTCTTTTCTTTGTAGAGTCATCGTGTTGTTTAGGTATGAGCGTAATTGTGGCTTTGAAAAATTAGTTTAGTAGTATTCCCTCTGTTTCTATTTAGTGGAATAGTTTGTAGAGTATTGGTATAAGATAGTCAATAAACATCTAATAGAATTCTGCATTAATCCATCTGGTCCTGGGCCTTTTTTGTTTGGGAGGCTTTTGATGGCTGCTTCTATTTCTTTAGGTGTTATGGGATTGTTTAGATGGTTTATCTGGTCCTGATTTAACTTTGGTATCTGGTATCTGTCTAGAAATTTATCCATTTCCTCCAGATTTTCCAGTTTTGTTGAGTATAGGCTTTCGTAGAAAAATCTGATGATTGCTTCAACTTCTTCTGTTTCTGTTGTTATGACTCCCCTTTCATTTCTGATTTTGTTAATTTGGATACTCTCTCTTTGCCCTCTAGTTAGTCTGGCTAAGGGTTTATCAATTTCGTTAATTTTCTCAAAGAACCAATTCCTGGTTTTGTTGATTCTTTGTATGGTTTTTTGTTTCTTCTTGGTTGATTTCTGCTTTGAGTTTGATTATTTCCTGCTATCTACTCATTTTGGGTATATCTGCTTCTTTTTGTTCTAGAGCTTTGACAGGTGTGCTGTCAAACTTTTAGTGTATGTTCTCTCCAGTTTCTTTTTGGAAATACTCAGAGCTATGAGTTTCCCTCTTAGCACTGCTTTCATTGTATCCCATTAGTTTGAGTATGTTCTGCCTTCATTTTCGCTAAATTCTAAAAAGTCTGATTTCCTTCATAATTTCTTCCTTGACCAAGCTACCACTGAGTAGAGCATAGTTAAGCTTTCATGTGTATGTGGGCTTGTTGTTGTTTTTGTTGTTATTGAAGACCAATCTTAGTCCATAGTGATCTGATAGAATGAATGAGATTATTTCGATCTTCTTGTATCTGTTGAGGCCTGTTTTGTGAGAGACTATATAGTCAATTTTGGAAAAAATGACATGAAGTTCTGAGAAGAAGGTATATTCTTTTGTTTTAGGATAAAATATTCTATAGATGTCTGTTAAATCCATTTGGTTCATAACTTCTGGTAGTTTCACTGTGTCTCTGTTTAGTTTCTGCTTCCATGATCTGTCCATTGATGAGAGTGGGGTGTTAAAGTCTCCCACTGTTATTGTGTGTAGTGCAATATGCTTTGAGCTTTAGTAGAGTTTCTTTTATGAATGTGGGTTCCCTTGTATTTGGAGCACAGATGTTCAGGATTGAGAGTTCATCTTGATAGATTTTTTTTCCTTTGATGAGTAAAAAGTGTCCTTCCTTATCTTTTTTGATAACTTTTGGTTGAAAATCTATTTTATTCGATATTAGAATATCGAATAAAATGGTTGCTACTCCAGCTTGTTTCTTGGGACCATTTGCTTAGAAAGTTTTTTCTCAACTTTTTACTCTGAGGTAGCGCCTGCTTTGTTCCTGAGATGAGTTTCCTGTATACAGCAAAATGCTGGATCTTGTTTACGTATCTAATCTGATAGTCTATGTCTTGTTATTGAGGGTTTGAGTCCATTGATGTTAAGAGATATTAAGGAATAGTGATTGTTCTTTTCTGTTATTTTTGTTGTTAGAGGTAGATTTATTTTTGTGTGGTTTTCTTCTTTTAGGTTTGTTGAAAGAAGATTTTTTTTCTTTTCCTAGGGTGGAGTTTCCCACTTTGTGGTAGAGTTTTTTTCCATCTGTTATCCTTTGTAGGGCTGGATTTGTGGACAGATATTCTGTAAATTTGCTTTTGTCCTGGAATATCTTGATTTCTCCATCTGTGGTAATTGAGAGTTTTGCTGGATATAGTAACCTGGCCTGGCATTTATTTTGTCTTAGGGTCTGTATGACATTAGTCCAAGATCTTCAACCTTTCACGGTCTCTGTTGAAAAGTTTGGTGTAATTCTGATCAGTTTGCCTTTATATGTTACTTGTCCTTTCTTTCTTACTGCTTTTAGTATTCTTTCTTTGTTTTGAATATTTGTTATTTTGTGTGTTGGGAGGAATTTCTTTTCTGGCCCAATCTATTTGGAGTTCTGGGGGCTTCTTGTATGTTTGTGGACATCACTTTCTTTATGTTCGGAAAATTTTCTTCTATAATTTTGTTGATGATATTTACTGGGCCTTTTAGTTGGGAGTCTTCACTCTCTTATACCTCTATTATCCTTAGTTTGGTCTTCTCATTTTGTCCTGGATTTCCTGGATATATTTGGTTAGAAGCTTTTTGAATTTTGCATTTTCTCTGACTGCTGTGTTAATGTTTTCTATGGTATCTTCTGCCCCTGAGATTCTTTCTTTTATCTCTTGTATTCTGTTGGTGATGCTTATGTCTCTGACTCCCAATGTCTTTCCTAGGTTCTCCAACATCAGGATTGTCTCCTTTTGTGATTTCTTCATTGTTTCTATTTCTGTTTTCAATTCTTTCACCTGTTTGGTTGTGATATCCACTATTTGCTGTGGTAAGAAAACTGGGTTTTGTTGTTGTCAAGTTGGCGTGGTTTCTGTTTCTTAGATTCTTGTCCTTGCCTCTTGCCATCTTGTTATTAGTGATGCTAAATGATCTTGTTTTCTCTGACTGGTGCTTGTCTCTCCTGTGGGTCTGTGGACCTATGGTCTCTGGTGGGAGATTGCTCCTGGATGTTCAGCTCTCTGAGTAGGCTGTAAATTCAGACAGCAGTGCCCAGTCCTGATGCAACTGGGCTGGCTCTGTCCTTGAGCCAGAAGTGTCTACTCCCAGCCAGCACCTTTACCTGCTCCCTGAGAGTTCCAGGTGGCCTCTCCTGGGATAGTCAGTAAAGAGGAAGTGTGGACTCACCCCTGGGCTCAAGTGTGAGAACCTTCCTGTGGCTCTTTTGGGCAGCCAGCAACATACGGGAAGGCCACCAGTCCTGATGAAACTGGGCTGGGTCTGGCCTTGGGCAGGAGGTGTCTGATCCCAGGCACCACTGCCACCTGAACCATGAGAGTTCTAGGTGCCCTCTCCCAGGATAGACAGTAGAGAGGGATTGTAACTCACCCCTGGGTTCAGAAATAAGAGCGATTAATGTCATTATTAAGGAACTAGATTAGTTGCCATGGAAGTGAATTCCTTAAAAAGAATGTTTGGCTACCTTCGCTTTCTCCTACACAGATGCTGTTTCACACTCTGCGCTCTGTCACAAGATGATGCAGAAAAACCTTCATTAGCTGCCTTGCCTTCATAGTAAATTTACACCCTTGAGAACCAGAAAATATAAATTCCTGTTTTTAAGAATTATCAAGCCTCCTTCTAGCCTCCATCTGCTTCCAGAGCTAGAACTGGCCCACAGGATTCACAGCCTGCCCCCAGAAAGCTAAGCACCCAAGAACACTCTCCTTCCTAAGCCCACACGTGCGTCCCCACTTTCTCTCCACTGACTATCCAGGGAGAGATCTCCGGAAACTCTCAGGGTGCAAATATCACAAGTCTCGAGGTGCTGCCTGGGACTACACATTTCATGCCTCCAACTATGCCCAGAGCTAGAGCCAGCCCACTGCCATCTGGTCTCACAGACTGCCCCCTGAGAGCTTCCATTCCTAAACCCACAAACCCACAGGCCCACAAGAGAGACAAGCTCCAGTCAGAGTCAACAAGATCAATTAGCATCACAGAAAACAGGATGGCAGGAGACAAGCACAAGAACAAAAGCAGCAGAAACCAAGAAATCCTGGCAACATCAGGACCTGGATCTCCCACTACAGCAAGTAATTTACATCCTAACACACCAGTAAAACAAGATTCGGACTTTAAAATCATACCTCAAGATGATGATGGAGGACTTCAAGAAACACATGAATAACTCCCTTAAAGAAAAACAGGAGGTAAATTCTGTAGGTAATACTGTGCAGAAAAACAAGTAGAAGTCCTTAAGCAGAAACACACACAAGATTCTTTATAGAATTACAGGAAACCACAAGCAAACAGGTGAAGGAATTGAACAAAACAATCCAGGATCTAAAAATGGAAATAGAAACAATGAAGAAATCACAAAAGGAGAAAACCCTGGAGATAGAAAACCTAGGAAAGAGATAAGGAATCATAGATGCAAGCATCACCAACAGAATACAAGAGATGAAAGAGAAAATCTCAGGGGCAGAGGATACCATAGAAAACATTGATACAATGGTCAGAGAAAATGAGGGGACAAAAATCTCCTAACCCAGAGCATCCAGGAAATCCAGGACACAATGAGAAGACCAAACCTAAGGATAATAGAGGTAGAAGAGAGGGAAAACTATGAAATGAAAGGCCCAGTAAATATCTTCAACAAAATTATAGAAGAAAACTTCCCTAACCGAAAGAGATAACCATGAACATACAAGAAGCATACAGAACTCCAAATATATTGGACCAGAAAAGAAATTCCTCCCAACACATAATAGTCAAGACACCAAATGATATGACAGTATATTTAACTGACTCCAAAAATTCCACCCGAGGACTTTTACAGCTGATAAACAACTTCAGCAAAGTGGCTTGATATAAAATTAACCAAGCAAGTGAAGGATCTGTATGACAAGAACTTGAAGTCTCTAATGAAAGAAATTGAAGAAGATCTCAGAATATGGAAAAATCTCCCATGCTCATAAATTGGCAGGATTAATATAATAAAAATGGCCATCTTGTCAAAAGCAATCTAGAGATTCAATGCAACCCCCATCAAAATTACAACTCAATTCTTCATGGAGTTAGAAAAGGCAAATTCCAAATACATTTGGAGTAACAAAAAACCCAGGATAGCAAAAACTATTCTCAACAATAAACAAATTTCTGGAGAAATCACCATCCCTGACTTCAAGCTATATTACAGATCAATAGTCATAAAAACCATATGGTACTGGTACAGAGACGGAAAGGTAGATCAATGGATTAGAATTGAAGACTCAGAAATGAACCCACACATCTATGGCCACAAAGGAGCTAAAAACATTCAATGGAAAAAAGACATCTTCAACAAATGGTGATGGTTCAACTGGCAGTTAGCATGTAGAAAATGCAAATCAATCCATTATGGCCTTGTACAAAGCTCAAGTCCAAGTGGATCAAAGACCTCCACATAAAACCAGGTACAATGAAACTTATAGAAGAGAAAGTGGGGAAGAACTTAGAACACATAGACACAAGAGAAAATTTCCTGAACAGAACGCCAATGACTTATGCTCTGAGATCAAGAATAAACAAATGGATCTTCATAAAATTGCAAAGCTTCTCTGTAAGGCAAAGAACAATGTCAATAAGACAAAACAGCAACCAACAAATTGGGGAAAGATCTTTACTAATCCTATATCTGATAAAGAGCTAATATTCAATATATACAATGAACTCAAGAAGTTAGACTCCAGAAAATCAAATAATCCCATTAAAAATTGGGTACAGAGCTAAACAAAGAATTCTCAACTGAGGAATACTGAATAACTGAGAATCACCTAAAGAAATGTTCAACATCTCTAGTCATGAGGGAAATGCAAATCAAAACAACCCTGAGATTCCACCTCACACCAGTCAGAATGAGTAAGATCAAAAATTCAGATGACTGCAGATGTTGGCAAGAATGTGGAGAAAGAGGAACACTGCTCCACTGTTGATGGGATTGCAAGCTGGTACAACCACTCTGGTAATCAGTCTTGTGGTTTCTCAGAAAACTGGACATAGTACTTACTACCTGAAAATCCAGCTATTCCACTATTGGGCATATACCCCAAAGATGCTCCAACATATAACAAGGACACATGCTCCACCATGTTCATATTAGCCTTATTTATACTAGCCAGAAGCTGGAAAGAACCCAGATGTCCTTCAACAGAGAAACTGATACAGAAAAGGTGGTACATTTACACAATGGAGTACTACTCAGCTATTAATAAACAATGACTTCATGAAATTTATAGACAAATGGATGGAACTTGAAGCTATCATCCTGAGTGAAGTAACCCAGTCACAAAGAAACATACTAGTCCCAAAAAGCTCTGAATACCCAAGAAACAATTCACAGACCTTATGAAACTCAAAGAGAAGGAAGGATGTGGATGCCTCAGTCCTTCTTATAAGGGAGAACAAAACACTCATGGGATGAAATACAGGGACAAATAGAGGAGCAGGGACTGAGGAAAAGATCATCCAGAGACTATTTCACCTGGGAATCCATCCACCAAACTTAATCACTATTGCTGATGCCAAGGTGTGCTTACTGGCAGGAACCTGATATGGATGCCTCCTCAGAGGTTCTTCCAAAGCCAAACTGATACAGATGAGGATGCTTGCAGCTAACCAGGGGACTGAACACAGGGACCCCAATGAAAGAACTAGAGAAAGGACTGAAGGAGATGAAAAGAGTTTGCAACCCCAGGGTAAGAACAACATTATCAACTAGCAATGTGCATTCACTAGGACCAGTAACCCTGCTCCCTAGACCCCGATAAGTGTATTATGGCTGAAGTACAAGACAAGGACTTCAAAACAACAATTATGAATATGATCAAGGACCTTGAAGAAGGTATAAATGTAGAGGATATGAAAGAAATCTGTGAAAACACAACACCAGAATAAAATAATGAAAACCACTCATGGTGTGAAAGGTGAATGCAAAGAAATAAAATAATTAAAGAAATCCAAACAAAAAAAAATAAAACTAGACGTTAAAAATTTAAGAAATCAAACAAAAACCTCAGAGGTAAGCCTCACCAATAGACTACAAAACAGAAAAGAGAGAATCTCAGGCACTAAAGACAAGGTAGAAGAAATAGATACCTCAGCCAAAGAAAATGTTAAATCTGAAAACATCCAGTCACAAAATATCTAGGAAATCCGGGACACTGTGAAAAGACCAAAAATAAGAAAATATGAATAGAGAAAGGAGAAAAAAATCACAAATCAAAGGAAAGTTCATCCTGAAGGAGGTAATCTAGACCCCAAATATAAGTATTTTATGCATTCTCCTATGTGTAAATGCTAGCTCTTAGGCTTTTGATAGGTCTGCAACAATCCATATGACAACTGAAGTTAGGTATACAATAAAGAGCTAGGGGGAATCCCAAGAAAGGAGAAATAAAATATATAGTTATGGAAAGACAGAGGAGACAGGAACAGGAGAATTAAATAGGGAGTGGGAGAAAAGGATAGGAGTGTAGAGGAATTTTAACCCAGCAACAATGCCTCTCTGACAAGGGATCACATCCAAAGACCTTCTAAGTCTATATGATCTAGCCAGAATGCAGATACAATCTCACTGGATACAGTCATGCCCTTAGTACACACCTTTAATCCCTAACAGTGAAAGTAAGGTTAGTCTGTAGAAGGGAACAACCATGTTTGAAAGTGACATTGAAAGACAGACAAAATGGCAAATTTTAGAAGATTTGACAGAATAGAATATGGCCAAATTATTTACCACAAACTGATGGTTGGTAAAGCCCTATAGATGAAGACAACATTCACATATCTCATTAAATGCAGAGAAGACGAGTTGGTGCCTAACTAGAGCCTTCACCCCTACTGACTAGTATTCATGGTACTAGATAGTACTCTAAATACTACCAGAGGAGAAAAGTAGCTACCAATCCAACTACCAACACTGAAATCTACTAGAGTGGCCTACCTTTATGATATGCTGTGGCAATAGTGGCACATATGTTGTAGGAGTAACCAACCACTCTCTGCTTATATTGAAGGTCTACTCTATAAGTTGGAAACCATGGCTGATACCACCTAGGTGGCCATGATCCTAGGGAAAAAGCAAATAAACATAGCAAAAAAATCTAACTCCTAATGATATTCTGCTATATCCATAGATCAGTGCTTCGATAAGCCATCAGCAGAGAAGTTTCTTCTTACAGTAGATAGGAACTAATACAGAGACCCATGTGCAGAGACTTTAGTAAATTCAGTCCTAAATGAGATTATCTTCATCCACCCCCTACCCTCAGGACTCAGGGAGCTATGTGGAAGAGGACACAGAAAGACTGTAAAAGCCAGTGGGAAAAGATGGCCCCAAGGAAATAGTGGCTCCTCAGACACAACAGGATTGAAGTAACTATCAACTCAGAGACTGGCAGCATGCTCAGGGAATGCACAGTTCAAGCCACACAGGATCCCAGTGCTGAAAGGGAGAAGCAGACATAGACTTCTATCCCTAACAAGAAGCATTCTCCAGCTGACTTCCACTTGCAAGGAAAAAAAATCATTTTCCTCAATGGAATCTCACTTCACATATTAGCCACACCTGAGAGTAGGTAGTAGACAGTTAACACAAAGTGAACTCAGTGTTGTTTTGTGGATGTTTTCACTCATATGGCTTTGTTGGGGCAGTTTGTCTCCCTGGTCTTTCTCTTGTATGTTTCTGAATTTGTGTTTTTATACTCTGTGTGTGTGTGTGTGTGTTTCTTGTGACTTTTTTTCTTTTTTATTACTCTGGGGTTTGTTTGTCTGTTTGTTTGCCTATGTTTTCTAAAAAGAGAGAAATACAGGGTATAGAGTTGGTAGCTAGGTAGATGGAGAAGATCTGAGAGGAAATGGGGGAGGGGACCCCTCAGAATATATTACATAAAATGTTGTTTTCAATAAAAAATACATTTTAAAAAATTATTACTGAAAAAGCACTTTCTTTGTATTCAAACAGTCGTTAAAGTCCACCTTCACAGTTTCCATACATGTCCTTGTAGCCTGTGTGTATGATGAATGACATTTCACACTATCCTTACAAGCCATTTTCAGAGAAAGATTTCACACCTATGTATCTATCCCCTGCTGGCAGCTATACATGACACACACAAAAACACCAGGATCCACGCAAAGAGCAAATAACTAATTATACAAGAGATGTTCTACCTTAACAGCTTCTCCGAGAGTCTGGTTTTTGTCAGCTTCCTCGCTGGAATGCAATTCAAGTCTATAATTCAACTCCTGCAGTTGCTGGGCCTGTTCATTCAACAGCATTTGTGCCTGCTGTTCCCGAAGTAATGCATTATTTAGTTCTTCACATGCACTTTCAAACTTCTCGTGGGTGATCAATTTCTTTAAAGAGAAGAGAAAAGATCAGTTGCAAGCCAATTATAGTGCTGTCCTATTTGTTCTTTCAGAGCTGGGCGCACCAGCACAATGAACAGCGCACCACGGGGCTGGAGAGACCGTGCTTAAGAGTACTTATCGCTCCTCTAGACCATCAGAGTTCCGTTCCCAGCCCCCACCTGGTGGGGGGAGGGGCTCACAAACAACTAGGACTCCGGGTCCTGAGGACCTGATATCCTTTTCTGGCCTCCACGGGCACCGGGGCACATACTCATACATATATACATGAATAGAAATTTGCAAAATAATATGCCAACATTCCTAAGAACTGATTATAAAACAAAACATAAAATTTGTTTTCCTTAAAATAAAAAGTCATGGTAAACTATCACTTTAGTTTCTAAGGTATAACAATCATACCTTTAATGGTATCTTTTCAGTCAAAATCTTAACACTTGAAATTCCGCACTTTTGTAAGGATGATGATGAAAAGACTCATTTACTGAGATGACTCCCTGTGTCTGTGGCCCTCTCTGTCTGGCAGTTCCCACCCATGCTCACACTATCACACTACCGAACTTTATTTTCCCACAGTCACTGTAGTTATCAAATCTGCCTTACTTGCTTCCTTGCCTATACACGTCTTGCATGGAGGTAGCTGCACGAAACTGAGAACTCACGTAGAATCCTCACCCAACAAAGAGAGTACATTAAGACTATCCTATCTGCCATAATATAAAGGCAGACTCGTGACTCCTCTGTGAGAGTTCTCTGGAATGCTAACAATAGCGCCCGCAGCCATTCCTTAAAGGCACCTGGGATCCAGGTCAGACAGGCTCCAATATCCCTTTTTCTAAGTGTTTGAGTCAGTAAAACAAGGAACCTGACATTGTGATCTTCAAGTAAAAAGAGAAGAATGTCTTACAAAAGGTACATCTACGAGGCAAATGTGGAAGTAGGGAGCACACCAACCCATTCTTCATACCACCTGCTGGTGCTCAAGAGTCAGGGCTTCCCCGCTGTGAGAAGGGACTGAAGGTAGAGTCCTATCACTTCTCACACACATAATGCCACCTGATTTGAGCCTTAAAAAAATCTAGATATGGATGAATAAAAACCATACTTCACTGTATCTATCTAGAAAATATAAATAACTACCATCTTACTGAAGCCCTGTGTCTCTCCGTTTTCTCAGAAATAAGACAAAAATTGTTTCTTTGGGGCCCAGAAATTATACAACTCATAGAAAGAGAAAGTGTTGCTTGAATTAAATGTAAGGATAATTTAATACCATGAGTATATACATGAGACTAAGTAATCTAATTTATTCAAAATTATAAGAGTATAAAATATGAGAATAAAATAATTGAAAATATAAGAGAGTTTTGTCTCCTCCACAAACAGCAGGCTCCTCAATAGAAGGCATTTTAAAAAAAAGTTTTCTGAGGTGAAAGCAAATCCTACTCAACTGCTACATTCCAACACGTTCAGGACTGTTAGCTTTGCTAACCACTTGCCTGTATCAGTTGGGAAATAGTTTAGTTGAGATAAAAGTGCATGCTTTCAGTGGGAGTCTTGGAAAATCCGGACAGGTTGGTGGTAAGAGTGCCTGTTGCTAGGTCAGCCTGACACCCTGGGGCTGAGCCCAGGGTCCTATGGTGGAAAAGAACCAACTCCTGAGAGTTCCCTCTGATTCTCACACTCCTGCTGCCTTACAAACAAATGCATGTGTGCACATACACAATATAGGCACACACCCATGTGACTTTAATCTTTTGAAACCTATTTTTAATGATGGTTTTTAAATACTTTAATCTCTTTTTTTTAGCCCACCACCCACCAGAGGTAGGCGAAAAGAAAGGATATGGGAGAAGTGGACCTGTTTAGAAAGGTTCTTTGGAGCAACTCCTGTACGTGTTGTCTGGAAATGGACAGTTTGATTCACAGTTTATAGGTGGCAGCTCGATCTACTCATAAACACTTTGTGGATACACCAGTAGTCTAGCTCGGTAGAATCGGGATACAAACATGAGTCAGCAGCAGTGGTACTACCTAGCAGAGACAGCCAGGCCTTGGGTTTGGCTCAAGTCAGCAGGAAGGACCTGAAGAAACGTCAGAAGTTCTTGACTGTGCCTCTCTCAGTGAACTCTCCCCCAAGTGTTGTCTCGCTAGCTCTGCCTCCGTCACTGTCCGTTGAGTCCTATCCATACCCTCTAAATACCATGTGTCCTCCACGGGTCTTGCCTCAGCACAGGTCGTCTCCGCATGTGCATCTGTCCCGGCTGACATCTCTCTGTCAATCAGCCCAAACTCATCTCAGACGAAGCGACAATAAACTGCAGCACAGCACCAGAAGTTCTTCTGGTGCGTTTCTCTCTATGGAGTCCTGAATGCAGCTCAACTACGCAATGGAAGGCTAACAGGTATGTTGTCAGCAAAGAATCTTTCATTATGTGTCTTTTTTACCTGTTTGTTTTGGCAGACCATCTTTTTTTCTTGTATCTGCTTTAGCTAAATGTTCCTTTCCAAGTCTGCCCTAGCCTTTCACCTGTGTCCACCTCAGGAAAACGCTCCTTCATGTGTTTGCTCTGGCAAAACACCATCCAACTGACTTTCCAAAAAACTCCTAAGTTTTTACTTTACACCCAAACACACACACACACACACACACACACACACAATTACTTAACTTATTAATTAGTAAGATGCTGTGTGTATATTTATAGTCCCAGGCTTGGGGAAGGTTTTGTGCTCAGCAATAGATGGTCAGCACAAAAGAACTCAATGGCATTTGGGGAGTTTTTGTTTTTAGCCTTCCAGGCCCTTTGTATATATCTTATAGTTTCCAGTGCTATGTCTTAGAGGATTCCTTTGTGTATGAACATATGTATCTCTGTCTATATGTCTCTCTTGAACTTTCTCTTTTGCTTGTTTTTTTTTTTCAGTATGTTTGTTTGCTTTGATCTATTCTAGTTTGTTAGTTTGTTTTTCTTATTTTTTAGATGCCCTGTTTTCTAATGAAAAAAGAAAAAGAAAGGGTATAAATTTGAGTAGGAGAGGAAACGGAGATCTGGAAAGAGATGGGAGACGGGAAACTAATCCAAATATACTGTCTGAAAATTCTATTTTCAATAAAAAACAAAATTGGGAAAATTACAGAAAGTTTTAAAACAAAGCAATCCTGCTGAGGAGACTCTGAATTATTTCTCCTACACAAACAATCAGTGCTGCCGACGAGGCAGAGTGAAAGCAATCACACGGCCGCCATTCGCTTACCGAGTGCTTGAATTCATTTAGTTGTGTTTGCAGGCTCTGTGACCTGTCCAGCTCCTTTTTCATCTCGTGCACGGTCCGTCTGTACTCTGTCACCTCTAGACGCAGGGAGCGGCGCTCTACCTCAGCTGCGTGCAGCCTTTGTGTGAATCCAAATATTTGCTTTTGTAGTGATGCAGTGCTTTTCTGTGGTAAATAAGAATACACTTAGAAACATCCGCTGCTAATTTACTAATAGCAATAAACATTTTACTAAACTAAATGTAACTCGAACACTATACAAAAAAAAAAAAAAAAAAAAACCCTACAAATCCTAAAGTCACTACTAAATGAAATAGCACATACCATAATGGGCATATGGCTGCTCAAACCATATTTCAGAGCCAGTGTGTTCACTTTGTGAAGTCCTCGGGCCAGCCTCTGAACCAGGGAATCTTTTTCCACATATGTTACGCTCCGGCTGCTGTACAGAGGTATGCTTTCCATCGCCAAACTAATTTTATCCATTAGTTTTGCAAAAGAGTTCTTGGCTGCACCTATGAGTAAATGTCCACAAATTCTGGAATTTGGATCTTCAAAGGAAAACAAAAGCATAAAATATGAGTTGCCTCGTGTTGATTTCACAACGTTAGTGGTCACAATCGAATGGTTTCCAGTTACGTCATTCTCGTTCGGTTGCAGTAACCTTCCTGAAAAGTCCTTCCTCATCAAGCCTCAACATGAGAAGCTGAGCCCAGGCAGTGACTCACTGCTGAAGCATGCTGTGCTAGAGACCCTCGTGAGCTCGCAGTCTGACCTTCCCATGGAGCGCCGCCATGACAGCATGCTCTGTTCTAACACTGCATACGGTTTGGCCTTCTACCCGTAATTATGACTGCTTCTGCCCTTGGTGCCATGACACGTACACTCTCAGGCTTGGTACGACTACAGTTATCATCCTGCATCTAATGGACCTGAGGGTCCTGTGTCTGCAGCGCAAGCTGATTACTACCAGATCGTTAGGTCTGTAATTAATAATTATACCTAATGTTGAGAAATAAAATTGTCGCCACTCTTCCTATTAATTGATATGTCAGATAGCTGCTAATAGGCTTACTTACGCCTTCAGGAAAGTTATGTGACTTCATTTCCCTATTCTGAGCAGCTCTTACTCCGTCCTTGTTTAGCCTAGGACATGTGGAAGAGCCATTCTGAGAGATTCTTCAAGTTCAAATCCAGCTCTGTGAGTTCTACATTTCAAAGGCCTCTAATCTACTACGGGTGTAAATTTAAATCTTCTTTCTATCAAAAGCACAATAAAATGTTGGCAATGTTGCAGAATCAAGATGTGTTCATTGTGGACTTACATACAGTTTCCACGGGCATTAAACTGCCTCAGCAATACTCTGCACTGCTCCTCAGGAGCTCGGTGTTCTGAAACTGAACTGTGCTCTATTTGATTCTCTCCCTCAGGGTATAAACAGAAGGATAAATCCTCTGTGCCATGTAGCAGTCAAAACTTGAAAACCACATTGCTTCAGAGTAAGGCATAAAATAAAAATTGCCAATTTGATAAAAGACTAATATTGTACATATAAATTTTACTCTATTAGTTCCCAGCACACTGACTTCAGAGAATATAAGGGAATGTATTTTCATGCTCTATGATACTCACTATAAACATATTCTCCAAGACTGCTATGGACAAAGTCATACAGAGTTTAATTAAAATACATAATTCTTTTGTTAATAATAAGTCATTTAAAAGTAATGAATGATGAAAAAATTTACTAGCACAATTGGATAGCATTCAACACAATGTAGAACCGTTAAGTAAATAACTAACTGTATATTTTAAGTAATGTATTGTTCAGTGAGAGAACAGTAAAATGTTCTCTTAATATTCAATATAACACATCATTTAACTGTCAGTCACACCCTCTGTGTCCTCGGCTGCACTGCACACTCTTATCTGTCCTCTTTTGCTCCCGATGCCCGTCTTCCTCCTGCCAGACTCGCATCTGTGGATATTCTTATAAATTTATTGGATTGATCACATTCCATTATACTTCCATAGCAACTACAACAACACTGAACTCAACAATGCATTCAAAGATACGAAGAGAAAGTAACATGAATCTTCATGTTATATCATTTTAAAATTAAAAAATTCAATAAAAATATTTTTAAGCAAATATAAGATCTATTTTTTAAAGTGATATAAAGGTAATAGCATTTTCAACAAAGAGAGCCTTAAATTTTCAACTACAATTAAATTTTAAGATGTTCTACTTTTATTATACTATATCACTGAAATGTGCTTGGTAGACTTTAACCTCTAATGAAGGAAAAAATTAAATGACAATAAAATCCCACGAGGCATTCTTCTGAATTGTTAAGAAGTTAGGAAAAGGCACATCCTAAGTGTGTGCAGAACATCAAAAATTACAGTCAGAGCAGTAAATAATTTATGTTTGAGAAGCATTTTTACAGTGCAACTCACATTTTATCACATGAAATACAATTGTTTAACAAAGGAAACGATGCTGGAGTGCAGGGTTACATATTTATTTACATGACAGAGAACAAACGTCACTAAGAACCCTCTTGCTTGTCTCTACCGTTTTAAACTTATGCCTGGTTAAAAACGATTTTTAGTTTACATTAAATACATTTGCTAGTCACTTTCCCAACTTAAATAGTGTGACCATATAAGGAAGCAGATCATAGGTTATACAATTACTTTCTCCAGAAGAAATAGATACACTTTCACATCTATAGTTAAAATCTGACAAATTCCTAAGCTGCTGGCTGACCTAGTAAATCTAACCCTGGAGGTTACAGGGCGCCCGAGGGGACAGAGAGCTACTTTGGGAGTCCCCAGCTTGATTTTTATTTGCCATAAAAAAATTCAGACCTGGATAACATATCCATGATGTTATGTGTAAGAAAACTAGATGTCATTAGAAAACAATACAGAAATCTATTACTAGTAAAAATACAATCACCGCATAGAAAACTAAGTGTGTACAGTGTATTTTCTAATTAAAATGAAGCTTTTCCACTCATAGTGAAAAAAAACCCTTCAAGCAAAGAGTAATAGTGAATTAACAATAAAGTATATAAAGGCATCAATGATAAATAATATTAATAATGTCAGAAACATTATTAATTTAACATTTTCTATACAGGTCAGGCTTGCCTTGAGATCTTCCTGCTTTTGCCACAAAGCTGCTGATTCCATAGGTGTATAAAACCTGGCCTGGCTAACCTCTTTGATCTTTAAAATACAGTAATAACTTTTTATTAACAGAAATACAAATTCTAAATGCTTTGACATTTCTAAATATGAAACTTCAGTCTTGACTTGAACACAATTAGGCTTCTGAGTTTGGTCCTTTTTAGCTGTGACTTCTAGAAAGTTTACTAAACTATGCAATGAGAAGTAAACTGGTAGCAACTTACTAGCAAGGGTGTGTTGGGGTCAACTGCCTTCAAGACAATCCAGATGTCCTTCTTTAATGACAGGAAAGATGTGTAATGAAATGGACAGACACTTGTGTCCACCTACCCTTGGGTGTGAAACCAAATCAAGTACAGTTGTTTCTAATGATGCATTTTTACCTCACACCAGTTATGCCAAAAAGCTCAGCTACCTGTATCCTAGCAATGATTGATGTTTCAGCCCTTCAGTAAGCAGAGCATCCTCCCCTGTTTGAGGTAAATGATCTCTTGCAGGCACACCATTTGGATATATAGGAGAGGTCATTCATCTCAAGTGGGCAAGTACTATCACAAAAGCAAAAAGGTGGCCACCTGTCCAGTTTTTATAGAGGCAACATAAAAACTGTGGACTCTGTCTACTGCTTATAAATACATCATCAAAGTTTATGAAAGTAGTGGTCAAACACTGTAAGCGCTTTCTAAAAAGTGGCTTCATTTCAAGTTCTCCTTATCAAATTTCCAGTTTCATGAAAAGGTAAAAAATAGTGTTAATTCCATTAAGGCATCACTATTCAAGACAGAGATAAAACAAACTACCTTTATAGGACATTTACATATTCAAAAGCAAGTTACTTTTATCTGTAACAAACATATTAGCTAGGAAATCCTATTAGTCAATGTCTTCATTAAGGCTACTATTGCTACAATGAAACACCTTAACCAAAAGCAACTCAGGAAGGCAAGGGTTTACTTCACTCACACTTACATGTAACAATACATCATCAAAAGCAGTGAAAGCAGAAACTCACAGAGGAACTGAGGCAGAGGCCATGGAGGGGTGCTATTTATGTGGTTGTTCCCCATGGCTTGCTAAGCCTTATTGTATTACAGAAACCAGAACTACCATACCAAGGATGGTACCACCTGCACTGGGCTGTGCCCTCTCATATTAATCACTAAGAAAATGCCCTACAGGCTTGTGTGCAGCCTGAACTTATGAAGGCATTTCCTTTTTTTTTTTAATTGAACAACTTTATTTTAAAAAACAAAGATAAATGTACAGATTTTAAAAGCATTTTTGCATAAAACTATATGAATACATTTTTGTCAGTACTTGATTTTTTTAAAGGTTTGATAGTATGCCTTAAAATCTTACTACTTACAATGAGCATAAAGTACATGTAAAAAAAAAGATGTAACCTAGAATTAATCAATGTTTTCTTGCTGTGTAAAGATTAAGCATAATGATTTATATTTGGGGGGGCCTTTGGTTTTCTTGAACTTCATATAGTCTGTGAGTTGTTTCTGAGCTGTTCAGAACTTTCTGGGGTTAGTATCCAATTATCAGTGACTGCATATTATGTCTGTTCTTTTGTGACTGGGTTACCTCACTCAGGATGATATTCTCTAGATGCATCCATTTTCTGAAGAATTTCATTAAGTCATTGTTTCTGATAGCTGAGTAGTACTCCACTGTGTAAATGTACCACAATTTTTGTATCCATTCAACTACTGAAGGACATCTGGGTTCTTTCCAGCTTCTGGCTATTGTAAATAGGGCTGCTATAAACAGTGTGGTGCATGTGTCTTTGTTGTATGTTGGAGCATCTCTGGGGCTTATGCTCAGAAGTGGAAAAGCTGGGTCTTCAGGTAGTACTATGTCCAATTTTCTGAAAAACCACCAGACTTTTTTCCAGAGTGGTTGTACCACTTTACAACCGCACCAACAGTGGTGAAGTGTTCCTCTTTCTCTGCATCCTCACCAGAATCTGCTGTCATCTGAATTTTTGATCTTGGCCAATATGACTGGTGTGAGGTGGAATCTCAGGGTTGTTTTGATTTGCATTTCCCTGAGGGCTAAGGATGTCGAGCATGTCCTTAGATGCTTCTCCACTATTTGACATTCCTAAATTGAGAACATTTTGTTTAGCTCTGTACCCCAATTTTTAATGAGGTTGTTTGATTCTCAGATTCCTTTCTAATTTGTATACCTTTGATTTCCTTTTGTTGTCTAATTGCTCCAGCCAGGACTTCCAGTACTAGGTTGAATAGGTAGGGGGAGAATGGGCAGCCTTGTCGAGTCCCTGATTTTAGTGGGATTACTTCAAGTTTCTCACCGTTAAGTTTGATGTTGGCTATTGGTTTGCTGGATATTGCTTTTATTGTGTTTAGCTATGAGCCTTGAATTCCTGTTCTTTCCAAGACTTTTAACATGAAGGGGTATTGAATTTTGTCAAATGCTTTCTGAGCATCTAGTGAGATGACCATGTGATTTTTTTCTTTGAGTTTGTTTATATGGTGGATTACGTTGATGGTTTTCTGTATATTAAACCATCCCTGCATCCCAGAGATGAAGCCTACTTGATCATGGTGAATAATCCTTTTGATGTGTTCTTGGATTCGGTTTGCAAGGATTTTGTTGAGTATTTTTGCATCAATGTTCATAAGTGAGATTGGTCTGAAGTTCTCTTTCCTTGTACGGTCTTTTGTGTGGTTTAGGAATGAGGGTTATTGTGGCCTCAAAAAGTGAGTTAGGTAGTGTTCCACCTGATTCTCTTTTGTGGAATAGTTTGGAGAGTATTATTATAAGGTCATCAATAAATGTCTGATAGAATTTTGCACTGAACCCATTTGATAACTGCTTCTATTTCTTTAGGTGTTATGGGATTATTTAGATGGATAACCTGGTCCTGGTTTAACTTTAGTACCTGGTGTCTGCCTAGGAATTCATCCATTTCCTCCAGATTTTCCAGCTTTGTTGAGTATAGGCTTTTATAGTAGGATCTGATGATTTCTTAAATTTCCTCAGTTTCAGTTGTTATTTCTCCACTTTCCTTTCTGATTTTGTTAATTTGAACACTCTCTCTTTGCCCTCTAGTTAGTCTGACTAAGGGTTTATCAATCTTGTTAATTTTCTCAAAGAACCAGCTCTTGGTTTTATAGATTGTTTGAGTGGTTCTTTTTGTTTCTATTTGGTCAATTTCTGCTCTGAGTTTGATTATTTCTTGCCATCTACTCCTCTTGGGTGTATCTGCTTCTTTTGTTCTAGAGTTTTCAACTGTGCTGTCAAGTTGCTAGTGTATGCTCTCTCCAGTTTCTTTTTGGAAGCACTCAGAGCTATGAGTTTTCCTCTCAGTGCTGCTTTCATTGCATTCCATAGGTTTGAGTATGTTGTGTTTTCATCTTGATTAAATTCTAGAAAATCCTTTATTTCTTTCTTTATTTCTTCTTTGACCATGGTATCATTTAATAGAGTATTGTTTAGTTTCCATGTGTATGTGGGCTTTTTGTTGTCTTTGCTGTAATTAAAGACCAGCCTTAGACCATGGTGATCTTATAGGATGCATGGGAGTATTTCAATTTTCTTATATCTATTGAGGCTTGTTCTGTGACCAATTATATGGTCAATTTTGGAGAAAGAGCTGTGAGGTGCTAAGAAGAAGCTGTATTCTTTTGTTTTAGAATGAAATGTTCAGTAGATTTCTATTAATTCCAATTGGCTCTTAACCTCTGCTAGTTTCACTGTATCCTTGTTCAGTTTCTGTTTCCATGATCTGTCCATTGATGAGAGTGGAGTATTGAAGTCTCCCATTATTATTGTGTGGGGTGAAATGTATTTTTGAGCTTTAGTAGGGTTTCTTTTATGAATATGGGTGCTCTTGTGTTTGGAGCATGTATGTTAAGGATTGAGAGTTCCTCCTGACAAATTTTCCCTGTAATGAGTAAAAAGTGTCCTTCCTTATCTTTTTTGATAACTTTTGGTTGAAAATCTACTTTATTCGATGTTAGAATGGCCACTCCTGCTTGCTTCTTAGGGCCATTTTCTTGGAAGGTTTTTTCCCAACCTTTTACTCTGAGATAGTGCCTGTCTTTGTCTCTCAGATGAGTTTCCTGTATGCAGCAAAATGTTGGATTCTGTTTATGTATCCAGTCTGATAGCCTATATCTTTTTATTGGGGAATTGAGTCCATTTATGTTAACAGATATTAAGGAATAGTGGTTGCTGTTGCCTGCTATTTTTGCTTTTGGAGGTAAAATTGTGACTGTGTGTCTTCCTTCTTTTGGTTTTCTTGCTTAGGTATTTTCTTGTTTTTATTAGGATGTTGTTTCCCTCCTTGTAATTGGTTTTCCACCTATAATTCATTGTAGTGCTGGGTTTGTGGTCAGATATTTTGTAAATTTAGTTTTGTCCTGGAATATCTTGGTCTCTCTATGTATGGTGATTGAGAGTTTTGCTGGGTATCGCAGCTTGGGCTGACATTTGTGTTCTCTTAGGGTCTGCATGATGTCTGTCCAGGATCTTCTAGCTTTCATAGTCTCTGATGAGAAGTCGAGTTTGATTCTGATTAGTCTGCCTTTATATGTTACCTGACTTTTTTCCCTTACTGCTTTTAGTATTCTTTCTTTGCTTTGGGCACTTGGTGTTTTGACTATTATGTTTCAGGAGGAATTTCTTTTCTAGTCCAACCTATTTGGAGTTCTGTAGTCTTGTTTTATGCTCATTCTTAAGGGTAGGGAAGTTTTCTTCTATGATTTTGTTGAAGATATTTACTGTGCCCCTTGGTTGATATTCTTCATCTTCTTCTATTCCTATTATCCTTAGGTTTGGTCTTCTCTTTGTGTCCTGGATCTCTTGGATATTTTGGGTTAGGAGCTTTTAGGCTTTTGCATCTTCTCTTACTGTCTTGTCTGTGTTTTCAATGTTGTCTTTGGCCCCTGAGATATTCTCTTCCATCTCTTGTAGTCTGTTGGAGATGCTTGCATCTGTGACTCTTTTTTAGGTTTTCTACCTCCAGGGTTTTCTTTTATAGTGTTTTCTTTATTGTTTCCATTTCCATTTTAGATTTCTTCATCTCTTTGGTTTTGTTTTTCTCTAATTCTTTGATTTCTTTGAGTGATTTTCTTGTTTCCTCTTTAAAAGCTTCTATTTCTTTGTGCTTTTCCTCCTATTCTTGTTTAAGGATCTCTATCATCATCATAAGGTATGATTTCGGGTCTGAGTCTTCTTTTTCTGGAGTGTCTGGCATTCCGCTGTTTGCTGTGATGGGAGAGCTGGGTTCTGGTGTTGCCAGGTTGTCTTGGTTTCCATTGGGCAAGTTCTTTTGCTTTCCTCTTGCCATCTTGTTGTCTGTGATTATACATGGTCTTGTTGTCAGTGATTGGTTCCCATCTCTCCCGTGTACCTTGCTTGTGTCCCAGGATCTCCACTGTTCCCTGTGGAAGATGTCCTGAGCGTTTGGTCCACATGCACGGGCCCTCCGGTTGGAAACCGAGTCCCTATGACAAAGTTCCTGCTCCCCTGAACCAATGGGGTGGGGGGTGCACTTTCCACGCGCTCGACCCAGAGATCTCTGCACCCTGGTTACTCCCAGCGCAGTCTCACCAGGCCTGCGTCCCTGGATCTCCACTGTTCCCAGTGGCAGATGGCCTGAAGAGGCATTCCCTTAATTGGGGCTCTCTTCTTATAGATACCGTTTGTCAAGCTGACACGAAAACTATCCTGATGTAAACCTGTAAATGAATGTAATTTCATGACAAACTTTGTATTTCTTTATAAAGGGTATTGCATCCTTGAGAACTGGAGTTACAGACTGTTGTGACTCAGCTTGTGAGCACTGGGAATCGATCCAGCAAAAGTCCTCAGAAAGAGCTGCCAGCGCTCTTAACCCCTGAGCCATCTTGCCAGCCCAAAGTTTCGCTTTTTAAAGTAATAGGGACCCTTTTTTTGTTTTGTTTTGTTTTCTGGCCAAGAGTTTTAGAAGCTTGAACAGTAACAGCCGAGCCAGTGGAAAATGCCGTGTCTCATTTGGTGATATATGTGTTTTAAAAATCTGTTTTGGACAGAGTTAACCTGAATAGTCTGTTCTTCTCTACCATGTATGAAATTTACTATAAGCCATGATTCCCCAGCGTTTACAGTTTGCTGTTTTCCTATGACTCAGGCTGTGTGTATTTGTGTGCATGTGTGTGTTAGAAACGTGTGATGCCAACTGGCTTTCCTAAGTCGGGATCAATGCTCACGTGCTCTGGTTGAGCTACATAGTAGACTGGAAATAGTAATTATGCATCCTCAGTAAAGTTAGTGTAACCCTGCTAAGACTTTCCTGCTCTGTGAGGTACATGCACAGAAGAAAAGATAATGCGAGATATAATTTAAAATTTAAAGACAGGTCAATATAAATGAGAATCATTTCATTAAAATTTCAGGTATGTAAACCTAGGCTCCAGGAAGTGTATGATTCTCGGGTTATTTTTAGGTGTGGCCACTGATGTTGGTAAGCCATGAGCATACTTAATGCATTAGCAGAACGTTAGCATGCTGGGATTGAAACAGATAAAATTAAAACTTTAATCATTGAAAAAATAAAATTAAGATATAATAAATGAAGTCTCACAAACATGTAAGATACATAATTTTAGATAAATATATCGTATTTTTTTTAGATTCCTTTAGGATGTCTCAAACAAAATTATATTAAAAATATTGGTTTTATAGGTTCAAAGCAAATATGTAGGCTTTTGAAAGAACATAATGATAGGTTTTAGATTAGTATAATAAATAGGTATGATAGCCAGCCATATTATTTTAAATTAGCTTTAAAGTTAGTCAATGGGTTTTACTATGGCAAGTTCACATGCATATGTAACGGTGCTCTGCCTTATTCCCCTCTCAGTCTTTCCTGGTCCTTGCCACACCCTTTCCTGCTGGCCCACCTCTTCTCAGATCTGTATATGAGAGAATAAATTTTGTATTTGTCTGTCCATTTCCTGTACATATCACAATATCTCTTTTTCACAGTTAAAATAATTCCATTTTTTGTATTTCCAAATCTTTTTTTTTTTTTTTTTTTTTTGTATTCCTCTGCTGATGGGCATCTAAGCCTTCTCTGCAGTGAACAGTACAGCAATGGCAGGTGTGTGATTGTCTCTGTGGGGAAGCTGCTCACTCGGCAGTTCTATTTGTAGCTTTTTCTGAATTCCAAAGTGAGCAGCTCAGTGTTTACATCATTAAATAAATTTTTAACAATCTTTCTGTGGCTAAGTAAAAAGCATACATACTTTCTTCCAAGATTACTAAAACTTGCACCATAAGGAATTCCTGGGCATTTGTTCTTAAGTATATTTTGCGAAGACATAAGAAGCGGCCATACCTGTTTTACTAATGATTTCCTGCAGCTCAGCCATAGAACTGGTAACTGCACCTAGAAGGTCAGAACTGGTAAGCCAAGTGAGCGCCTGCAAACAGCGTAACTGTTCCCTTTGAAGTTCTGCAGAGACATAAGTGCCCATTATAAAATACCATGAGTTATTAAAAATCCACATTTATATTTCATAGTAGTATTCAGCTAGTTCCTTAAATTGGACTTTGTATGCCTACTTGATGTTTCGAGCATAAAATATCCAGTTATTGATAAGCAGAAACTGGCCCAGAAAGCTCTGAATACCCAAGAAAATTTACAGACCCTATGAAGCTCAAAAAGAAGGAAGGCCAGAATGTGGATGCCTCAGTCCTTCTTAGAAGGGAGAAAATACAAGCACAAATAGAGGAGCAGGGATTGAAGAAAAGATCATTCAGAGACTGTCTCACCTGGGGATCCACCCCATATGTAGCTACTGAACCGAAGTACTATTGCTGATGCTAAAAAGTGCTTATTGGCAGGAGCCTGATATAGATGTCTCCTCAGAGGCTCTGCCAGAGCCATAATGATACAGAGGAGGATGCTTGCAGCTAATCATCAGACTGAGCACAGGGACCCCATTGGAGGAGCTAGAAAAAGGACTGAAAGAACTGAAAGAGTTTGCAACCCCATGGGAAGAACAACATTATCAATCAACCAAACCCTCCAGAGTTCCCAGGGACTAAAACACCAAACACTGAGTACACATAGAGAGACCCGTGGCTCCAGGTGCAGTGTCTGGCATCAATGGGAGGAGAGGCCTTTGGTCCACTGAAGGGGAATGCCAAGGTGCTGACGTGGAGAGGGTGGTTGGGAGAGGGAGCACCTTCATGGAAGCAAGGGGACAGGGAGGGGGGATGGGAGTGGGAGAAAGGGGATAACATTTGAGGTGTAAATACAGAGAATATCCAATAAAAATGACAAAAATTGAAAATCTAGTTCTATCTGGTTGACCTAACATTAAATAACAAGCATCTAAAGAAGACAGGCATTTCCTTTGGTCTTTGATTTGTTACAATAGCCTGATTCTTAGCGGCTGTGTTGTTTGGGGGTACAGTGGCAGAACACTTGCTTGGTGTGAGGCCAGCCTTAGTGTTCATCCCCAGGCATGAAATTTTAAAAGTTAACAGCTAAATCTACTGTTTCCTCAAAAATAGTAAAACATTCCCAAAAATGCCAGTTGAAAATTCATGTTTGCACCATTTTTGAACAACTCTTTTAGATATTTTAACGTTCATAATTTTATTCTTATTTTATGGAAAGCATGGAGAACTTGTTCTGAAATTTTTTAAGTGTCTGATTTGGATTGCTGTAATTGAAAAACTGATGCATAAACTCCCCACTCTACTGTAAAAATAATCAAATGCAATAAAACTAGACAATACTGAAATTATACATGTTTGCTTCTTAATATCATTTACAAAAAAATCAAGGCTAATTTACAAAAATAAACATTTATATACATATACATCTGAAGATATACTGGACTGTATTACATGATTTAAAATATTATATAATTCTTTGAAGGTTTTATGTAATAACCAACAAGACACACTGTTTTTCACTTACACATAACTTAGATTTTTAAAAGCACAAAGACTCTTACTTGGAAATTTTCGCTTGTCTTTGGGCTCCCCGGTACACACTAGCATGCCTATGCCTTCTTTACAACTTTCCATCCAGGTGAAAAGAAAGGCACAAGTTTGGCCCAAAAACTTGAGCCTGTTTGCTGCCAAGATTGCAATCACGCCTTTCCGGAACACACGGATCAATCCTTTGAATGTTTTTTTCTTCATTTTGGCTTCTTCTTGTTTCTTTTCATCTGCCACTGACAATGCCTGGGCTAAGGTTCTAATTTCCAGTTTGAACAGTTCCAAGCTATTAACCTGCTCCTGGAGAAAGTCTCTCTGTGTGGACAAGGCGCATGACCTGCTGTAGAGGGGACAGAGCGCACCAGCCAGCAGCGCACACGCCGCCAGCAAGCATGTCTGTTCCCTCTGAGTTCTGGACAATGTGGTTTTCAAATGTGAATTCTCGAGAACCAGTTGTTCGTGGGAGTTCTCAATACGGCTTAATTTTTCCGTGTTTTTTTCCGCAATTTCTTGAAATTTCTATAAAAGAAGTCAAAACATATATATAATCGTGAAACACAGAAAGAAATATACTTTTGATGACACTACAACTTCCCTTCAAAACATGTTATGTAATATCTAAGTTTACAACGGTGAGCCTGACAGGTTTGAATGTGTATGCTGACCTTGAAAATCTCTTACACGGAAGCTTCGCATAAACTGTGACACATCAATTTGAGAGTATTTAATGAATTTACTGTGCACTTGCATATAAATATACATAGGTAGAAAGGGGAAGAGCACTGACTGCTCTTCCAGAGGACTCAGGATCAATTCCCAGCATCCATATGGCAGCTCACTACTGTCCATAACACCAGGAACTGACACCCTCACACAGGCTTACCTGCAGGCAAACCACCAATGCCCATAAAATAAAAATCAGTAATTTATTTTAAAAAGAGAGAAATGAGCTTTCTGGGCCTAATCTTTCCTTTCCACTCCTCAATAATTATTATTTCCCCTTAAGTAGAAATCACACTAAAAACTGGGGTTGTTATAGTAAAAGATATTACTGTTGCCGAAATAAATGGCGTAGAATTAGTGATGCAAGAGACAGCAGTCCGTCTGCTGCCGTTTCTGACGAGGAGAAACTGGAGCAGAGTAGAACCTAAGTTCCCAGGCAGAGCAGCACGCAGCAGCTCCAGAGAGGGAGAAAAGGACAGTCGTGAACTGGGCCTTTGTAGCTCTCTAACCTGTTTTCCATAATTAACATTCCTAGAACTCAAAATTTAACTTGGAACCAAAAATAAACATTAACTGGAAGAACCATATTCCCATGGCTACAAATAAACTGGCCACCTATGAGCTCTTTTGTGTAATCATTCTGGTTTGGGAGGGAAAAGAGTAAGGGTTTTAAACTAATGGGTACCACTTTACTATTCATTTATCATTCAATAAATATTATAGATTACGCACTAAGTTTAATTCGCTATGACAACAGATGTCGATCATTATTATGGTGCAATGTTACAGCAGGTACAGGCCGAGTTGTCTGAGCACCAACAGGCACTTGACAAAATGATACTGACAAGCTTTTGGAGAGATACAACAGTTAAAGGAGAAGAAGGATTGAGACAGACAAAAGGGAAAAATTTAAACCTACACCATTAATAAGGAGGCTAGATAATAGCAGCCTTTTAATAATTTAATCTAACCTTTCAACCAACCATGATTTAACAGCTACAGATACATTTTTATTTTCAAAGTGAACCATCATGACACAGCCGTGAAGCTCTTTGTCTTTGAGCAAACTAAGGGGGCTCAATTCTAGCAGGATAGTCATTTAGAAACAGAGACGTATCATCCTCAGTATCAGCGTGGCAAAGTCAAGTTCTGTCTTCATAACGAGAATCCTCCAGGGACATTAAAGGGACTATTTCTCTTTGTACTACTGGTTTAAACTGTACTGTGTGAAAAATTTAAAGTTGATCTTTGGGAGAGGTATATGATGTCTTATTTAAGAGTTGCCCAGTGAACACCCAGAAGAACAAAAGGCACTTGTAAAATTCACGTTGGCAGGAGCAGCTCAAAAGATGTCAGTATCTAAGGCAAGTCATACAAAGGCTCAGCCGCAGTGCAAGGTGTGGTGTGCAGTCTGCCATGGGTAACTTCAAGCTAGCAGACACGACAACCAAGGAAAAGAAATCCTAGGAGATAGTCCTGCAAAGACAAAGAGTGGAAGGAGACACTCAGAGGCACGGTGAAGCAGAGAAAGCAAAAAGAAAGAAAGAAAAAATAAGTCACTGTTTGAAGAATTTAATTTATTGCATGTCCTCTTTCAGTAAAGGAAAAACTAAATTTTAGAAATGCAGTTTCTAATGAATGGGACTGGAAATGCGAGGTAGCTCGCAGAATGGAACTATCAAGGGAGGTGACCCAAGCCCAGAAAGACTAATACTGTACTAAACTTTCTCACAGGCCCAGAAATCCATCAATGTAATGCACTGTATGTATAAACAAACTCAAGAAAAAAAAAAAAACCACATAATCATCTCACTTGATGGTAAAAAAGCCTTTGACAAAATATAACACCCCTTCATAGTAAAAGTATTGAAGAGATCAGGAATTCAAGCCCATACCTAAATATAATAAAAGCAATATACAGCAAACCAATAGCCAACATCAAACTAAATGGAGAGAAACTTGACGCAATCCCACTAAAATCAGGGACAAGACAAGGCTGTCCACTTTCTCCCTATCTATTCAATATAGTACTTGAAGTTCTAAACAGAGCAATCAGACAACAAAAGGAGATCAAAGGGATACAAATTGGAAAGGAGGAAGTCAAGATATCACTCTTTGCAGATGATATGATAGTATATTTAAGTGACCCAAAGAATCCATGAGGGAATTCCTACATCTGATAAACAACTTCAGCAGGCTGGATAGAAAATTAAACAAATCAGTAGCATTCCTCAACTCAAAGGATAAACGAGCTGAAAAGAAATTAGGGAAACAGCACCTTTCACAATAGTTGCAAACAATATAATATATCTTGGTGTGACTCTAATCAAGCAAGAGAAAGATATGTATGGCAGCCCCTAATTTAGGACTTTTAGATTTGAATGTTTCAGTTGCTAATGACTGTAGAGGCCAGGAAGCTAGGAGCAGGACCAGCAAAGGGGGAAAAGAAGGCACAGGCAGTAGAGGAGGCCAACACTGGAGGCAGGACGGTTTGAGCAGGGATGGGAGTTAAGGGACAGCAGACAGAGGAGACAGAAGGATACTTAGGTAATTTCGTATCCTGCATAGATGGGCAATGCTGTTTCCAGAAGCTGTGGTACCAAATAAGGGCTCCCTTCCCCCCACGGTGAACTGTTAATGAGGGTGACCCCAAAGGACACAAAAAGAATACCAGCTATTACCTTTGTTCATCATTGCCTACCACAACTAGTGACCCTATTACTAAAGACAGTAGACACTTTGGTTGCAAGACATCAAAAAAATCATACTGGAAGTGAAATGAAGGCCCCCTGCCCCTGCTGGATAGCTTTCATAGAGCCAGAAGGTGCTATGCAGGCTGTTGGGAGAGAAAAATCAACACTGGTCTCACTCAGCTGTGAACCCTGCAAGGTGTACTACCAAACTGCTAGGGTGAGACAGAGCTGCAGGCACAACACAGCCACTTTCTGCTTAGATCTGGGGCCCAGTCCACTGAAGGGAATCCATGCCCAGTACTGCAAATCTAGTCTCATTAGCTGGGAGGTCACAGGCCCCAGGTAGGGGCATGTGGAATCTGGGGCGTGGAAGTGGGGATCACAGCTACTAGTATTGCTTTGCTAAATAGACATGGTCTCAAACTGCCTTCCAAATATGTATGTTTCTACCCACAGTGCTTCTCTCAGTCTTATTAAGGACTGTTGTTTGCTGTGGACAATAGTCAATGCAAAGACTCATAACTGATAAAAACTGTTGAGAAAGCATGATTGCAAGACATTTATATCACCTACCCCCAAGCTCAAGAAACATTACAGAGGAGGGAGTAGAAAAACTGTAAGAGTCAGAGATGTGCGAGAATGCCATGAAGTACTGTCTGCCCCCACAGCATGGTTACCGCACTCTCTGACCCACGGCGGTTACCACCAGCACAGGAACTGCACACAATCGATACTTCAGCAGCAGCATCAGGGGAGTGGTTCAGGGGGCCCCACCTCCGCCTGAGAGGCTGCTGGGGGTTCATGATTGCTGGTGAAGGGGAAGCATTTTCTTTAGTATTATAGTTACTAGTAAGTTGCTCCAGTAAATAACCTCCCTACCCATGCTAAACAAACAACGCCAATTTAAACTTATAAATTCATGAAAAGGTAGAAAGGAATGGATAGAGGGGTAGGTGGATGGATGGATAGATGGAGGGACAGTTTAACAAGTGAGCAGAAAAATGAAATAGGGCACCAGGGAAAAAAATGACCAAACATGTAATTAACATCTATGGAATTGTCAAAGAGTAAAATAAAGAAACATTAAAGGTATACCAATATCAGAAGGGAGGGGAGAAATAGTTCTCCCTCCTTCTGTAGCACAGTTTAATTGTTATTTTATCTACTCCAAATTGTCCTTTCCTAAGACTTGGTCTAGTCACATCTATGGTAGAAATGATAAGAAATGAGGGATGAAGAAATAAAAGTATTGTGTCCTACCTGCACCCACATCTTCACTGATGATCAACCTGTGGCAGGGTTAGCCTACAGTGTAACTGAACTATGTCCCATGGCTCCACATAAATAATATTAGTAAAGTATGCAGTGCCCCAGAAGGAAAGGCTGTTTAAAACACACAAAAACATCTGAGCAGTGGTGTGTACAGGGACTGATTCCATGAACAAGCAGGTTACTAAGCAATATCTAAGAAAAGACAGTGTCACTCTGGGTGTAGTAGATGAATCAGAAATGTGAGCATTTGATAAAACAGTCAGAAGGCAAGACACAGTACTCTGTGGAGGTACAAATAATTCTACATGCCTAGAGAGAAGGCAAGGGTGGGAAGCTGAGCAGTTACACAGCTGTTGCTAAAATTAAAGGAGAAAAGGCACAAGATAAGACAAGGCCTATGATTGGACAAGATAAAAAGATAGGCAGGAACAAAGTTTTGGAAAGGGGAGAGAAGCCAGAGGAGGGGGAGGCAAAATGGAGGATGAAGATGACCCACCTCCCACCTCTGCATGCCTCTGTATAGCCACAGGTAGTTATGAATATCGTATAATGAACGGATTATTACAGGACTACCTAGGTGGGCAGATTATATCATATCAATTGGCTCTGAGTTTGTGTGTGGATGTTTTGTGGAGTGTAAATTTATTGAGAAAATCTGAGATAAAACTATTGTTTAATTACAAGTTTCTGGAGTTTCGAATTTGTCTGGCTGGTGGAAGTTTTATCGGTGACCAAAGGGGTGGTTGTAGGGAATGTGAATAGAGTCTATGACAGGAAGCTGCTGAGAACTCTACAGTCTTGATTTTACTGGGGCTACAGGAAATGTGAGCAGAGTTCCTGCTGTCAGAGAGACTAACAAAGAAGGCAGCTGCCAAGACAACTGGCCACCACTGAGATGAATAAACTCCAATAATGTCATATGGCCAGGTATAGTAAGGGCTTATTCGTCTCCTATATAATATTTACTGTAACACACAGCATGTGCTCAGAAACTTGTATGGGAAGCTAAGGAATTTAACTCCATCAGGAAAGTTGTAGGAAGACACAAAATCCCAGAACATAGACGCTTAATGCATGGACGTGAGAATCACAAACAGTAACAGAAACTGCAAAGTCACAATAGAAGTGCACAGAATGTGGTTGAAAAAAAAAGCAAGTCCTGAAGGTTAATTCCAGGCTTTTGCTGAAAGTCAAGCAAACCAGTTCATGGAAAAACAAAATAGGAAAGAAACTGTAGAAAGTGTGTAAGGATACAGGGGGGTGACCAGTGACAGGTGTGAGGCTACACGGGGCTGACCAGTGACAGACACACAAGCAGAAATAAAGTGAACCCTGCATCTCAGGCTTTTAGTGTGTCTCCCCCCCAAAAAAAGAATTCTATGAAAATATATTATTTGTTAATTTAATTATATATTTCAAATATATAAAGCAATATTAATTGCCACTGGCATACATCAACTAGACTGTTGGATAGCTAAAGGTGAGGCAGATTCATTAAAGAAAAGATTCAGGGGAATGAAGAAAAACAAAATATAATGGCACACATGTGTTCATGAAAATTTGCTTGTGTGGTAGCATGCACCTTTAACCCCAGAAGCTGAGGCAGGTGGATCTCTGAGTTTGAGGCCAGCATGATTACAGAGTTAGTTCCAGGACAGCCACAGAAACACAGAGAAACACTGCCTTGGGGTGGGGGGAAGAAAAGAAAAGAATAAAGAAATAAAGAAAATGCCATTATGAAACTTTGTATGCTAACACAATAGCTAAACAGTGAAATACAAAACAACAAAAATCACTTCAGTCCACGTCAGCACACGGCGAATCTCCAGCTCCTGCACAGCACACAACTGCACATCTGAGACAGGTCCGTTTTATAAATAATGAAACTAATCCAAGTCCTTAGGCTGGGTTTGCCTCTTATTACACAGCCTTCGAATCTGAAAAATTCGACTTTCCCCTCGAGTCAGAGCCTCTCCCGGAGCTGAAGGAGCTGGAACTTGGTCAGCTCTTACATTAGCCCGAGGGCCGCCTGCCACAGTTTTCCATGTTCTCTGGCTTCCTCCATCTTCTCTCACAGCATCAGGATCTTCACAGCCCATCTCCGCTGCCCTGCTGATGTGCTTTCTATCCTTCCCATTCACAATAATCTAGACATTGTCTGAATGTAAAAACCACTTAAGCATTTAATCACCAGGCTGCTACCTACTGATTCCGTGTGTGTGTGTGTGTGTGTGTGTGTGTGTGTGTGTGTGTGTGTGTGTGTGTGTGTGTACTCTGTCCTGAGTACTTTGGAGTGCTTGTTCCTAGAGGACAAGAATTACTTACTGTGCAGTCTGTCGCAGTGTACCCTGGAGGTATCTAACAAACACTGAGTAGATTAAGTAACTCTATAGAAAGCATCCCTAGGCTTAGCACAGTGTTTTGTCCAGAAGAGCAACTGAATAAAAACCTAATTGATGAAAAAAATTTTCACAATGTAAAGAACGGGGAAGGAGAATCTAATATAGACAAGGCAATTTCCACATATTTTTACAACTTACAAGCCAAAATTCTGTTTGAAAACTATCCTGACTTTCCTCAGAGACTCTCAGAGATATACATTATTTACTATGAAGTTCTCTTGAAGAACAAAGCCTGCTCGATGGTCAGGCTACAGTCAGCTGTAGAGCAAGTCTACTCTACCAAAACAAAAGTGTTCTCCACCCAAGGATATTAAAGACCAATATTTTAAAAACAAACATAACACACATCAATTTCATACGGGGCAAAAGCATTCCTCATATTGAAATAACCTTCCCTACCTTAGGCTGTTTAATTTGAAAATAATAATAACCTTCTCAAGTTCTTCCAGAACACCATTCTTGCCTTGAACTTTTAACAACTCAAAATATCTGATGTATATTTTTTACCCAAATTTCTTTAGCATGACAAAATTATTGTGTAGTTTGACAACTTTTCTTTTTTACTGAAAAATTCAAAAGTCCATTCAAAATTTAGAGAAAGGGCACCTTCTTCCTTGAAGAAGCACAGACTTTTGGGGCTAACTGATTAGCTGTGGAGCCCCACAATCTTTGAAATGCTGGGCTGGAAACCCCGGAAAGCAGTTACTTTTAAATCACTTTATGCTGATCAATATGACAGTGCAAACTACAAACTGGTTTCAGACACCAAGGACTTCAGCCAGAATGTCTTGTTAAGTCACTTGATGTTGAAACAGTGACAAACACAGATATCAGATGTAAAGGCGTGTCTTTAAAACAGTATTCTGTGCAGACTGGATCTCCCACACAGATCTGTGCAGACTGGATCTCCCACACAGATCTGTGCAGACTGGATCTCTCCCACAGATCTGTGCAGACTGGATCTCTCCCACACAGATCTGTGCAGACTGGATCTCCCACACAGATCTGTGCAGACTAGATCTCCCATAGATCTCTGCAGACTGGGTCTCTCCCACAGATCTGTGCAGACTAGATCTCCCACAGATCTCTGCAGACTGGATCTCTCCCACACAGATCTGTGCAGACTGGATCTCCCACACAGATCTGTACAGACTGGATCTCCCACACAGATCTGTGCAGACTGGATCTCCCACACAGATCTGTGCAGACTGGATCTCCCACACAGATCTGTACAGACTGGATCTCCCACACAGATCTGTGCAGACTGGATCTCTCCCACAGATCTGTGCAGACTGGATCTCTCCCACAGATCTGTGCAGACTGGATCTCCCACAGATCTGTGCAAACTGGATCTCTCCCACACAGATCTGTGCAGACTGGATCTCCCACACAGATCTGTACAGACTGGATCTCCTACACAGATCTGTGCAGACTGGATCTCCCACACAGATCTGTGCAGACTGGATCTCCCACACAGATCTGTACAGACTGGATCTCCCACACAGATCTGTGCAGACTGGATCTCCCACACAGATCTGTGCAGACTGGATCTCCCACACAGATCTGTGCAGACTGGATCTCTCACACACAGATCATCTTTAAAACTCAACCCCAAAGTGACACATTTCCTCCAACAGGGCCACACCTCCTAATAGTGCCACTCCCTGGGCCAAGCATTTGCAAAACATCACATAAATGGGTATTTTGTTAAAATATATTAAGCAATTTTCTGTGCCGTCCCACAGTGTGGAAAGAAATAGGTGAGTTTAAGATGCTGCTAACAATGGAGATGAAATGTAACAGTGAAAACAGGAAGTGAATGAAATGAAGTACAAAATATATAGAGCAAACTGAGACCTTACAAAGGTACTTAAGCAATTTAATACAGAAAACATTGTCTTTATTGGCAACGTGTGGTGGCCCGCCATTAATTGCAGCACTTAGGAGACAAAAGGATTCCGGGCCACCTAGGACTCCAAAGTGAAACTGGTGTCAAAAAATAAATAAATAGCCTTTTGGAGAGGAAGGAGACTGAGATGCATGTAGGGGCACTGACTGCTCTTCCAGAGGACCTGAGTTACCAGCAACCACATGGTGGCTCACAACCATCTGTAATGAAATCCAACACCCTCTTCTGGATCCTTCCGGTCTCCATCTGCGCCCAGAGCTAAGGCTGTCCCACAGCCCTCCGTGCCTGGAGAGCTGGTCTCCCAGGAGTGTTCTCCTAAGATTACAGGCTCACAGGTCCACAGGAGGGACAAGACCAACCAACACCAGAGATGCCGAGAGGAAAGCGCAAGAACGGTAGCAACAGACACCGAGGCTCTTTGGCATTGTTCGCACCCAGTTCTTCCACCACAGCAAATCCTGGATAGCCCAACACACCAGAAAAGCAAGACTTAGATTTAAAATCACATCTCATGATTTTTTTTTTTGAGAAGGGCGCAAATAATTTCCTTGAAGAACTTGAGGGAAACACACCGAACTGGTGAAGAAAATTAACAAAGCCTTTCAGAATTTAAAATCAGGTTTCATGATGATGATGATCAAGAACTTTGAGAAGGACATAAATAATTTCCTTAAAGAATTTGATGAAAACACAACTGAACTGGTGAAGAAAATTAAAGTCTCCCAGGATCTAAAAATGGAAATAGAAACATTAAAGGAAACACAAAGGGAGCTAACCCTGGAGACAGAGAACCTACAAAAGAGATCAGGAGTCGTAGGCTCAAGCATCACCAACAGAATACAAGAGACAGAAGAGAATAAAATAAAAATTTTTAAATAAGTTTGCTTGAGGCTGCTTCTGTTCTGATGCCTGATACTTGGGTCTGCAGCCAACCCCATCTGTTAGGAAGGCAGAGAAATGCTCTTTTGTAACGGCTGCATACAGGCCTAGGTAACAATTAGTGCCTACTGGAGTGGAAACTACAACAGAGGAATGGATACCATGATAGTAGTGTCCACTATGAGTGAGTGTGAATAAATCTTCAAGATTACCACTATTCTAAAACTGACATCATCCAGAATGGATTTATTTGTATTGCTATTGTAAAGGATACTTTGTTATGGCAAGTGAAATCTTTGGATGGGGATACCTTTAATTTTTTCAAATTTTATTTTTTTTCTCAACTAGTGTTTTTGTAAGAACTAAAGAAAATATTGGTGAGTGTCACTTGATTTTGCTATTTTATATTTTATAGGATATATTTGAAAGATACCTTTTGGACTCTCAAGGGTCTTAATGATATAACTTAGACCTAATATTGTACAAAATTATGTGAAATACATTAATGTAGCATAAACTGTTGGACAGATAAGGTTCAAGTTTTATTTTTCTTTCTTAATGGTTACTACACACTAGATAATCAGATTTTTATTGAATGGATTTGTATGTGAAAAGCCACACCTCTTTATAAGATTGTTTCTATTCAGATGAAAATTTTATATCCATTCTTAGAGGTGCAAAAGCAATCTAGGAATATAATTGTTCTTAGCCTGACTACAGAGCCCACTAAAGAGCACATCCAAATGTGAAAATTTCAATATTTTTGGAAGAAAAATAAAACCTTACTTGCTCACAATAAATAAATAAATAAATAAATAAATAAGTAAATAAATAAACAAACAAACAAACAAAAGAAAGAAAGAAAGAAAGAAGGGAGGGAAGGAAGGAGGGAGGAAGGAAACCAGGTAGAATTGTTTGTCCTTATTCAACAACTTCCCTGATCTACTAGTCTGATATGGTATCATATGCCTGCAGTCCTAAAATAAGGAAATTGCCAGGAGTTCAAAGCCAGTCACAGATACATAGCAAGACCAAACATAACATAACCAAAAAGAAAAAAGAAAGAAAAGAACATATAGTTCATCAAAGAAAATATATAAATTACCAGTAAACATTTTTAAAAAGTACTCAACTTTATTACTCACTAAGGAACACTAAAAAATAGAACTCTGTTAAATTACTAAGAAAAAAAATTATAGAACAATGACACAGTCCCTTTAGAAAACAATTTAATATTTTCCTAAATATACACTTAGCATACAACCCAGACATCAGACTGCTAAGCACTTATACAAAGGAAATGAAACGTTATGATTGCACAAAAACATTTCCATCAATAGTTAACCTCGGTATCAAGTGTCCAGAGACATAAAAAAAAACTGTACAATGACAAACTAGAACTGTCCCCAGAATGAAAAGCAAGGAACTGCTGATGAGCATGAACCATGGGAGATCTGAGCTGTGACTCTCCAAGGGAAAGGTGTGACCTAGATGACAGTGTCTTCACTGCTGCACTGCATGGCGTGCTGGCAAGGACGCGGCGACACGAGGGCCACCAAGTCTGACCAACTCCTAAGGCGATGTAGTGAAGCAAATTACATGGGAGCAATAGATGTAGGAAGAAAAATTAACCCGAGTCTCTACCAGGCATCATGCAGGTTTTAATTACGACTGACCATACAGATATAAAAACTAAAACTATGAAACATTAAAAAATAATAATAATAAGGGTTCACTATCTCCACTGCCTTAGGGTAACAAAAGGTTGTTATAATAAAATGTAATGTATACACAGATGCTGCACACTTACCATGTTGTTACATGCCAAGAAACCTAGGTGGCCTAAAAATGTAAATTTAAAACTCAATACTCTGAACCTATTAAGCATCATGGCCTAGCAACACAGCACATGGGAGTTTTTAATCCCCATGATTATGTGAGTCATTGGCTGGTTGAAAGTACATTATACTGCTACTGTCCAGATGTACAAAAGAATAACTACCACGTTGTGTCTCACTGTCCTAAACCAGTACAGTTCCTATCTGCAGTCTAAATACTAACACAGAGATAAGTATAGCTCTCACCATCATCACAGAAGCGTCTCTTTCCAGCAGGTGGAGAACCTTATGGAAAGACACAACAGTCCAAATGCAAAGAACAGAGAATAACAAGATTCCCAGCCCCAGCTGATACATATATGATACAACCATACCCTTAAAGATTTAGGTAACACTGAAGAGGGGATGAAAAAGACTTAAGAATCAGAGGACCAGGATGTCTACTGCAAGATTATGTCTTTTACATGTAAGAAATTTTAACTGTAGAGGAATTTTAATCCAGCAATGTGGTTGCTCTGGCAAGGGATCTCATCCAAAGACTATAGGTCTATGTGATCCAACTAGATTAACACACCATGAATCCCTCTGGTTGGAATACAGACATGCCTTTAGTACACACCTTTAATCCCAAACAATGAAGGTCAAGTTAGTTTGTAGAAGGAAGTAAACATATTTTAAAAGTTAGTGGCAGACAAAGTGACCAATCAGAGAAAGATTTGACAGAATGAGTCAGAGACAGGTTCTCTCTTGTGAGAATAGACAGGAAGGAGAGGCTACTTAAAAGTGAGTCAGGAAGCGGTGAGCCAGCAGCGAGCTAGCAGTGAACCAGGGACACAGGACTGTCCAGGAGACATTCCGACTAGCCCTGGTGCAGAGAAATCTCTGCCGAGTGCAGTGCGCAAAAAAGTGCAGTCCCCTGATTCCCCCTCCCCGCCTCAGCTTGCTTCAGGGAACCAGTAACCCCACATCAGGCTATTCCCAGCCAGAAAAGACTGAGTGAGGAACATGCACTCAAACCATTCGCCACCAGGAATAGCAGTGAGCCAGCAGTGAGCCAGCAGTGAGCCAGGAACAAAAGACTGAAAACAAGATGGGAAGAGGAAAGGAAAAGAACTTACCCCAGGGAAACCAAGACAACCTGGCAACACCAGTACCCAGCTCACCCATCACAGCAAACAGCAGAATGCCAAACATTCCAGGAAAAGAAGACACAGACCTAAAACCATACCTCAAGGTGATGATAGAGATCCTTAAAAAAGAACGGGGGGGGGGGCGGGGGGAAGCATAAAGAATTAAAAGCTTTTAAAGAGGAAACAAGAAAAACACTCAAAGAACTAGAGAAAAACAGAACCAAACAAATGAAGGAATTTAAAACGGAAATTGACACAATAAAGAAAACACTAAAAGAGACAACCCTAGAGGTAGAAAACCTAAAAAAGAAATCAGGAGTCACAGATGCAAGCATCTCCAACAGACTACAAGAGATGGAAGAGAGAATCTCGGGGGCCTAAGACAACATTGAAAGCATAGACAAAACAGTCAGAGAAGATGCAAAAACTAAAAAGCTCCTAACCCAAAATGTCCAGGAGATCCAGGACACAATGAGAAGACCAAACCTAAGGATAATAGGAAAAGAAGAGGGCAAAGAATATCAACTAAGAGGCACAGTAAATATCTTCAACAAAATCATAGAAGAAAACTTCCCTACCCTTAATAATGAGATGACCATGAGCATAAAACAAGCCTACCGAACTCCGAATAGATGGGATCAGAAAAGAAATACCTCCCGACACATAATAGTCAAAACACCAAGTATCCAAAGTAAAGAAAAATATTAAAAGCAGTTAGGGAAAAAGGCCATGTAACATATAAAGGCAGACCAATCAGAATCACACCCGATTTCTCAACAGAGACTATGACAGCTGGAAGAGCCTGGACAGACATCATGCAGACCCTAAGAGAGCACAGGTGCCAGCCAAAGCTGCTATACCCAGCAAAACTCTCAATCACCATAGATGGAGAGATGAAGATATTCCAAAACAAAACTAAATTTACACAATATCTGACAACAAACCCAGCACTACAACGAATTATAGGTGGAAAACCCAATACAACTAGGGGAACTACATACTAAAAAAACAAGAAAACTCCTAAGCAAGAAAACCAAAAGAAGAAAGACATACAGGCACAATTAAACCTCCAAAAGCAAAAATACCAGGAAAGAGCAACTACTATTCCTTCATATCTGTTAACATAAATGGACTCAATTCCCCAATAAAAAGACATAGGCTATCAGACTGGATATATAAACAGAACCCAGCAATTTTCTGCATACATGAAACTCATCTCAGAAATAAAGACAGACACTATCTCAGAGTAAAAGGGTGGGAAAAAACCTTCCAAGCAAATGGCCCCAAGAAACAAGCTGGAGTGGCCATTCTAATATCAAATAAAGTAGAATTTCAACCAAAAGTTATCAAAAAAGATAAGGAAAGACACTTTTTACTCGTTACAGGGAAAATTTGTCAGGAGGAACTCTCAATCCTTAACATATATGCCCCAAATGCAAAAGCACCGATATTCAAAAAATATACCATACTAAAGCTCAAAAAATACATTGCACCCCACACAATAATAGTGGGAGACCTCAATACCCCACTCTCACCAATGGACAGATTAGGGAAACAAAAACTGAACAAGGACACTGTAAAACTAGAAGAGGTTATAAACTCACTAAAATTAATAGATATCTACAGAACATATCATCCTAAAAAAAAAAGAATACACCTTCTTCTCAGCACCTCATGGCACCTTCTCAAAAATTGACCACATAATTGGTCACAAAACAAGCCTCAATAGAAAGAAGAGTGAAATACTCCCATGCATCCTATCAGATCACCATGGTCTAAGGTTGGTCTTTAGCAACAACAAAGACAACAAAAAGCCCATATACACATGGAAACTAAACAACGCTCTATTAAACAACAGCAGGGTCAAAGAAGAAATAAAGAAAGAAATTAAGGATTTTCTAAAATTCAATGAAAACGAAAACAACATACCCAAACCTATGGGATGCAATGAAAGCAGTACTGAGAGGAAAACTCATAGCTCTGAGTGCTTCCAAAAAGAAAACTGGAGAGAGCATATGTAAGCCACTTGACAGCACAGCTGAAAGGTATAGAACAAAAGGAAGCAGATACACCCAAGAGGAATAGATGGCAAGAAATAATGAAATGTAGGGCAGAAATAGACCAAATTGAAACAAAAAGAACCATTGAAAGAATCAACAAAACCAAGAGCTGGATCTTTGAGAAAATCAACAAGATTGATAAACCCTTAGCCAGACTAACTAGAGGGAAAAAGAGAGAGTATCCAAATTAACAAAATCAGAAAGGAAAGTGGAGAAATAACAGCTAAAACTGAGGAAATTCAAGAAATCATCAGATCATACTACAAAAGCCTATATTCAACAAAGCTGGGAAATCTGGAGGACATGGATGAATTCCTAAAGAGATACCATATACTAAAGTTAAATCAGGACAAGGCAAACCATCTAAATAATCCCATAACACCTAAACAAATAGAGGCAGTCATCAAAAGCCTCCCAACCAAAAAAAAGGCCAGGTCCAGATGGGCTTAGTGCAGAATTTTATCAGACATTTATTGACGACATAATACCAATATTCTCCAAACTATTCCACAAATAGAATCAGTTGGAACACTACCTAACTCATTTTTTGAGGCTACAATAACCCTCATTCCTAAACCACACATAGAGCCTACAAGGAAAGAGAACCTCAGACCAATCTCACTTATGAACATTGATGCAAAAATACTCAAAAAAATCCTTGCAAACTGAATCCAAGAACACATCAAAATGATCATTCACCATGATCAAGTAGGCTTCATCCCTGGCATACAGGGATGGTTTAACATACGGAAATCCATCAATGTAATCCACCATATAAACCAACTCAAAGAAAAAAAAACCATATGGTCATCTCACTAGGTGCTCAGAAAGCATTTGACAAAATTCAACACCCCGTCATTTTAAAAGTCTTGGAAAAAACAGGAATCCAAGGCCCATACCTAAATATAATAAAAGCAATATACAGCAAACCAACAGCCAACATCAAACTTAACGGTGGGAAACTAGAAGCAATCCCACTAAAAGCAGGGACTCGACAAGGCTGCCCACTCTCCCCCTACCTATTCAACATAGTACTGGAAGTCCTGACCAGAGCAATTAGACAGCAAAAGGAAATCAAAGGGATACAAATTGGAAAGGAAGAAGTAAAAATATCACTCTTTGCAAATGACATGATAGTGTACTTAAGTGACCCCAAAAATTCCACCCGAAAACTCCTACAGCTGATAAACAAATTCAGCAAAGTGGCCGGATATAAAATTAACTCAAACAAATCAGTAGCCTTCCTATATTCAAAGGACAAACATGTGGAGAAAGAAATTAGGGAAAAGATACCCTTCACAATAGTCACAAAAACTATGAAATACCTTGGTGTGATTCTAACTAAGCAAGTGAAGGACCTGTATGACAAGAATTTCAGTCCTCTAAAGAAGGAAATCGAGGAAGATCTCAGAAAATGGAAAGATCTCTCATGCTCATAGATTGAAAGGATCAACATTGTAAAAATGGCCATCTTACCAAAAGCAATCTACAGATTTAATGCAATCCTCATCAAAATTCCAACCTAGTTCTTCACTGAGTTGGAAAGAGCAATGTGCAATTTCATTTGGAATAACAAAAGATCTAGAATGGAGAAATCCATCCTCAACAACAAGAAAACATCTGCGGGAATCACTATCCCTGATCTCAAGCTATATTACAAGGCAATTATGCTGAAAACTGCATGGTACGGGTACAGAAATAGGCACGTGGATCAATGGAATAGAAGTTCCAGAAATGAGCCCTCACATATATGGTCACTTGATTTTTGACAAAGGAGCTGTAAACATTCAATGGAAAAAGGACAGCCTATTCAACAAATGGTGTTGGTCCAACTGGCACTCAGCATGCAGAAGAATGAAAATAGATTCTTTCTTATCTCCTTGTACAAAGCTCAAGTGCAAGTGGATCAAAAATCTCCACATTAAACAATACACTGAAACTATTAGATAGAAAGTAGGGAAAACCTTAGAACACATAGGCACAGGAGAAAATTTCCTAAACAAAACACCAATAGCTCGAGCTCTAAGGTCAAAGATTGACAAATGGGACTTAATGAGATTGCAAAGTTCCTGTAAGGCTAAAGACACTGTCAAGAAAACAAAACGGCAGCCAACAGAGTGGGAAAAGATATTTACCAACCCCACATCAGATAAAGGCCTAATATCCAAGGTATACAAAGAACTCAAAAAGCGAGATACCAGAGAATCAAACAACCCTATTAAAAAATGGGGTACAGACATAAACAAAAAGTTCTCAATTAGGGAATATCAAATGGTTGAGAAACATCTAAGGAAGTGCTTGACATCCTTAGCCATCAGGGAAATGCTAATCAAAACAACCCTGAGATTCCACCTCACACCAGTCAGATTGGCCAAGACCCAAAACTCAGATGACAGCAGATGCTAGCGAGGTTGCGGAGAAAGAGGAACACTTCTCCTCTGCTGGTGGGGTTATAAACTGGTACAACCGCTCTGGAAATCAGTCTGGCGATTCCTCAGAAAAATGGACATAGTACTACCTGAAGACCCAGTTATTCTACTTCTGGGCATTTATCCCAGAGACTCTCCAACATACAACAAAGATACATGCACCACAAATTTAATTGCAGCTCTATTTATAATAGCCAGAAGCTGGAAAGAACCCAGATGTCCTTCAGTAGATGAATGGATACAAAAATTGTGGTACATTTACACAATGGAGTACTACTCAGCCATCAGAAACAATGACTTTATGAAATTGTTAAGAAAATGGTTGCATCTAGAGAATATCATCCTGAGTGAGATAACCCAGTCACAAAAGAACAGACATAATATTCAGTCACTGATAGTGGGATACTAACCCCAGAAAGCTCTGAACACCCCAGAAACAACTCACAGACTGTGTGAAGGTCAAGAAACAAAAAAGAATATATTTTAATTAAAATAGAACTGTATCACATCCCCCTTTCCTTCCTACAGCCCCTCCCAGTTTCTCTCCTATCCCCTCAAATTAATAACCTCTTTTCCTAAATTATTGTTACATATATACATATGTGTATGTATATGTACCCACAAATACTTAATTACAACCTTAAAATGTATTCATATACTTTTATGCAAAAATGCTTTAAAAATTGTACATTTATCTTTGTTTTTTAAAATAAAGTTAAAAAAAACAAGAGTGAGTCAGGAATGGAGGGCAGTTCAGTTGAGTTCGGGCAGCACGGTCGAGTTGGGTTTGGCTGACTCAGTTCCGTTTGGTGCAGTCAGTGCGGTGCAGCAACGCAAGGAGAGCAGAGGCAGCTTTACGAGGACAGTTTTACAGAGACATGGGTGAACCCAGACTGAGCCAGAGGATAAGAAGGAGCTGGATTCCAACAAACTGCCACAGCTAGTTTGAGGCAAAGCCAGTCAGTAAGAAGCCAGATTGAATCAGTCAGCTTGGAGAGGCGTTTGAGCCACGACAGCTGAGTTGAGCCAACAGAGTTGAAAAGGGATAAAAAAGGTGAGCTTATTCGTCAGTGAGCCTCCAAGAAGACAATTACATCAGACATATTTTTAAAATTTACTTTTTCAGTTAACGGTATGGCTTGAACGATGACACCATCAGCTGACATGCCAGTGTGGATGGGAAGTTTTCATAACTCCCCATCCTTGGATGAAGAAGCATCGCTGAGACAGAGAATTAGTCTTCCCCAAGAATAAACACATAATTGACCATCCTATACCTAAGTCATCTATAAAAACACATACATATAGATAACAGTAAGTGGACTCAGGAGGCAGTGCATGTGCATGCGTGTGTGTGTGTGTGTGTGTGTGTGTGTGTGTGTTTGTGTGTGTGTGTGTGTGAGAGAGAGAGAGAGAGAGAGAGAGAGAGAGAGAGAGAGAGGCAAAGAATATAAGAGGACGTACATAGGAGGAGTCTTGAGGAGGAGAAGGAAAAGGGAAATTATATAATTATATTGTGATTTTTTAAATTGCGGATTTAAAGTTTTCATTTAAGTTATAGTTTCTACAAAAGTATACCACTTTCATAAAATATGAAATCAAAACAACAAAAATTAGGCCATTACAGGTAATAGACATCTATATATGATCATGTATAGTTAGTTACACAGACATAAAAAAAACTTCTAAAAATCAATACTAAAATAATGAATAGCTCATTTTTAAGTGGACAACCACTTAGAGATATTCTTAAAATATGTATTTAAAAGATGCAGCCATCATTAATCACCAAATAAAAGTAAGCTAAGACAAAAGTAAAATACCATCTGTAAGTTTCAAGACCTAAAATTTAAAAAGACTGACTTCATGCTACAGTAGACATAGAAAAAGAGAAACTCAGCCTGTGAGAACATAAAAGGCTATTACTGTTTCATAAAAATCTGTCATATAGTTTCTTACCACTATGAACAACCTGCCAACTGCAATCTTTGTAGGTAGCCAAGAAAAACAAAACCTTATCTTGGCAAAACTCGTACAATAGTTTTTGGATAAAGTTCATTTATGATAGGTCCAAACTGAAAATAAAACAAATATCCATCTATCTATTTCCAATCAGATTGTGATATGGCTCTAAAATGGAACACTATTAAACCATAGAGAATACTAAACTATTTATACATAACAATATAAGTAATATATTCAATATCAACATCGAGTGAAATAAGCCAACTTCCACTGAATAAATGCTGAATGATTCCATGTGTATAATATTCAAACTCTTGTGCAACTGATCAGTAATGATAAGCAGGAGAACAAAAACTGCCATGCACAGCGAGAAATGACCACAGACAACACTGAGGAAGGGAACTCAAGTGCCCACCTCCAATAAATAGACAGGGCCTTGCGAGGGGGACAGGGTTACCAACTCACAGTCAAGAATTCAGACCCAGGATTTTTCCTGTCTAAAACATCTGCAGGAACAGAATGGAGAAGAGACTGAGGGAAACAAGGTCCTGTGACTGGCCCAACTTGGGATCCATCTCATGGGGGCAGAAAAGCACCAAGGTCTGACACTATGGCTAATGCTATGATGTGCTTACAGACAGGAGCCTGGAATGGCTGTCCTCTGAGAGGTCCTACCAGCAGCTGACTGAAGCAGATGCTTACACCCAACCACTGGACTGAACAATTGCTGAAATAGGGAAAGGATTCAAGGAGTTGAAGGGGAGAGCAACCCTGTAGGAAGATCAACAGTCTCAAGTAGGCCAGACCCCTGGGAGCTCCCAGAGACTGAGCAGTTAACATACCAGCATACATGGGCTGGTTTGAGGCCCCCTGGCACATACATAGCAGAGGACTGCCTGGTCTGGCCTCAGTAGGAGACGATGTGCCTAATCCTTGAGAGACTTTTAGCCCCAGGGAAGGAACATACTGGTGAGGTGGGACACAGGGGGAATAGAATGAGGAACTGTGAGGGGGGACCAAGAAGTGGGGGCAATAGCTAGAATGTAAATAAATAAAATAATTTTTAAAATATGACTGGCAGAGGGCACAGAACATTCTGCTATAATGGAATGTCTAAAGCCTTTGTAGAGTAATACAATGAGTCCTTACATTAACCACAATCCAAACTGGCCATGCCTATAGGCGCATGCTTATAATTCCAGCACTCGGGAGACTGATACAGGAGGACTGTGAATCTATGCTACGTGAAGACACCCTGCCTCTGGGGGAGGGAGGATCGAACTGTACCCTTGTGAGCTCCCTCCTCTGAATCACATCCTTTCCTTCAGATTAAATATATAAAGTACATCATAGCACCTGCATAGAATAAACAAAAATGGCTGTTTTCAGAAAATATGTGTATTGAATAATTCAAATCTACTTGAGAAGGTTCACTTTGAGCCTATACTTTCCATCCTTAGGCTAACTAACACCTCAGAATTACTTTACAACTATTATTCCACCTCTCATGTTAGGGGACATATGAGATTTTCACCATTACAACAAGATCTCTGAGGAAGGGTAAAGCAGGAAGGGTGAACTCCGGCCCATGAACCTTTGCTGTCACTACTGAACAACACAATGATGTATGGCAAGGATGGGGGGAAAAAGCAGTTCGCCTCATGGTGGACAGGAAGAGAGAAGGGGAAGGGGCGGGAGCCAAGACACACCTTTCCAGGATATCCTCAGTAACCTACTTCCTCCAACCAGGCTCTGCCTCCTGCTCTTCACTGCCTCCCAATAAGGCCTTCATATATAACAGAGATTGAATCTGCTATGCTGTAATGTATAGGACTCTCTGTTCCGCAGATCCCATCAACAGCAAGGAAACTCCCAACTCCTGAGCTCCCAGAAGAACTTCATATTCAACCCCGAAGGCAGCACAGCACATTTAACCCCAGAGGAGCTGAAGTGGTACTCCAACCGAGATAGAATAAGCTTCATGAAAGGATGTTGACCCTGGCATTTCACCAGACCTCCTAATACTTTATTTTAAAAATAAATAAAAGATATATAATTTTTTCATTTAACCAAACATATTATTAACAAAAAAGACTGTCTTCAAACTCATGTAAAATAAAATCCTTAAAGCAGACACACACGGGCAGAGAAAAGGGCACAGGTACCGTGCATGGCAGTGAAGCAGGTGGCATGCCTTCTAACACTATGAGAGCCAGAATGACAGTCTGAAGTCCTATTGTGAAATGGCTGTGAGGTGGATTTCATCTTCTGTGCTAGATTTGACGGGGAGCAGAACTGGGTAGTTAAGCGCATTTTCTCCAGGCAAACTATAGCCATTTATATACCAGCTATCGCGCCTGCCTACAGGAAGCAGTAAAATGAATGATGTGCATTTGCATGACCATAACATAGACAAGTTCCATGAGGTCTTCAGAAACATTTAAACTAGCTTAGAGTTGATAAAAAAAAAAATGCATTGAAGTGTGGTAGCGCACACCTTTAACCCCAGCACTTGGAGGCAGGGGTAAGAGGGTCTCTGTGAGGCTCAAGTCAGCCAGGGTTACCAGGGAGACCCTGTCCAGAAAGAGGGGGGAAGGGGGTGAATAGTTAAGTAATGCAGCCCTTTTTTAAAATACTTTGGTTAATCTCTTGGGAACTTCCGAGTGTTTCAGTGAGATCCCTGGCTGCTCTCCGCAGCGCGGCCTACCTGTGCTCTCCTCTGCACCTCCAGGAGAAGTTCAGAGTACTGGAACTCCAGCTCCTTCTTTTGCTTCTGCCAGCAGCTCTCTTGGGCCTTGATCTGTTCGGCCACCTTGTTGAAGGTGTCCTCCTGAGTCTGCTGAAGCTCCCTCATGGTGTCGGACTTGTTTTTACAGATGTACTCCAGATGACTGATCTAGCAATGGAGACGAAATAGAGACTAAGACGTGGCTTCACATCCGTGGATGACCTACTCACGGAAAGACCTACAATCTCCACTATATTAACTTAAATTGTAAATGAAATAAAAACCAGAACTTATGGGGGTAAATTAGACAGTTTATCAGGAAAAGGTATAATTTTTACACCTAAACAATGAATTTTTATTTTCCCTCCTTCTAATAAGGTAGCTTTTTTTTGTTATCAATTTTAGAGAGACAATTTAGAAAATCAGTCTTATTTTTGGAACCGAAGCTCAGGCTATTCCAGGTGTCTCTCCGTGAGGAAGAGATGCTAATTTAAATGAGACTTACAAATGCACATACATTTTATATATAATAATGCATAGCATTACCCCCCAGTTTTCATATTAACAAACACTAAAAAGAAAAACCTTCTCTTCTAACATGTACATCAATTAATGTTCTGGAGCTACAAGTGACGATTAAAAACAGCTTTACAGAGACACAATGAACATATTTAACTTAATTAATATAACTATCAGTCTGTGTGACCCCACTGCACACAGACGCACAGTCCCAGCAGCGTCTCTGTTCCTCACAGTTTGTTCCCCTATTTCTCAGGCCTACTTCACAAGGCCTTGGGTTATACGTTCAATATGCTCAAGATTAAATGCTCAGTAATACGACGTTTTACCTTGAGGTTGGACCATTTTGTTAATACAACATATTTCTTAACTCTTAATTAACTGCAACTATCACTGTCACTGAGAACCAGATATCACACTACAATGCATTTGTCACAAACACGGTTCTGATCAGTTCAAAGGCCCCAGGGGAAGTAACAGTATCTTAAATGGCAACATACATGACCTGATGTACCACTTGACTTTCCATAGCAAGGGCAGGGTTTGGGGTTTGGTTTGGTTTGGTTTGGTTTGGTTTCTTTCTTTTTTTTTTTTTTTAATGGTTCTATTGTTTTGATTTGTTTTTTCTTTTCTGTTTCAGAAAGACTAGAATTTCTAGGTTCGCAGAATGGCACAATAGCCATAAAGTCTACTGTTTTCAGAGATAAAATACACATGTCCCCTTTAAGTATGGGTTATCATTTTCTCACATAATTTGTGGCATTTGAAGAAACGAGTCAAAATGTAACTTAAATTTTTCTAAGTACTTTTAAAACAACCCTTCACATTTCCTAAGCAAAGACTTTTAAAATGATGTTTTTGAATAACTACATCCTGTTTCTATTTTATGCTAACATAAAGAGTTGGTTTATTAATGTAAATGACTAAGTTCTTTGAATTGCTTCATCAGTAAGATTAATTTATTTTCTCTTAATTAGGTCCCTGTGGCTAATACTGGCTAGTAGTATTAGCATGTCCTGCACAGAAAGTGGAGCTTAGAGACTTCATACAGACTTCAGTCACATCTCCATGCCCACAGCAATGGCATCAAACTGAGCTGTAGACAAGCTATAATTAATGGTACTAAATTATTAAAATCCAAATTCTTTTTGAAATAAGATGAATGTCAGCCTCTCTTAATGATACTGTGATGTGGACAAATGTCACTGAATTTAATAGAGGTGTCTAGTGCCTGAGGACAGTTACCTTCTCATTAGCCCTGTTAAGGTCCGCAATGAGGGCATCAACATTCTCCTGCAAGACTGCACAAAGCTCAGACCAAGAGAATTTATCCAACATGCCTTCTGGTTGTTTTATGAGCACACAGCCTGCTACCAAGTGCTGATACAAGGTGTGAAGGAAGGTTAGCTTCTCCTGCAAGAAAAAAGGACTTGTTAACTCCTGTATACAAACACGGTAGAAGGTAAAATACATAATACAAATAGTAAAGAATTTATTTTTTTTAATCTAGAAGGAAAATACTCAAGTTTCAGCTATAATCATTTAAATGGTCTTTTCCCTCACATTCAGAAGCAAGCGTTAGATAAAAGTCCTGGGTGCTTCTTGAGGCTGGTATTGAAAACACAGCTGTAATTAGATGCCAGAACACCGGCTCTGTGGTCCAACTTTACCACTTGAGATGGGAGGACCTGTTTAGGCCCAAGTTTTCTTATCTGTAACACAAGGCATGTGGGTTGATTGTTTATAAGAACCTTTCATTTGAAGCCAATACAGTAATTCTATATTTTCTGGCTTATATTCTAAAACGCAGGTGTTAGGGCGTACGTTGGCATGGAGATGTGAGTGTTACTCCACCCTAGTGGGGGTCGAGGTGCCTACCATGTCTGCCATCCTACGGCTTTCTTCCCCCCACACACTCCACTCTACTTAGCACATACAGGAAATCTATCCTGAGCCCCTTAGGCAGAGCACACAGCGATATGAAAGGCAGAGGGGAAGGGCTCATTTGTTTCCCCCACTTAGAGGTTTATATTGCATCTGGCACACGGGTCATCTGTGGGCATTTAACTATTACAAAGTAACACAGCAAGTGAAGGAGGGCACATTTTCAAAACTGCTCAATTAGAACCATGTTTGAAAACCCCTTTAAAAGCAGATTGTCATTGCTGTCATTAACTATCCGCTGCCAGTCGGAAAAGGGCTTTTAGGTATTTATTCTGTTCTAGAAGCCAGTATAACCCTGACTTATCCTGAACACACATAGAGGCTTTAGTAACTAAGATGATATCTTTATAGATATTTCATCTCAAAAGATGAAGTAATTGTGAAGCTGTGAAATGAACATCTTATGTGAATAAAATCAGTTCCCTCAAAAATGCCTCAATATATCATAAGGAGGAAAAAAAATCTTGAAAGAAGAAAAACTACGGGAAAATGGAAATAGAAGTGTAGATTTAAAAAAATAAAAATAAAATAAAATAAAATATAGTACATGTGATAGTTTGTATATGCTTGGCCCAGGGAGTGGCACTATTAGAAGGAGCAGCCCTGTTGGAGTAGGTGAGTCACTGTGGGTATAGGTTTAAAGACCCGAATCCTAGCTACCTAGAAGTCAGTATTCTGCTATCAGCCCTCAGACAAAGATGTAGAACTCTCACCTCCTCCTGCACCGTGCCTGCCTGGACACTGCCTTGCTCCCACCCTGATGATAATGGACTGAACCTCTGAACCTGTAAGCCAGCCCCTATTAAATGTCCTTTATAAGACTTGCCTTGGTCATGGTGTCTGTTCATAGCAGTAAAATCCTAAGTATTAAAAGTTTTGTTTTGTTGTTGAAAATTGTAGCAACCATTTTTCTAAACACTTCAAAATAAGGAACATTAATTCACCTGTATACTATCTTTTTTTTTTCAGATATAGTGATTTAAAAATAAAATAAAAATTAAGCAAATAAGTACAAAAAAACCCCACTGGGTCAAGAAATAAAAAACTGCTGTGACAAGAAGAGGAAGGATGGGGTGTGGGGGGGGCGGGGAAGAACTGCTGTGCAGGAAGAGGAAGAACAAAGGGGGAGAGGTGGGGGGGCACGACTGCTACTACAAATATACTATGTAGTCCTTCCAAAGCTAAAGATGACCTGTACATTTTAAGTGAGTTGGAATATATAAAGGACTGGTTAAGTACAATTACACAAGTCTAATGCTCAGGCCCTAGAATCCTCCTCCACACTGTTTACTAAAGATTGCAGCTCAACTCAAAGCAGCTCCTCCTTAATAGCTCACTGTGGGTGGAAAGGGGATAACATTTGAAATGTAAATACAGAGAATAGCCAATAAAAAAAGAAAAAAGAAAGAAAGAAAAGAACTGCTCACTGCGCTTTCCACTCGGGCAGTGACAAGGTAGCCACGGTGGTCAGCCATTTGGCATGGAAAGATCATAAGGTCCAAAATCACTTCCCACAGGTTGAGCCTGAGCACAGCACTGGACACACTGACTTTCCAGTGCAGACAGGCTTCCAGTTTCGTTTTAATCATTCTCTAATGTGCAGAACAACCCCAACCCCTTCATGTGGACAACACGGAAATCCCAGACTTGAAGACTGGAAATACTGTCTCCTGTTCACTCTCTTGGCACTGGAGTTTGTATTTGTTGAAATAATGAATTCAACATGCAGGAATTTAGATAAATGAGCCCACCAACGATCCCAGAAGTAAAAGAAGACTATAGACAGGCAAATTCATATAGAATATGAGATGTCTGTCATACTTTAGGAAGTTACTGGTGGGACTAAGGAAATAACTCAATAGTTAAGAGCACTGGCTGCTCTCATACGGGTCCCCGGTCCAAATCCCAGTACCTACGTGATGGCTCACAAAAGTCTGTAACTCCAGTTTCTGGGGACCTAGTACCTCCTTCTGGTCTCTGTGGGCATCAGACAAACATGCAGGCAAAAAATAAATGGGCATAAAAATAAAAGTAAGTGAATCTCAAAGTAACTGTAATAAGTTACTAATAAATAAATATGGATAGATCGGTAACTTCAGAGCATCCAAATTGTAATTTTAATTTGTGAAACTCTTCTTTTTCCGAATTTTTCTTAGTATCTCATGATTATAAAGGCAAAGAAAGCCATCTGGAGATATTAGTCCTGTTTTACAATTATGGAAATTGAGACATAGGGCAACAAACCTACACGTCTTGTCCACAGCCATGCTCAGTGTAAACAGAAAAAAGTTTTCAAGTCCAAATCTATTTGCTTACACAAAAATTCTTTCCATCAAGCCAAGCTTTAAGATGAGTGTAATAAGAAATGATGTTACTGGCAGACAGGCCAGCCTTGCCAGGCCAATAAGGGGCATGGCATCAGGAGACAGGACAGATCCAAGCAGGGAAGAAAGCTGGGGTCCAAGTGACTTGGGGCCTGAACCCACTTGCTTTCATCTCTCACAGCGCAGGAAGTGACTCTACAGCTGAGAGGAACCTTTCAAAGTGTGACAAGCTGAGGTCGGGGCAAGGCTGTCCCCTCCGTCCGTCAGTCTGGGGCGGTACCTCAGCGTCCTTCTGGAAGGTCTGCGACAGCTTCTGCAGGTCACTCTCGCACTGCTCTGCGCGGCCCTTCTCCTTCTCCCAGCAGTGCAGCGCGTTCTGCAGCTCCACTTTGAGCGTGGTGATGAGAGCCTCCCGGTCCGCACACTGGGCGCGCAGGTGACTCAGCTCTTTACAGACCCCCGTCAGCTTATCCTGCAGCTCCTGTCAGAAACCCCAATGAAGGTGAGTGTGAGATAATCGCCATTTGTTTGTGATGCTAAACATTTCGGGTGTTTTACAGAATGCATTTTCCAAGTAGAACGTTTTTCATTCAAAAATTAGAAAATTGGTAGTGTTTAAACACATACTTACAGTTTATTACAACTGCTTATTCCAAAAAGTTGTTTAAAATGAGTTTTCTTTCATTGCGTTATTTTAAAAGGATAGTTTAAAAATAAAAAAAATTAAAATTTTAATAACACTGAAGTAACACAGACAACCATAAATCTCTTTACCTTTAATATAAGGACATATACTCTCCAAAGACATTCCAAATTCTAATACTAATAAAAAAATCTCAACAATAAGACCTAAATTTCTACTAAACTATGCTATCAAACAGTCCATTAGAAACTTAGGTTCAACAAATACTGAGAAACTTAAATTTTGCAACCCTGTAGCCAAAACTAACACAGAAAATAAAATCAACTATTTCCCTGAGCCTTGGCCAACTGTGGTCTCAGCCCATTAACCAGACGTGAGGAACTACAATGACCCCACCCAGAAAAGACAGAAACTAACACTCCTGACACACGTGCTTACGTGGAACATTCAATCTCAAAGCATGTTAGTCTGTAATATTATAATCACGTCAGGAAAATTAAGTTTTCCTTTAGTCAAAACAGCTTGATCAACAAAAAATGTAAATGTGCATTCAAAAATACTTAGAAGATGGAAGCTTTATTTTCAAGTATCTCTAAAATAACCCCTACATAATATATGTGTCTCTGATCACAAGGAAAAAGTGAATTGCAGTACCTTTGTATTTTTAATGTGAGACTCGATCTTTTGTTTGGTAGAATTGAGTTCACTGGATGTCTTTTCCTTGGCTTCATTTATGTTGTTTAGCTGATGGAAGAAAAATAGCTTTTTGACATTTCTTCACAAAGGAGTGACCCAAAAGGTAACATTCAAATGCTTGCTCTGCGATTACTTGGGCATAAATATTTCAACAGTGATTGAGTCTTAGGTGCAGCACTACCTCTGGTTAAAGGCTATGTGTGCAGTTTCTGTCACGTGCTCCCCTGGCTGCAAACAGAGCATTCAGCCTTAAAACGCCAGGGACATTCTGATGGTGCCCGCTATCTAGATAAAAGAATTTCGTTCCTGCTGTAAACATAGCTTTATTCTTAAAATCCTACTGGACCAAATGCCAGCAGCAGTGGCATCTATAAGGGAAGGAGGGAGAGCCGTGCAGGAGACTGTCCCTCACTCCGCATGACAGCTTCAGGGTCAGTCGCAGGCAGTCCTACTGGGAAGGCTATGGCAGGTCATCAGTTGGTCCTGCTCTGCCTGTGATTTATTTTCTCTGACAGTTCATTCTTCTTTCTGTCAGGCTGCTCTTTCTGCTTCCTTTGCAGCCACCCCCTTGGTCTCCCCACTGCTGTCTCTGGCACTGGTTCACAACAAAGCACATTACTAAGCCAAAGCCTGCTGAGCCGACTTTTCAACTGTGCTGAGGATCATGTGACATCCATCCTCCGAAATAACAATTCGCTGTGGGTAATGTTCCTAGTTACTCCACAGCTTCCAGGCCTAGGCCTCAGAAGAACTTCAGAACTCCTAACAATCCAGCTTGTCTTGTCTCTCTAGGAAAGACTTACCCATATCTGTCCTTCAAAGAATTTAATTATTTTAATGGTCACTTTTTTCTTGTCAACAATTATAGAAGGCATTTTAAAAAAACAAACAACCAGCCAAAAATAACCCAGACTAATCTGTCCACCCTGCATACCTACAATAAAATAAGCCTCTACCAATATAGTACACAAAGTGAATTTGCAGGTTTTGGGTTACGTCAAACAGAGATTAACTCTAAGCTATGTGACTTGTCCGTGGCTATAGAAAGATATGTTGTTTTGCTAACTAATGTAGTTACTATTACATATGCTAATTTGACAAGAAATATCTAGACAAACTCTTCAATTTTTAAAGCATGAATTCATAAAATATTTTAATACCCAAGAAAATTATTAACTCACATATTAAACAATATAAATGAGATGATAAATAGAAGCATGAGCCGTTTTAATCTGCAAATTAACAGCGTTCAGTCTACATCAAACAGATATTTGTTTTTTAAAAACTTCTAACAACGCTTAACTCCCTTTAGAACACGAAAATTAAATTCTGTTTTTTATTAAGATTTCTGTGGTTTAGAAACCATTAAACTCTTAATGAAACTTAAATTCTACAATCTACCCACAGGTCATAAGCATGCTGACATTTAGGTGGAGAACATTTTACTTAAATTCCCTGCACAGATAAGTTACTCAGGCCAAGTGACAGGATCCTCTCGATGTGTGTCTTCAGAATTACAAAATGGGAGTCAGAGACTACTTTAGGCCACACTTGAAGAAAGAACAGTGACAAGGGTTTATTATCTCTGTGTCTGTGAAGCCGTCAATTCAACATCCCCAATCTTTTTGACCTCTGTAACAAGCAAGGGCTGCATACTGGTACTGCCCGAAGGCCGTGTGTGGAGCCAAACAGTCCACGTGTTACCTCATTAGATGCATCTTCCAGCTTGTTCTGGTAATCTGTCAAGGTCCGCCTCAAAGTCTCAAGGACGACAGAGAAGCTGGGAGGCTTATCTTTGTCCTTGTGGATGCCTGGAGAAAAGTATAGGATGAAAACACGCCCTTAAAGTCACATAGGCGCAGAAGCTAAGCAAACAGTAACAGATATTACAATTAGTAAGAAAGCCGAAAAGACAGGAAACATTAAATAGAAATGTATTCTGTAGGCACACTGCTGTACGGTCAAGTGTTAGCACTGTTTCTAAATGAATGACCGACTTAAAACTCATAATATAGTAAGTTCAAATATATATATATTATATATATATATATATATATATATATATATATATATATATATATATATATATATTTACCTTTTCATGACATTTATTTCCCCTCATATCACCTAAGCAACAGCTAGGATGTATGTACCTACAATCCAACAATTAAATCATCTCTACCTGCATTGTGTAAGGGAATTGTGTATACTTACTGTCTCTGTTTATGGTAAGTCAGGCATTCTACAATAAGCTATTTTGCTTAACAATAACTTATGAATCAAGAATATATCATTTCCTACTACGCTTAGAAATACTCTTTAATACCTACAATTTTCAAATTGTAATTTTAAATAAACAATAAAATTGCTACTAAACACATAGCTCATATCATGTTTTAAATAAAATCTTCATAGCTTATGTTTATTATAAAAATACTAATCTTTCCATATTATAGCCTCAAGATACTTTACTATAGTTGGAACATAAGTCAAATTAATTGGGACAATCAAGATTACATGGTCAAGTATAATTCCAAATATTATGTCAAAAGAATAAAAAGTGATAATACATCAAGCTGATTTTATTTACCACTCTTTAAATATTAAAAAAAAAAAAAGAGTATCAAATTTAGTCTGGGAATATTTAGGCAAAAGTACTTTTCTCTCCATTATATTTTATAATCCAACTATTTCACTCTATAAGAAACATTTTCAATAAAGAAAAAATGTTAAAGAAGCAAGCATTTGTGAAGTAGGCACATGCACTAATTCCAGCACTAAGGAGACAGGCAGACAGGTTTCTGTGAGTTGAAGACCAGCCTAGTCTACAAAGTGAGTTTTAGGCTAGCCAGGACTAAATAGTGAGACTTTGTCTTCACAAACTAAAAACAAATACAAGAAAAAATTGAAATATGTGTTCTTTGGTTCACTCACTCACATAACTAAGTGAATTCCCACTGTGTGTTAACTTTGAGCATTAGATATCTGGAAGTGAGAAAGGTCAGTGTAATGTCTGCTCATATGATATGTACAGTGCAATCAGTGGGAGAGGGCATGGTTACGCAATGATTGACATCATCCATCCATCTCTCAAGTAGTCACATGTGGAACTCAGAGGACAGGAAAGAAGACAGGAGTAAAGAGAAGATGAGGAGAAAGTTCTCAGCCAGCAATAAATCAACTTCATTCATCTCGGAATACTGCTGATATTTATGGCTTTAATTTGGAGAATATATTAATAAAGTTAAGACATTTAGCTTAAATAGTTAGATTTTCTTAAGTAAAGCTAAAATATTCAACTTAAAAGTAATGATAAGCAATACTTACTCTAAACAGAAAAAATACACAGGCTGAGCCACAAGAGCAGGGCAGATGACAGGGCCAGGGCTCTCTCTGAGTTGGAACAATTATTCATTACACTTTTTCTCCAACGCAGCATTTTCATTACGCATTAGGGGAGTTTTGTACAGTGCACCCTGATCACACTCACACCTACCCCCCAATCCTGTGCCCTCCCCACCAAGAAGAAGAGAAGTACACCAAGTCCACTTTGTGTTTTCCGTACACTCACTGAAACATGTCAGACTCCCGGCCCCTTATAGAAAACACCCCCCCCCAGCAGAAGCCAGGAGCTTCACGTGAAAAGCTACATTCAGTATCCTTATCACATTTCTTAAGGCCTCTCTTCAACAGCTTCATGTCTGGACTGTTTCCTTTTTGGAAAAATGGTTAGCGCAGCAGCCTTCAGTGCCTCTCTTTCTCAGTTATGAGTCTGCAGTCACTGATACCACTGCAAAAGATGCCCGGGGCGGCACGGACCACAGACATCAGCATGGCCCCCGGCAGCAATATAGACCATGAACATCAACACAGCCACCACCAGCAGCACAGACCCTGGTCATCAACCTCCAGCAGCAGCATGGACCAAAAATATCAACATGGTTTCCATTAGCAGCCCAGATCACGAACATCTACATGGCCTCCAGCAGCAATGACCAAACATGGATGTCTCCTGTAGCAGCCCTGATTGATATAGTCTTACTGAATATGTTTTTAAACTGGTCTCTCACACAAAATTTAAATAGGCATGATTTTACCATTGTACAAAATTGGCTGTAAATAAATCATTCAAAACCAGCCGGAAAATCTGCTAGATTTTAGGGGGAAAATTACTCTCAGAAATTCAGAAGAATAAAATCATCAAAATATTAACATTTATAGGTCAATATGCCCTCTCCTTACTGACCAATGCACACATTTATATATTACATAAAATTAGATTTGTTGTAATGTCGATCCAATAAGGTTTCCTTGAAGTATAAATTATGCCTTATTATCCTACCAATATCTACTATAACGTGAATGACTGTCTTTAACATGACAAGGCTCTATAAGAAAGGTGGCGGACAGCAAGGGAAGGTGGGCGAGCGGAGGGAAGGGTCAGCCAAGGAAGGGAAGTGAAGGGAGGCTGATGTCACCAAATAATCACTTCACTATGAATGGAAACTTAATATGCAAAACCACCCAATCATAAGTTTAAAAATCCCACCAGGAACAATAAAGAAAAATATTTAGGACAGTGGTAATAATTGGCTTTTTCAAAAGTTAAATTCAAAATTTAAAAAAAAAATAGCTACAACAAGTAAATTACTGAGTAGATTACACATACAAACAGAGAAAAAAAAAAACTTCTTACAAATAAGTTATTTGTCCATAATGACTTGCTATTCATGCCTAGTTTTGTAAATAAGGAAAACAAGCTTAATATCACTGAATAACTTTAATACCAGCTTTTACAGTAACAAAAGAATAAGCAAAGAAAGAAAGAAATGGCCACCTCAGGCTACACTTTTATTTTAATTCAAAATAAGCTGGTTTATCTCTCTCCCACTGCAGGGCTCTGGAAGCCAGCCCAGACTCCAGGCTTTGTTCTGTGGTGTGAAAACTTACAGGTGTGGCTACATGAGAATGTGCTGCTCACTCGGGGGCACTTGGAAGGGCTGGGGAGCAGCAGGGTGAAGCACCAGTTGGAGTTGGCTGAAACAAGGGAAGAATGGAGCAACTTTTGGACACTTTGGTATCTGGAAAAACTGGACACCAGATTGGAGCTGACACTGGTTTGAGTCAACAGAGCAGGAGCTTGCAGGGGTCAGAGGAAGCTGACTTTGACTAAGGGCTCTCAAGGATCTGCAGGTTTCTGACCCCACCTCAGAGGACCATGTACAGTCTGGACTGTGGATGGTGGCATTACCAATGACAACCAAGTGTGGAAGAAGACAAGTGGGAGTCACTACAACTTTCACCTACTAAAATATAAATGAAAAATGACACCATGTTTCGGGGAGTAAACATGTCAAAATTGGTACCTCCAGAGACACATCTGAAGTGGTGTGGCATGAGAGCAGGTCTGAGGAGATAAGACTGCACTGAGAGCAGCCACGAGGGACTCCGACTTTCATAGCTGCCATTAGGAACAGTTGTTAGTGTTAGAGCGAGCATTTTCCAGCAGCCGGAATTAAGTAACTCATTCTGTCTCTCTGGTATGGGCAACTGAAATAATGTCTTTCATCTGTCAGGACAATGACAAATCTTCATTTCTCTGCTTTAGAAATGCATTGTTGCTAGCTTTGTATCATAACCTAGTCTATCAAAATACTCACCAACTTCCCATTCATGAGGGTTCTTTATATATGTTCTATTAGTTTCTTCCAAATCAATAGTTCTGATTAATATGGCAAGCAGAGAGGAAACTTTTGGGATTTTGGAGCAAAGTAGTTCATTCTCTAAAGATAGCTATTCTCCTCTTCAGAGGTGAATTTGGACTTGCTACTGGTCATCAGATAATAAAGGCATGGCTACCAATGTGCCATGTGACCTAGTATGAGCCATCAGAAAAACAGATGGTGACTGATTCACCAACCTATAACTTTCACTCTGTCATCAAGTGAAGTGGTACACACGAGATTGATCTTGGCATCATCCTGAAAGCACAAGTTAGTTGCATGGGCAAGTAATACAGACCCTATAGAATAGAGATGATGATGATTATGATGATGATGATGATGATGATGATGATGATGATGATGATGATGATGTTGATGATGATGATGATGATGGTGATGATGATGATGTCTACTCTCCTAAACCATACTTGGGATGCTTGGAACATTCCCCTTAACATGATGACTAACTTCAAAGTGTTTTTTTGATGTTACACTGGCACCACTCAAAAACAGATAGCTACAAGGACACTATATCCCACTTGAAAATGGCGTTGAAAGACAATGAAGAAGTCAGTCAGTCTGAGCAGAACACCTAGTAAAGGCTTGACTCAGCAAGAGGGCCACAGACAGAATTATGTGCCAGTTGATGAGCAGCATCTAAGAGCTTGGCTGAATAGTCAGACCTGAAAAGAGCATGAGTAAGGCATTGGTAACGGAGCAAAGAAAGAGTGTGTAGACGGCCCTCTCCAAATAGGCCATGAACTCAGCTCAGCTTCAGTAGCAAACAACCTTGATAATCATAGAGAGAGATTGAAGCGTTCTACGGATATATGACATCTTCTTTCCCGGATACCTGTGCCCATACTCAACTGAACAAAGGAGTCATGTCAAAAATGGAGGTAATCCTCCACCTCAACAATATGTAATTTCGTTCCCCTAGGCTCACTGGATTACAACCCCTACTGAGTACCAAGTTGTCAGCAGCAAAGACAAACAGAGGGTCTATCACAGGACATCATGCATTGGGCAAATCAGCCAACTACCAAGTAGCAACATAATTATGTTGAGGCATTCCCACCATAAAATGGACAGTGTTTTGTTCTTACAAAATATATGTGTATAATTTTCTTTCTCTGACCATAATATTTCTGAGGAAATCACTCTCTGAAAATTTACAGAACACCTTATTCCCTATCACATGACCCAAGCACCATTACTTCAAAACCAGAAAACTAATTTTAAAACGTCAGAAATGAAAAAAAACAATGGCTGGTTTTCATAGATGCCACTGTTCTGACTGCGGCATTCACTCTGGAGTATCTGGCAAACACACAAAAAAATTAGTCAAGTGACAATCTGAAAACTCATGGTGTCAGACAGATGGCAGCATTTTCAGTATGAGGTTAAGACCCTCCAGGAAGCAGCAATCAGCACGTGGTGTTGCTTCTCTCGCTATAAGGCTCCATGGTTCCTGACATCAAATGTTGAAATAATGCTGGCTCGCCTCACTATTGCTTTGCATGATACAGAGTGAAGGATCTGTTTCCCTTCCAGACTATAGGCTTGACTGCTTTGATTCCTAATTCTCAAGGAAGAACGACTACAAGAATGAACTACTCAATGGTTTCATTAACACTGCTGATTTGGTCTACATAGAGTGTCAGGCTGGCCAGCACTGCACAGTGAAACTGAGGCTCAAAATGCAGACAAACAAAGAGTTAATGAATGGAGGAAGGAAACTATAATGTACTATGGATGGGGACAGAGTCAGAAAAGATGGAGGAAATATTCCAACCAAGTCTGAAAGCAGCACTGGCTTTGTTTGTTTCTCCATTGCTGTGCAAACAATAACCAAAAGCAGCCTGAGGAGGAAAAGGTTAATTACATCAGCTTACAACTTCCAGGTCAGGCTCAGCCAGTGAGGGAAGTCAGGAAAGAAACTCAACCCAAGAGCCTGGAGGCAGAAACTGAAGCAGGGCAGAGGACATGGAGGAACTCTGTTATTGGCTTGCTCCCCATGGCCTGCTCAACTTGCTATCTTATATAACTCAGTAGCATAAGCATCCATTCAGGAGACAGAAACCTTCCTCACTGAACCTTTAGTTAGATCCTCCAATTCATAAGCTGGACAGAGCAATGGTGAACAGGATATCTACCATCAGAGAGACAACACACACAGGAACCAAACTTTTCATTCCATTTCTGTTGCTCTGTTCATGTGTGTATTGATGTGTGTGTGTGTGTGTGTGTGTGTGTGTGTGTGTGTGTGTGTATCATGAATGTAGTGTCAGTGGAGAACAATGGGGATTTAAGCAGTGTTTCGTCAGTATCCATAGCAGGTAGGAAACACAGTGAAGATAAGTGTCCCAGACTACACACAGGAGGCTGTCTCGCCTGACAAAGTAAGCCATCATGGAGAAAGTTCTACATAAAGAACTGTGTATCTTCTCCACTCAAGGTCCATTTTCCTGGTGACTGCCACACACTCCCAGAGACTAGTATAATTTAGAATACTACACTTATTCTTTACTACACTGATAACTACAGAGATTAAAATGTAAAACAGGCCAGCCTTGCTGTTGGGTTCCTTTAAACTCAGCATTCAGAAAGCAGAGGCAGGCAGATCTCTGTGAGTTCACAGCCAACCTGGTCTACATAGCGATTTTAAGGCCATCCAGGGCTATGTAGCAAGACCCTGTCTTAAAAAAAAATAAAATAAAAAGAAGAAATTTAAACAGACATTAGCAGTCTTTTTAAAGCACACAAACAAAGTCCACCAAAGAAGATGGAGAAAGATGGTGAGGCAGAACACAGGAGACTATGCAGTAAGTTTCAGGGACACTTGAAAGGAAAGTGTCCCAGTCAGGACAGTAAGAAGGAGTTATGCAGGTACACACCACTGAAACAGCAAGAACAGCAGCAGCAGCAACAACAATAATAAAAACAGCCCTCCATCTAGAAACAATGTTCATCATAAAGACAATAGAATGTTCCGTGTGTTCAAGAACAGACAGGAAACTAGAAGACCAGAACCCAGGCCGGGGGCTAACAACAGCCAGTTCAGCGGATGCGGAGACAGAGCCGATCACTGCTTACACTTCGGCTTCTCCATGGTATGTGAAGCCTGGACAGTTTGGAGCAGAGGAGACCCATGCTCTCACAACTTCTGCTGCTGTTCTCTTCCAGCCTCACGGAAGAATAATTGACTATGAGTTCGGGCGATGCAGTGATTTGTTGTATATTCACACTGTGAAGAGATCCTCACAATTAAGTTAATTAACACATCCATCATTATACATAATGACTACTCTGTGGGCATGGGAGGGCAGCAAGGACACATTACAGTCTAATCTCTTCACGATTTTCTAATACAATATACAATGGACCATTATTAACCAGAGTTATTATGCTACAGGTTGAGAGCTCTGAAACTGACTCATCTTCTAATTCAAAGTTTAGAGCTTCCATGTTCACTCATCATCCTGACAGTCAAGGAAGAGGACTGAAGGGGAGCACGAATGGGAATACAGAGAGCAGTGCCCAGGCAAAGCAGTGCCAGAGACTCAGGAAACGAGGTGTAAGTGCCACACTGGTGAGAAAGTAAAGGCAATCCTCTGTGTACATAAAGCCCTAAGAATTCCTGCACAAACTTTGATCACCTGCTATCTGAAGACAAACTCATGGGTTACACTCACTTCAGAAAGCTTCCTAATACAACCACAAAACCCAAACACTTAGCAACTACTGTCAAAGCTGGGCTAAGATTAATTCGTGATAATAATTTGTGACCATTCCACTTCAATTAAACAACAGAATTATCTAATATTTGACAGCAATTACTGAGAATAGCTCAATATTTAATAAGCAACTACTTGACTCTCTGCTCCTCCCTGTTCCAGAGACAGCTGCATCTTCTCGTGCAGTGCCAGCCTCGTTCCTTAGACAAGATGGTGAAGGTTGGTGTGAACAGATTTGGCCATATTGGGTGCCTGATTACCAGAGCTGCCTTCTGCTCAGGATCTAGCAAAGTGGATATTGTCACCATCAACAACCCCCTCATTGATCTCAACTACATGGTCTACATGTTCCAGTATGACTCTACCCATGACAAATTCAATGGCACAGTTAAGACTGAGAATGAGAAGCTCATCATCAATGGGAAGCCCATCACCATCTTCCAGGAGCGAGATCCCACTAACATCAAATGGGGTGATGCTGGTGCTGAGTATGTTGTGGAGTCTACTGGTGTCTTCACCACCCTGGAGAAGGTCAGGGACCAATTGAAGGTTGGGGTCAAAAGGGTCACCATCTCTGCCCCTTCAGCCAATGCCCCCATGTTTGTGCTGGGTGTGAACCATGAGAAATATGACAACTCCCTCAAGATTGTCAGCAATGCATCCTGCACCACCAACTGTTTAGCCCCCCTGGCTAAGGTCATCCATGACAACTTTGGCATCATGGAAGGGCTCATGACCACAGTCCATGCCGTCACTGCCACTCAGAAGACTGTGGATGGCCCCTCTGGTAAGCTGTGGGGTGATGGCCATGGGGCAGCCCAGAACATCATCCCTGTATCCACTGGTGCTGCCAAGGCTGTGGACAAGGTCATCCCAGCGCTGAACAGGAAGCTCACTGGCATGGCCTTCCGTGTTCCCACCCCCAATGTATCTGCTGTAGATCTGACATGCTGCCTGGAGAAGCCTGCCAAGTATGATGACATCAAGAAGGTGGTGAAGCAGGCAGCTGAGGGCCCACTAAAGGGTATCCTGGGCTACACTGAGGACCAGGTTGTCTCCTGTGACTTCAACAGTAACTCTCACTCTTCCACCTTTGATGCCGGAGCTGGCATTGCTCTCAATGACAACTTTGTGAAGCTCATTTCCTGGCATGACAATGAATACGGCTACAGCAATAGGGTGGTGGACCTCATGGCCTACATGGCCTCTAAGGAGTAAGAAACCCTGGACCACCCACCCCCCAGCAAGGACACTGAGAGCAAGAGAGAGGCCCTCAGTTGCTGAGGAATCCCATCCAAACTTGGCCCCCAACACTGAGCATATCCCTCACAATTTCCATCCCAGATCCCCATAATAATAGAAAGGGCCTAGGGAGCCCTCCCTACTCTCTTGAATCAATAAAGTTTCACTGCACCCACAAAAAAAAAGCAACTACTTGATTTTAATGTTGAATATTTAAATAAAAATGAAGAAGGTTTTATAATGATTTAATAAAATTGCAGCTAAAAAATATATCAAGGATAAAGCAGATTGAAGAAAATAGACAACAGCAATCCAACCTGAGCTAGAATAAATAGAAAGATAATCCATTGTAGTAACAACACAGGGATGAAACAGATCCTAAGTAGGTATGCAAGCCTGAGGGAAACAGCTCCCTCACAACAGGTCTATTTAAGAGACCACTGACAGGAACGCAGGCAGGCACAGGGTCAACAATACATCACAACAGACCAAATCAGACAAGGGCAACCCTACACTAAGCCTGAAGGGTCAACAGGAAGGTACACTGTCATCTCAGTCTGTCAAGAGCCACCTATGAAACAGGATCCATCTACTGAAAGGGGAAGCTACTTCATGGCTGGACCAGAACTGAGTGGGAGAGATAATAATGTCCTGACTTCTTCTTTCAGCCTCTTAAATCTCCTATTGGAACCAACTGTCCCAACTTAATGAGAAGTCAGAAGGCAAAGGAGCCCTTCACAAGGCACAAGGCAAAACCTGCACCAAAGAAGAATAGATCCACCGTGAATGACTAAGAACAAATGATCGTCTCCATCTACTGAATGACAATGCCTCTATACCAACCCAAGAATCCTTAGCCAAGGACACAGTACTTTTCTGGCAACGTATCTCCCATAACATGTAGTGTGCACACTTGTATAGAATCTAAGGTTTAAAAATACAGTTACTGGGGCCAGCAAGACGGCTTAGAAGAAAAGCACTGGCCACCAAGGCTGACCAACTGAGTTCTATCTCTGGGATCCACATGGTAGAAAGGGAACTTGAATATACAAGATGTCTGTCCTCTGACTTCCACTGACATGCTGTGGGGTGTGTGTGTATGTGTGTGCGCACTCGTACACTGTGCACACACACAGACTGACACACACACACATACACTGTTATTATATTTTTCTGTATGCATGTAAGTGAAACATGGGTAGATGTTAGTCACCATGTGTTTGTGGGGAACTGAGCCTAGGTCTTCTAGAAGAGCAGCCAAGGCTCTTATCTTAGTCTTTGAGTCATTATTAAAAATAGGAATGAAAAGTTATATGTGAACTTAATAAAATCACAGCTAAAGGCATGAACTAGAAAAGCAGACTGAAAACTCAACAGTGTATAGTACATGTCTAACAGTTCGCCAGCTGCAAGATCTGCAAGCCCTTAGCTACAGTGTTGCTTCCTATCAGATCCTTCCACTGGCTCCAGGACAATAAACTTCCCTAAAATTCCATTCCTAAAGAACTCCCTTCTCACCAGGTGGGCATGCCCCATGCCTTCAATCCCAGGACTCAGGCAGCAGAGGCAAGCAGATCTCTGAGTTTGAGGTCAGCCTGGTCTACAATTGAGTTCCATGACAGCCATGGCTACACAGAGAAACCCTGCCTTAAAATGCACTCCCTCCCCCAAAAACATACTCCCTTGCCAAACCACTTTCAATTATCTTCAAAAATATATATAAGGGAATTTAATTTTATGTCCTTAAGAATATAATCACATCATAGAAACACCTTGAAATTGAGGCAAAAGAAAACAGGTAGAAAAATAAAAGGTTCAGTGCAAAGCTACTGTAAGCATACATGATGCAAACTCACAAAAAAAATTAAGAAAGTAGATATTGTAAACCTGATTGGCTAGTCCCCAAAGCATTTCTACCCAATATTTTAAGTCTGTCATCATGTTAAAGTGGATTAGTATTAAATCAAAAAATAATTACCTGAGCACTATTGTCTCCAGAGCGCATATATGTACATGAGAAAACAGGCTTAGTAGGCAACAGTATGAAACACACACTCCTACACAGCCTGTGTCCTGCATAACCTTTTGAATGCATGACCTTTAAGTTGCTGAAGGTTGCCTCAGAATTTGGCTCAGTGTGATGGAAACATCTGTTCCCCTTGCAGGTATACTGTAAGGACTCTTCTCTCAGTTGGATTCAGAACACAGCAAGAAAGCCCTTGTCTGTCCAACCACACAGACTTCAACACTTGTAAATCAAGTCTGAGAGGACAGCAGCAGGCCCACACTCCGTCACCCTTTCCCAGCCAGTCAGGCCAACTGACTGCTGTGAGAACCGCTCTTACCATGTCATCAAATCAAAGCCTGTAGAGATGAGGGACTGTCAGAGGCATCTGCAGAATTCCCAAACTGGAGTGACTTTGGAGCACTGGCAGATGCATCTGTCATTTTATACCTTCAACTAACCTGATGTCCACTGCGCTGACATGCTAAAGCTGCCCAAGATGGATTCCAGTTCTTTCACGTTATTCTCACATGTCTCCACTAGGAAGGCCTGGTGCTTCTTAGCCTTTTAATTAAGGAGAAAAGCATGCATAATAAGGTTACATACTGTAGTGGCTGAAGACTTTACTGTGAATTTATATAGCATAATTAAGTCTAAACAAGATATTAATTGCCCAATTCAAGCCCATTACTAATAAGCTCTGTCTTAGACATGTTAATTGGTCAAATGTGCAACTATACGAAGTTTTAGACTTTTGTATACTGAGAACTTAGTGTCTCACAGTCCTAAGTACTTTGCATATACAAACCTTTCTATCCTCTAAATAATGCTTTGATAAGTGATAAATATTTGGTGACAATAAAACAGAAACAGGAGACTGGAAGGATGGCTTGGTGGGAAAGTGCTCACTGCACACACACGGGTGCCTGAGAACAAATCCCTAGAACCCATGCGGAACCCACATATGACAGCATACACCCATGACCTCACCACTGAGGGACTCAAGATCAAATCCGAAAGCTTCGGGTTTGATAAGAGCCCTGTCTCAAAAGATATGCTTGAGAGCAATGAAGGCTAGCACACTCTACTGTTGGCCTTGGGTGAGTATACATACATAATAAGGTATGCATACATATATGCATGTGCATATATACATAGACCACATAGTCAAAGTGGATAAATACTGTTTTTAAACTAAGGACAAACTCCGAAACACTTTTTGTAAAACTCTGCTTGCAGTCAAATGCAAACCGTCAGATGACAAGAGTGAATGCAGTCAGAACCAATGAATGTAGCGCAGAAGTCAACTGATGGATGGTCTTAGCAGTGAAGGGGGATACCAGACACAGCGTAGGAAAGAGCCATAGTAGGTAGAACGCCCAGCCACACCACAGTGGGTTACACGGCACTGACTGGACTCTCCCAATAAAAGGAGGAATCAAGATTAAGCCTAAGGACTTCAAGTAAAGGAACTGGGTGGAGCTCTGCACTGGATGACAGAAGCCACTGAGGCTGCTGCTGTTCTCTGGCTTTCTCACTTGTCTGTTTGTGTGCCTGTCCACAGTCGGCAGGGAGAGTAAAGAATTCACTGTTTTCACAAATTCCAGGAAAGACACAGAAGTTGTCCCTGGTCCCAGCTCGGCGCCTGGTAAGAGGTCTTAAGTGAATATGTGGAAATGAGCAGTTTTGTGACAGGCAGTGTCTGACAGACACTGCCACAATGCCAGGGATGCATTTGGGAATCATTTACAGCCACTGTCTAAAACTCGCCTTTAGTGTGTTTGATGGGAAGGGAAAAGAGCCCAGTCTTCAGGAACTCTGGCATCTCTAGCCACCCCAAAAGAAGAAAAGAAATTGGAAAGCACAATGTCAAAGAAGGAATGTATCAAGGAGAGTTCCAGTTTCAACTGGGCATGCCAGTCATTCATGACTTGAAGGAAATGTCTTTGGCTACAGTGTAGCTGTAACCCAGAATGAATCAGGTTGCATAAGATGTAAGCCTGGGTTTTTGTTTTGTTTTTTCCTAATGAAGTATAAAATAAAGAAATGGAAAAGAAAACATCAGAAAACCCTTTCTTGGTGAGAAAAAAGAAAAAGGAAAAGTTGAAATGGAGAAGAGGCCAAAGAAGAGTTGCTTTTAATGTGAGAAAACATACTTATGTAAAAGCTGATAAAACCCCTCACTAGCAGTGAAAGAATGTACACAAATACGAAACAAGACAAATATGGCAGGACATGCTTTTCTGTGCATATATAACTATGATATGGGTTATTTATAAATTGGGCACAGTGAGAGGTTAATAGTAATAGCTAAGATAGAACAATTATAATCATGGATATTTTCTAAAAATATCAATATAGCCATTTTCTTTTAAAATATCTTATTCTTTATTTTTTCCTTAAGCGATTGCAGTTTGAGAGGGGAGCTACCTGAATTGTCAGTACTGCTACACTTGTGCCTGGGAAAATATTAAATGAAATAAGGGTTACCTGAACACAAGAGTCTGTGACATTAGGATGATCCTGCCTGATCCCTGGGGATGAGAATGATTAACAGGCAATCCGTGTGCACAGCGTGAGTGCCTCATGTGTCCTGAGCAGCAGGATTGTGAGAAATCATTGTTCTATTCAGATGACTTTATTGAAACTTAGGAACTCTTCATTTCTAGACTCTCCCATATAATATTTTAGGACTACAGTCAGTCTCGGATCACTGAAACCATTAGCCACAACTAATAGTGAACTCCCGATGGTTAGGGATGGATATATAGTGCTTGGCTAGTGTGCTCAAGGTCCTGGGTTCAATCCACAGCACCACAAAAACTGGGTCAGGGGCTACTGTGTATAATTCTGTATTCAGGTCTCAGCTCAGTTACCACTCCAGAAAATTTCTCTTCAGACCCTGGCTATATTGACTTCCTTTCTCACAGACATCAGGGTACCTATCATGGTAAGGCTCTATTCTCAACGTATGTAGTTCAAAGAAGCCTTGTGAAGAGGGGAATTTTTTTTTTTTTTTTTTTGCCCTCACCAAAATATATTTATCATAAGGCCAGCACCTAGTAACTAAAATGGTAGATGGATAAATGATGTAATTAACTGGACTTTTTGGGGGAGTGTTTATGGCATGGTATGGGAAGAACCCTAAGACATAGTAGTCTGTTGAACTTATATTTCAAAGATAAATTCCACATTGTAAAGATTACAATCCCTTTTTTTTTCTCCTGCTAAAACTTGTGTTTGCTGGTCCAACGCTAAGATTTCTACCAGCTGAATTCAAAAAGCTACTGTATATGGCTTTCTTGTGCCTGTGCCTGGGTTGGTTACCACTACGGTATTACTAACCACAGAAGGGAATACAAAGTATTTTCACTCTGATTGTTTCAGAGAATTTGTATTAAGTCTTCTTAAACGGTTAGAATTTTCCAATGAAGCAATATAGCTTATGCTTTTCATTTTAAGATTTTTTTCTATTTAAAAATTTAAATATCTTACTTTGTTTTCTATCTCTTTTTAAATTATTTTGGTAGTTTCTATCTTCCTAGAAAATTGCCTATTTTAATTAAATTATCTAGCTTGTTAGCAAACAGGTATTCCAGGTAATATCTTATAATTATTTTTATTGATATTTTCTCTGCAGTTCAGTAATTTGGATCCTCTTTTTTTTTCCTTGACGACCCATATTGTCAATTTAGCTATGTTTCATATGAACAACTTTTGGTGGATTTCTTCTATTTTTAATCTCGTTCTTCCCCTTCATTGCTCTCTCCACTTGTCTCAAGTTAGGTTCAAGTCTCTGGGGTAGGATGCTGGGTTCCTGGTTTGAGATGTTTCATCTTGAACATCCTTCCTAAGCACAACACTACTACCCCATAAAGTTTGGTGTGTTTTCAAAGTTTTTTTTTTCATACGTGATTTCTTTTAAACCCACTAGCTACATGGTGTGTGTTCACTAATATTTCATATTTGCTATTTTTCCCACATTGTCTTCTATAAGAATAAGAACTCTATTCTATTCATAGGCTTTGCATCATTTTCCTTTTTTTTTTTTTTTTTTTTTTTTTTCCTTTTTGCAGTACTAGGGCTTGAACCTAGAGCTTGTACATGCTAAGTTAACACTCAGTTACTGAGCTATATTCTCAGTCTGCTCTGTATAACTTTAAACCTTTCAAATTTATTGACTTTTTCATAACCTAGACTACTACAGTGTATGCACAAAAGTTGTGTCTAAACTTGAAAAAAGTGTGCTGTGGCACTGACAGATATGGCCCCACAGATATCCATAAGGTCGTTTGTTTACAGTGGTTATTTTGTTAGTATTATTATTCCTACTTGGGCTTATTGGGCTCTTCACTATTGAAGGCAGCAGCTGGGATCTGCAAGCATAATGCTACCACCACACTCAAGCAGGTTAGGCTGCCTCACATATTCTAGAGCTAAGCTGCTCTCTCTCCTTTCTCTCTCCCTCTCTCTCTCTCTCTCTCTCTCTCTCTCTGTGTGTGTGTGTGTGTGTGTGTGTGTGTGTGTGTGTGTGCACTCTTCTCTGGAGCAGACTCTTTCTCCCACTCTCAGCAGCTCTTAGTTGCCTGCAGTCCTTTATGTAGGGCTGAGGCCTCCTGAGCTTTTCCATCCACATTTAGCATGGCTTTTGACATCGCCCTTGTTCAGTTCATGTTTAGGCAGCCATGTTAACAAGACATCATAAGTGTAGCTTCTGACATTCCTCAGAGACACAATCTAACAGCAAACTCCCTGTTCCTACTGTTCCTCTGGCTCTGACAATCTTTCAGTGTCCTCTTCTGAAATGTTCCCTGAGGCTGAGGTGCAGGAGTTGTGTTGTAGATGTGTTGGTAGGGACTGGGCTGCACAGCTCCACACTTTGACTGGTTGTGTTTTCTGTAACTGTCTCCATCTGAAGACCACACTTGTATGTGATGATTCGGAGCTAGGAAGCTCAGATGGGAGATAGCATGAAATGTTTGTTTTCTGGGTCTGGGTTACCTCACTTATGGTCTAGCACCGTTCCTTTACCAGCAGTGCTTGTAGATGGGTCTCACCACACACCCTCAGGAATGCTGGGAAGGGTACTGGCATGGCTTCAGTGGGTAATTTTGAACAGTCTCAGGAATTCTAAGCTTTAGGAACCTTGAATCTAAGAAATATTTTTTTAAATACATTTATAAAAAAAAAAAAAAAAAACTACTTCAAAGGGCTGGAGTGATGGCTCAGCAGTTAAGAGCACTGACTGCTATTCCAGAGGTCCCAGGTTAGATTTACGTGCCCAACAGGAATATACAACCATCTGTATGACTCTAGTCCCAGGGGATTAGATGTCCTCTTCTGGTCTCTATGGATACCAGACATCAAGTAAGTGGTACACAGACATGTGTGTAGGCAAAATACTTATAAACATAGGTGAATAAATATCTTTAAAAGCTACTGAGATTTCATCTCACTCTGTTGGGATAGCTATTATCAAGAAAACTGATAACAAAGATACTAACTCAAATGCAAACCTCATCTACTGCTGGTAGGTATGTATGTTGGCACAGCCATTATGAAAGTGAGCATGAAAGTTCCTTGAAAAACCAAAGCTAGAACTACCAAATGATCCCACCATATCCCTCCTATGCATGCACCCATGGACTAGAACCGACCACAGAGAAATTTGCACATCCATGTTTAGTGCTGCACTATTCACGACAGCAAAGAACTAGCAGCATCCTGGACGTGCGTCAGCAGGTGAGTGGTTACTGAAAACAAGGTATAAACAGCAGGATTTGATTAACTGCAGAGAAAAATGAAATTGGAGGCTGGACAGATGGCTCAGAAGTTAAGAGCAAATAATATTCTCCTAGAGGACCTAACTTCAGGCTCTGGGCACCCTCAGCTTACAACTGCATAGCTGTACATTCACTTCCACACAGGAATCTGTTGCCTATGGCCCCTATGAGCACTGCCCAGGAGTGTGCTCGAGAACACGCACACACACGTGCATGCACACACACAAGCACATACACACATTCTTAAAAATAGTAAAAGTAAATCTAGAAAGGTTATGAATTTTGCAGGAAGTAGATGGATCTGGAAACTATTCCAGTAAGCAAGGTGACACAGACTCAGAAATGCATGCACTACACCCTCTCTTTCACACTGGTTGGAATGAGAATAGCCTCCATGGGCTCATATATTTGAATACTTTATCTCCAACATCTGTTAAATGAGGATGCTCACCTCATAGCCACAGAATATATAGGGGTCTGGAACAAAACATAATCTTGTCCCCCCCAATGGTAATACTCTAGTGACATACTTTCTGTAACAGAACCTCACTTCAGAAGTTTGTACTGCTTGCCAAAAATATCATCAAACTATGAGTCCATCAACAGATTGGTCTGCTAGTTAAATCAGAGATTTCATGATTCTACTACTTTTTAATGATCAATACTTTAATATTTCAAGCCTTCCAAGGGTTAGTTCAAATACAAGTCATTACAGGGCCTTCATATAAATCAAAATATCTCTCTCTCTCTCTCTCTCTCTCTCTCTCTCTCTCTCTCTCTCTCTCTCTCTCTCTCTCTCCCTCTCTCTCTCTGGTTAACACTACTTAACAGTGTCAATCAGAGAAATGTTGATATTTACATGAGCTAAAACAGTGCTCATGATATTATTACTATTTTCTCTGTGAACAGTAATCAATAATTTTTATCATATTTTTACAATAAAACTTATTAACCCATTAGTTTTGAACATGCCCCAAAATTCAGAAAAATGCTTTAGACCAAATCCAATAGAACGTTTGAAGCAAAAATATTATCAAAGAACATGAACTATGCCACAAAGCATAACATTCAAAAAGCACTTCCAAAATTCTATCTAATGAGAGCAATCTTTGTTGTTATGCAGTAAGTTGAGTCCCCAAAGCATAGAAGATGTTCACATGACTTTTCAATCATAAGTTCTTCAGAGAATACAACAGTCTTTTCAGCAAAATCTCATGAGAACTAGAATTCCCTTTTCAATATATGGCCTCTCCTGGAGCTCTAACTAAATATTACTGAGGAGCAGGAAAACAAATCTTGAGAACGGATGGACTTAGGGAAATTTCATTGAAGAAAGCACAAGGCAAGTCATAATAACAGCAAATTGAAAATGAAAGCTCCCCTGTTTCAAAAGAACTGAGTATCAAAATTCAGCTTTGTCTGACAGCCTGGCTGCGGCTGCTGCGCTTCCGGCTGGTTTTAATAAGCAAAACTGCTAAGCAGCGTTTACTAGAAATACAGTTTAGCTGACTGTTCAATTCACAGATTTGAAATCAAGAGCTATATTTTTTTAATTTTAATTTTAAATTCTTTAAATTGAGGGGTTTTTTTTTTCTTTTTTAGTATATGCAAGAGCATGTGTGGTACACATTCCAGCGGAGCCCAGGAGAGTGCTAGGAGCTGCAGGAGCTGGAGCTACTGGAGGCTGTGAGCCGCCCAGTGGGGTTCCTAAGAACTAAACTCCTCACCTCTGCAAGAGTAACAGACACTCTTAATGGCCTGCTCTGTCCCCTTGATCAGTACATTTTAAAGGCAAATTCTTTTAGGGCTCATGTCTCATGACCATGGAAATATAAAACTGATTTTCTGCACCCTTTAACTGATTGAAACTCAATTCTATGAGTCACCATAAGCCAATAATTTACTAACCAGACAATGAATAAGAATTTCAGTGTAATTAAATTCATCTAGGTTTATAACTGTTAAATAAAGCTTTTAAAATTCAAAAAAGAGGGGAGAGCTGAAAATGGGGGACACTCCTTTGAGCCCAGCACTTGAGAGGCAGGCTCATTGTGCATTTGAAGCCAGCCTACATAGTGACTCCAGGCTAGCCAGAACTACATACTGAGGCCCTGACTCCCCCCCCCCCAAAGAAAAGCCTTTGGTATTACCCAGTTTGTATTTTCCAAAAATATGTTTTATATTTATCTTATATGTCTTGAAACAGAAAAGCAAATTCTTTGTAGGTGACTTACTAATATTTGGTGTATCCTGGGCTAGGTTATCTCTAAATTACCTTTCAGTACTAAATCTCAGTCTATGCTGTGCTAGGTTACACAGTAGTATTTTTTACTTCAAGACTTCCTGAAACACCATGGACTTCACTAAAAGTAATGAGGATATTAGTTAATTAAATAAAATAAATGGATTTAATTTTTCTCTTCCAATGCAGCAGAGAAAATTAAGACCAAGACATGAATAATAGTCCTAAACAGGACCTAAACTAGAAATGTACTGTTGGTATGAGGAACGAAGTAGCCATGAGAGATTTATGTTGCACATTTATATGCTATGAAATCAAAATGCCTATGATTAAAATAAATTTCAGAAAGATCACAGAGGACCATGGAAACAATTTTGTTCCCAAAATGAATAAACCAAAAAACAAGAGGTAAAAATTTCTTCATAAGACAAATTCTCTTCATAGGAAAAAGTATTAATTCAAAGTACTAGCCAGGGTTTTAAGAAACAACAACACAAAATTTCTATTTTGGAGGTTTAGGTTTTTAATTTGATATTTTCATGATTGTTTTCTTTTGTCTACTTTGGGGGATGTCGTGTGTATGTGCACACCTGTGCAGATGAGCGTCTGTACTCGTGGAAGCCTGAAGTTAATGTCAGGCATCAGCCTTGGCTGCCCTTCCACCTTACTGAAGATGTTACCTAGCACCTTGCCTTGGTCTGTTGAGAATAAAATCAATAAAAAAAATATGTAAAAAAATATTTAGATAACTTTGCACTACAAAAGGCTAATAGTATAAAGTTTATACTCCTATATTTTACCATAATAAGAAACAGAGAAAATGGTACCCAGAGCCTCCTAATAGAGAGCAGGTCTCACAAGAATGCTGACCCATCTGAGAGCACAGATGAGACCACCACTTCTGCTCAAATTACTGACCCAAGAGCAACCTGCCCGGGGGCCCTGAGGACACAGGAACTAAGCAGCAGTCTAGGACAGGATCCTTCAGGTTTCCACCTGCACCCAGAGCTGACCCTTATTACAGTTTTCTATAACTAGACCCCACTGGGAGAGTGCTGGTCCCCCAGTAGTGCAGACACACAGGCTTCTAGGAGGGTCAAGCCACTGTCAGAATCAGCAAGACCAGCTAACACCAGAGATAAACAGATGGCAAGAGGCAAGTCCAAGAACCTAAGCAACAAAAACTAGGACCACTTGGCATCATCAGAATCCAGTTCCCCATCCACAGCAAGTGCTGTATACCCCAACATACCAGAAAAGCAAGATTTAGACTTAAAATCCCAACTCGTGATGATAATAACTCACTTATAGAGATACAGGACAACACAGGGAAACAGGTAGAAGCACTTTAAAGAGGAAACACAAAAACCCCTTAGAGAATTACAAACAAAACATAATCAAACAGGTAAAGGAATTGAACAAAACCATCCAGAATCTAAAAATGGAAATAAAATCAATGAAGAAATCACAAAGAGAAACAACCCTGGAGATAGAAAATGTAGAAGACAGATCAGGGGTCATAGATGCAAGCATCACCAACAAAACATAAGAAATACAAAACACCATAGAAAACATTGACACAACAGTCAAAGAAAATGCAAACTGCAAAAAGCTCTTAACCCAAAACATCAAGGAAATCCCAGACACAATGAGAAGATCAAACCTGAAAATAATATGGATAGAAGAGAGAGAAGATTTCCAACTTGAAAGGCCAGTAAATACTATCAACAAAATTATAAAAGAAAACTTCCCTAAAGGGGAAAATGCCCATAAACATACAAGAAGCCAACAGAACACCTAATAGATTGGACCAGAAAAGAAATGCCCTGAATCACATAATAGTCAAAACACCAAATGCAAAAAACAAAGAAAGAATATTAAAAGCAGTAAGGGGGAAAAGGTCAAGTAAAGTAAAGGCAGACTTATCAGAATCTCACCAGACTTGTCAACAGAGACTATGAAAGCTAAAAGATCCTGGACAGATGTCATACAGACCCTAAGAGAACACAAATGTCAGCCCAGGCTACTATTCCATGACAAAAGCAAATGTACACAATATCTTTCTACAAATTGAGCCCTACAAAGGATAATAAATGAAAAACTCCAACACAAGAGGGGAAACTACACCCTAGAAATAGCAAAAAAGTAATCTTCTTTCAATTAACCCAAAAGAAGACAGCCACACAAACAATTCCACGTTTAACAATAAAAATAACAGGAAACAACAATCATTGGTCTCTAATTCTCTCAACATCAATTCCCCAATAAAGGGACACAGACTAACAGACTGGATATGTAAAGAGGACCCAACATTTTGCGGCATACAGGAAACACACCTCAGTGAAAAAGACAGACACTATCTCAGAGTAAAAGGCTGGAAAACAATTTTCCAAGCAAATGGTCCCAGGAAACAAGCTGGAGTAGCCATTCTAATATCAAATAAAATCAACTTTCAACTAAAAGTTATCAAAAAAGATAAGGATGGACACTTCTTCATACTGGTCAAAGGAAAAAGCCGCCAAGGTGAAATCTCAATTCTGAATATCTATGTTACAAATGCAAGAACACCTACTTTCATAAAAGAAACCTCACTAAAGTTAAAAGCATACATTGCACCTCACACAAAAATAGTGGGACACTTCAACACCCCATTCTCTTCAATGGACAGAGCATGTAAACAGAAACTAAACAAAGACACAGTGAAACTAACAGAAGTTATGAGCCAAATGAATTTAACAGACATCTATAGAACATTTCATCCTAAAACAAAAGAATATACCTTCTTCTCAGCACCTCATAGTACCTTCTCCAAAACTGACCATATAATCAGTCATAAAACAGGCCTCAATAGACACAAAAATATTGAAACAATCCCACGCATCCTATCAGATCACCATGGACTAAGACTGGTCTTCAATAACAACAAAAACAACAGAAAGCCCGCATGCACATGGAAGCTGAACAATACTCTAATCAATGATAACTGGGTAGAGAAAGAAATAAAGAAAAAAATTAAATACTTTTTAGACTTTAATGAAAATTAAAGCACAATATATCCAAACTTATGGCACACAATGAAAGCAGTGCTAAAAGGAAAACTCATAGCTCTCAGTGCCTCTAAAAAAAGACACTGGAGAGAGCATACACTAGCTTCTTGACAGTACACCTAGAAGTTCTAGAACAGAAAGAAGCAAATACACCCAAGAGGAGTATACAGCAGGAAATAATCAAACTCAAAGCTGAAATCAACCAAATAGAAACAAAAAAAATTATACAAATAATAAACAAAACCAGAAGCTAGTACTTTAAGAAAATCAACAAGATGGTGAAACCCTTAGCCTGTCTAACCAGAAGGCACAGAGACAGTATTCAAATTAACAAAAACAGAATAAAAAAGGGACACATAACAACAGAAACTGAAGAAACTTAAAAAATCATCTGATACCACTACAAAAGCGTATTCTAAAGAAAACTGGAAAATCTGGATAAAAACAGACAATTTTCTAGACAGGTACTAAAGTTAAATCAAGATCAGATAAACCATCTAAACAGTACCATAACCCCTAAAGAAATTGAAGCAGCCATCAAAAGCCTCCCAACCAAAATAGCCCAGGACTAGATGAGTTTAGTGCAGAAGTCTGTCAGACCTTCATAGAAGACCTAATACCAATATGATACAAACTGTTCCACAAAATAGAAACAGAAGGAACACTACCCAATTCCTTCAAAGAAGCCAAAATTACATTTATACCTAAATACACAAACACCCAACAAAGAAAGAAAACTTCAGATCAATTTCCCTTAGGAATATCAATGCAAAAATACTCAATAAAATTCTCACAAACCAAATCAAAGAACACATCAAAATGATCATCCATCACGATCAAGTAGGCTTCATCCTAGAGACGCAGGGATAGTTTAATATATAGAAATTTCATCAACATAATTCACTATATAAACAAACTCAAGGGGAAAAACGCATGATCATCTTATTAGATGCTGAGAACACATTTCACAAAATTTAACACCCCTTCATGTTAAAAGTCTTTGAAAAATCAGAAATTCAAGGCCCATACCTAAATATAGTAAAAGCAATATACAGCAAACCAGTAACCAACATCAAACTAAATGGAGAGAAACTTGAAGTAATCCTACTAAAATCAGGGACTAGACAAAAATGCCCACTCTCTTCCTACCTATTCAATATAGAAGTACTAGCTAGAGCAATTAGACAACAAAAGGAGGTCAAAGGGATACAAATTGGAAAGGAAGGAGTCAAAATATCAATATTTGCAGAAGATATTATAATATACTTAAGTGACCCCAAAAGTTCCAACAGAGGACTCCTACAGCTGATAAATATCTTTAGCAAAGTGGCTGAATATAAGACTAACTCAAACAAACCAGTAGCCTTCCTCTACTCAAAGGATAAAAAGACTGAGAAAGAAATTAGGAAAACAACGCCCTTCACAAGTCACAAATAATATAAAATACCATGGTGTGTCTCTAATCAAGCAAGTGAAAGGTATTTATGACAAGAACATCAAGTCTCTGAAGAAGAAAATTGAAGAAGATCTCAGAAGATGGAAAGACCTTCCATGCTCATGAATTGGCAGGATTAATATAATAAAAATGGTCATCTTGCCAAAAGCAATCCACAGGTTCATTGCAATTCCCATCAAAATTCCAACTCAATTCTTCATAGAGTCTGAAAGAGCAATTTGAAAATTCATTTGGAATAACAAAAAGCCCAGGATATCAAAAACTATTCTCAAGATCATTCAGAGGCTGCCTCACCTGGGGATGCACCCCATATACCAAACCCAAGCACTATTGCTGATGCAATAGGACTAAAGGAGCTGAAAGGGGTTGCAACCTCATGGGCAGAACAACCTTATCAACCAACCAAACCCTCTACAACTCCCATGGACTAAAACACCAACCACTGAGCACACATTGAAGACCTATGGCTCCAGTTGTATATATAGCAGTGTCTGTCATCAATGTGAGAAGAGGCCTTTGGTCCAGGGAGGACATGTTTTCCAAATGTAGAGAAATGCTAAGGTGGAGATGGTGAATAGGAGCTAGTGCACCTTCAAGTGTAGGGGGAAGGGCAATGGGAAGGGGTGGGGAAAGGGGATAACATTTCAAATGTAGATACAGAGAGTATCTAATTTTAAAAAACTATTCTCAACAATAAAAGAACTCCTGGGGGAATCACCATCCCTGACCTCAAGCTGTGTTACAGAGCAATAGTCATAAAAAACTACATGGTATTGGTACAGAGACATAAAGGTAGATCAATGAAATAGAACTGAAGACCCAGAAATGAACCCAAACACCTATAGTCATTTGATCATTGACAAAGGAGCTAAAACCCATCCAGTGGAAAAAAGATAGCATTTTCAACAAATGGTGCTGGTCCAACTGAAGGTCAGCATGTAGAAGAATGCAAATCAATTCATTCTTTTTGCCCTGCACAAAGCTCAAATCCAAGTGGATTAAAGATCCATGGCTCCAGTTGCATATGTAGCAAAGGATGGACTTGTTGTTCATCAATGGAGAAAGAAGCCCTTGGGAGTGCTAAGACTTGATGCCCCAGAGTAGGGGACTGTCAGGGCGGGGAGGTGGGAAGGGGTTAGGAGTACCCTCATAGAAACAGAGGGAGGGGGATGTGATAGGGAGGTTATAGAAGGGATACTTGGAAAAAAGATAATATTTGAAATGTAAATAAAATATATCCAATAAAAAACTATACAAAAGAAAAAACAGAGAAAACAAAAACATTGGGATAGTGACAATTATGGTTTCTTTTAAAAACATAGAAATATTTTTAATTGAACAACTTTGTTTAAAAAAACAAAGATAAATGTACAGATTTTAAGCATTTTTGCATAAAAGTATATGAATACATTTTTGTCAGTACTTGACTTTTTTTTAAGGTTTGATAGTGTGCATTAAAATCTTACTACTTACAATGAGCACAAAGTACATGTTAAACAGGATGTAACCTGGAAATAGTCAAAGTTTTCTTGGTGTGTAAAGAGTAACCATAATGGTAATTCATTTTCTTTTTTTTTTTTTTTTTTTTTGGCCTTTGTTTTTTCTTTAATTTCATATAGTCTGTGAGTTGTTTCTGGGGTGTTCAGAGCTTTCTGGGGTTAGTATCCAATTATCAGTGACTGCATATTAAGTCTGTTCTTTTGTGACTGGGTTATCTCACTCAGGATATTCTCTAGATGCATTCATTTTCTTAAGAATTTTGTAAAGTCATTGTTTCTGATAGCTGGGTAGTACTCCATTGTGTAAATATACCACGATTTTTGTATCCATTCATCTACTGAAGGACATCTGGGTTCTTTCCAGCTTCTGCCTATTATAAATAGGACTGCTATGAACATTGTGGTGCATGTGTCTTTGTTGTAAGTTGGAGCTTCTCTGGGGTATATGCCCAGGAGTGGAATAACTGGGTCTTCAGGTAGTACTATGTCCAATTTTCTGAGAAATCGCCAGACTAATTTCCAGAGTGGTTGTACCAGTTTACAACCCCAGCAACAGTGGAGAAGTGTTCCTCTTTCTCCATATCCTTGCCAGCATCTGCTGTCATCAGAATTTTTGATCTTAGCCATTCTGACTGGTGTGAGGTGGAATCTCAGGGTTGTTTGGATTTGCATTGGATGGCAAATGATGTCTACCACTTCCTTAGATGCTTCTCTGATATTGGATATTCCTCAATTGAGAACTTTTTGTTTAAGTCTGTACCCCATTTTTAATAGGGTTGTTTGATTCTCTGGTGTCTAGCTTCTTGAGTTCTTTGTATACCTTGTATATTAGGCCTCTATCTGATGTGGGGTTAGTAAAGATCTTTTCCCAATCTGTTGACTGCCATTTTGTTTTCTAGACAGTGTCCTTACCTTACAGAAACTTTGCAATCTCATTAAGTCCCATTTGTCAATATTTGACCTTAGAGCATGAGCCATTGGTGTTCTGTTCAGGAAATTTTCTCCTGTGCCTATGTGTTCTAAGGTTTTCACTATTTCCTCTTCTAATAATTTCAGTGTACCTGGTTTAATGTGGAGGAGATCTTTGATCCACTTGCACTTGAGTTTTGTACAAAGAGATAAGAAAGGGTCTGTTTTCATTCTTCTGCATGCTGAGTGCCAGTTGGACCAACACCATTTGTTGAAGAGGCTGTCCTTTTTCTATTGAATGTTTACAGCTCCTTTGTCAAAAATCAGGTGACCATATATGTGAGGGCTCATTTCTGGATCTTCTATTCTATTCCACTGATCCATGTGCCTATCTCTGTACCAGTAGCATGCAGTTTTTATCACAATTGCCTTGTAATCTAGCTTGAGGTCAGGGAGGGTGATTCCCGCAGATGTTTTCTTGTTCTTGAGGATGGATTTCACCATTCTAGGTCTTTTGTTATTCCAGATGAAATTTCATATTGCTCTTCCCAACTCTATGAAGAATTGGGTTGGTATTTTGATGGGGATTGCATTGAATCTGTAGATTGCTTTTGGTAAGATGGTCATTTTTACAATTTTGATTCTTCCAATCCATGAGCATGGGAGATCTTCCTCAATTTCCTTCTTTAGAGGTTTGAAGTTCTTGTCATACAGGTCCTTCACTTGCTTAGTTAGAGTCACACCAAGTTATTTCATATTGTTTGTGACTATTGTAAAGAATATCTTTTCCCTAATTTCTTTCTCCACATGTTTGTCCTTTGAGTAGAGGAAGGCTACTGATTTGTTTAATTTTATATCCAGACACTTTGCTGAACTTATTTATCAGCTGTAGTTTTCTGGTGGAATTTTTGGGGTCACTTAAGTACACTATAATGTCATCTTCAGACAGTGATGTTTTTCCTTCTTCCTTTCCAATTTGAATCCCATTGATTTCCTTTTGTTGTCTAATTGCTCCAGCCAGGACTTCCAGTACTATGTTGAATAGGTAGGGGGAGAGTGGGCAGCCTTGTCTAGTCCCTGATTCTAGTGGAATTGCTTCAAGTTTCCCACTGTTAAGTTTGATGTTGTCTATTGGTTTGCTGTATATTGCTTTTATTATGTTTAAGTACGAGCCTTGGATTCCTGTTCTTTCCAAGACTTTTAACATGAAGGAGTATTGAATTTTGGCAAATGCTTTCTCAGAATCTAGTGAGATAACCATGTGGTTTTTTCTTTGAGTTTGTCTATATGGTGTATTACGTTGATGGATTTCCATATATTAAACCATCCCTGCATCCCAGGGATGAAGCCTACTTGATCATGGTAAATGATCATTTTGATGTGTTCTTGGGTTCAGTTTGCAAGGATTTTGTTGAGTATTTTTGCATCAATGTTCATAAGTGAGATTGGTCTAAAGTTCTCTTTCCTTGTAGGGTCTTTGTGTGGTTTAGGAATGAGGGTTATTGTGGCCTCAAAAAGTGAGTTAGGGAATGTTCCATCTGATTCTATTTTGTGGAATAGCTTGGAGAGTATTGGTATTATGTTGTCAATAAATGTCTGATAGAATTTTGCACTGAACCCATTTGATGACTGCTTCTATTTCTTTATGTGTTATGGGATTATTTAGATGGTTTGCTGGTCCTGGTTTAACTTTAGTATATGGTATCTGTCTAGGAATTCATCCATTTCCTCCAGATTTTTCAGCTTTGTTAAGTATAGGCTTTTGTAGTAGGAATTGATGATTTCTTGAATTTCTTCAGTTTCAGTTATTATGTCTCCACTTTCATTTCTGATTTTGTTAATTTGGATACTCTCTCTTTGCCCTTTAGTTAGTCTTGCTACGGGTTTGTCAATCTTGTAAATTTTCTCAAAGAACCAGCTCTTGGTTTTGTTGATTCTTTAAATGGTTCTTTTTGTTTCTATTTGGTCAACTTCTGCTCTAAATTTGATCATTTCTTGCTGTCTACTCCTTTTGGGTGTTTCTGCTTCCTTTTGTTCTAGAGCTTTCAACTGTGCTGTCAAGTTGCTAGTGTATGCTCTCTCCAGTTTTTTCTTGGAAGCACTCAGAGCTATGAGTTTTCCTCTCAGTGCTGCTTTCATTGCATCCCATAGGTTTGGGTATGTTGTGTTTTCATCTTCATTAAATTCTAAAAAATCCTTTATTTCTTTCTTTATTTCTTCTTTGACCATGATATCATTTAATAGAGCATTGTTTAGTTTCCATGTGTATATGGGCTTTTTGTTGTCTTTGTTGTTATTAAAGAACAACCTTAGACCATGGTGATTTGATAGGATGCATGGGAGTATTTCAATCTTCTTATATTTATTGAGGCTTGTTCTATGACCAAATTATATGGTCAATTTTGGAGAAAGTGCTGTGAGGTGCTGAGAAGTAGGTGTATTCTTTTGTTTTAGGATGATATGTTCTGTAGATGTCTATTAATTCCAATTGGTTCATAACTTCTGCTATTTTTACTGTGTCCTTGTTCAGTTTCTGTTTCCATAATCTGTCCACTGATGAGAATGGGATGTTGAGGTCTCTCACTATTATTGTGTGGGGTGCAAAGTAATTTTTGTAGGGTTTAGTACCTTTAGTAGGGTTTCTTTTATGAGTATGGGTGCTCTTGTATTTGGAACATACATGTTAATAATTGAGAGTTCCTCCTGACAAATTTTCCCTGTAACAAGTAAAAAGTGTCCTTCCTTATCTTTTTTGATACCTTTTGGTTGAAAATCTAGTTTATTTGATATTAGAATGGCCACTCCAGCTTGCTTCTTGAGGCCATTTGCTTGGAATGATTTTTCCCAACCTTTTACTCTGAGATAGTGTCTGTCTTTATCTCTAAGATGAGTTTCCTGTATGCAGCAAAATGCTGAATTCTATTTATGTATCCAGTCTGATAGCCTATATCTTTTTATTGGGGAATTGAGTCCATTTATGTTAACAAATATTAAGAAATACTGGTTGCTGTTTCCTGCTATTTTTGCTTTTGGAGGTAGAATTGTGCCTGTGTGTCTTTCTTCTTTTGGTTTTCTTGCTTAGGTATTTTCTTGTTTATATTAGGATATAGTTTCCCTCCTTGCATTGAGTTTTCCACCTATAATTCGCTGTAGTGCTGGGTTTGTGGTCAGATATTGTGTAAATTTAGTTTTGTCTTGGAATATCTTGGTCTCTCCATCTATGGTGATTGAGAGTTTTGCTGGAGCAGCTTGGGCTGACACTTGTATTCTCTTATGGTCTGCATGATGTCTGTCCAGGATCTTCTAGCTTTCATAGTCTCTGCTGAGAAGTCGAGTTTGATTCTGATTGGCCTGCCTTCATATATTACATGACCTTTTTCCCTTACTGCTTTTAGTATTCTTTCTTTGCTTTGGGCACTTGGTGTTTTGACTATTATGTGTCTGGAGGAATTTCTTTTCTAGTCCAACCTATTTGGAGTTCTGTAGGCTTCTTTTATGCTCATTCTTAAGGGTAGGGAAGTTTTCTTCTATGATTTTGTTGAAGATATTTACTGTGCCTCTTAGTTGATATGCTTTGCCCTCTTCTATTCCTATTATCCTTAGGTTTGGTCTTCTCATTGTGTCCTGGATCTCCTGGACATTTTGGGTTAGGAGCTTTTTGGGTTTTGCATCTTCTCTGACTGTTTTGTCTTTATTTTCAATGTTGTCTTCGGCCCCTGAGATTCTCTCTTCCATCTCTTGTAGTCTGATTTCTTTTTTAGGTTTTCTACCTCTAGGGTTGTCTCTTTTAGTGTTTTCTTTATTGTTTCCATTTCCATTTTAAATTCCTTTTTCAATTGCTTCATCTCTTTGGTTCTGTTTTCCTCTAGTTATTTGATTTCTTTGAGTGTTTTTCTTGTTTCCTCTTTAAAAGCTTCTATTTCTTTATGCTTCTCCTCCCGTTCTTGTTTAAGGATCTCCATCATCATCTTGAGGTATGATTTTGGGTCTGAGTCTTCTTTTTCTGGAGTGTTTGGCATTCTGCTGTTTGCTGTGATGGGAGCGCTGGGTACTGGTGTTGCCAGGTTGTCTTGGTTTCCCTGGGTAAGTTCTTCCGCTTTCCTCTTGCCATCCTGTTGTCTGATTATACGTGGTCTTGTTGTCAGTGATTGTCAGTGTCTCCCGTGTACCTGGCCTGTGTCCCTGGATCTCCACTGTTCCTGGTGGCAGATGGCCTGAGCACCTGTTTTGCAAGCACGGGTCCTCCTTTTGGAAACCAAGTCCCTAAGGCAGAGTTCCGGCTCCCTTGAACCAATCTGGGGGGCTTTCCATGTGCTCGACCCAGACCGCACTGCACTCTGGCTACTCGCAGTGCAGTCTCACCAGGCCTGTGTCCCTGGATCTCTGCTGTTCCTGGTGGCAGATGGCCTGAGCACCTGTTCTGCATGCACGGGCCCACAGGGTGGAAACAGAGACCCTAAGGCAGGGTTCCTGTTCCCCTGAACCAATGGGGGGGGGGCTGCACTTTCCAAGTGCTTGGTATAGACCTCTCTGCTCCCTGGCTACTCTCAGTGCAGTCTCACCAGGCCTGTGTCCCTGGATCTCCGCTGTTCCTGGTACATAGAAATATTATAAAAATATGTTTTTGTTTTAATCCCAGGTGTGGGATATGGGGCTGCTTCCGATTGACCACAGCAGCTGACTATGATTTGCCTCATGCTATAGCAGGGTTGTGATTTTGTGGGCTGTAGTTTCTGCAAGAGTATGACATTTGAGAATTTGCAGACTCTTTAGAGGGTATATAAATTCTAGGGCCCTGAGAATTATGAGGTTACTTACTGGTGACTGGTTTGGTGGCTGGATGCCATTGGTTGTTGTTAGTTAAGTCATCATACACAAAGAAGAAACAAGAAGAAAAAAATGAGATCACCTGGCAGGGAAGATCAAACTTTCCCCAAGGAACTGGACACCCCTAATCAGCAGGAAACAGTCTGAAGACAGCATCGCCCCTCTCCCATCTGCCCTTTTGTCTCTCCTCTCTAGTGTAAAGGGTGGAAGAAGATGGAGTGGTTAAAGGTAGAAGAAAAAGGAACCCAAAACAGCCAAAGAGCAGCGACTTGGTGGATAATGCCAGTCCCTGGGAGCCATGAGTGAGGAGAGAAGCAGCAGGGGGATGCCTCTTTGTTAGCTGATGGTCAGGAAGGCTCAGAAGCCCCCAAGCTTGTAGACTATTACCAATTCTCTTGGTTGCCCACAGCATTAGAAGGGAATACCCTGATGCTGAAGACACCATGCACACTCGTTGCAGGACATAGAAAAATCAATATGGAACCAAACTGGAAGCTATGGGAAGAAAATTTACGCACAGTTTTACCCAACTGTAGATCTTGAGTGCTACAGTATCAGCCTGCCAGCTAAGATGTGCCCACTGGTAAAGTAGTGAGTGTCCTAAGGAGTGTTCTACTTTCATCTCTGTTGCTGTGATAAAAGCACTCTGACCAAAGCAATATAGGAGAGGAAAGGGTTTGTTTCAGATTTCCGGTTTGTACCGGCTGGCTTTGTGTCAACTTGACACAAGCTGGAGCTATCACAGAGAAAGGAGCCTCAGCTGAGGAAATGCCTCCATGAGATCCAGCTGTAAGACATTTTCTCAACTAGTGTTCAAGAGGGAAGGGCCCAGCCCATTGTGGGTGGTCCTATCCCTGGGCTGGTAGACCTGGGTTCTATAAGAAAGCAGGCTGAGCAAGCCAGGGGAAGCAAGCCAGTAAGTAACATCCCTCCATGGCCTCTGCATCAGCTCCTGCTTCCTGACCTGCTTGAGTCCCAGTCCTGACTTCATCTGGTGATGAACAGTGATATGGAAGTGTAAGCTGAATAAACCCTTTCCTCCCCAACTTGCTTCTTGGTCATGATGTTTGAGCAGGAATAGAGTCCCTGACTAAGACACGGTTACTGTACATCTCTGGGGGAAGTTGGGGTGGGGACTTAAGCAGAAACCATGGAAGAATGCTGCTTGCTGGCCAGCTTGCTCATCCCTAGGTAGCTTCCTTACAGCCCAGGAATCCCTTCTCAGGGAACAGTGTCACTCACAATGGACTGGGTCTTCCTACATCCATTAACAAGCAAGACAATTCCCACGGATAGGCTCACAGGCCAGTCTAAGCTGGGCATTCCTCCTCCTGATACACTCCCCTCTCAGGTGTAGTTCAATAGTTAAAACTAACTTGGAAAAGAGATAACAAATTATCTTCTAACTGGATCTGGGATCCAAGCAGAGGAAAGAATGCATATGTCTTCCATACCCTGGTCAAAAACTCATTATCTAGGAAGGTCACAGGTCCTGAGGGAACCTTACTACTCTTGCTTTATTAAATTGATATTTAATATTTTAAATATTGTGTGCTGTCCTCAGCCATGATCAGAGTTTCTTTTTGCAGTGGATGGCTATACACAGAGTCTGGTCAAAATACTAAGAATAAGTGGCTGTTGAGTGCTCAACCCTAGGACACCAACCTGACCAATTCTATGTCTGGAAGTTCACTGTAGAAGCAGAGGCAGAAGGAAAATAAAAGCTGGATGACAGGCAGGTGAGCTATAAAATGTTGTCCTGTAGGCATGACATGGTCACTGCAGCCATGAACTCACAGGAAGTGCATTTGTGTGCACCTACACTGATGAATTTTGACTAGGCCTGTCAACAGTCAGCCAGATGGAGGAGGGGCTCCTGGAGACCTCTTCCTCCATGGGGATGACTAGACTACTTAGAAATGCTGAAAGAGAGAGAGCTGTCTTTCAATTGTGTAGCTACTGCTGAGCCCAGTGTTCCAAAGGATAGCTCCACACTCGCACTCATGTGGATAGGCCTGGTTAAACTGAGTCACAAGACTAAACAAAAGACATGGAGAGGCCCTTACAGGGAGAGTGGGGTTGACAGCAATGGGGAGGAAAATGTGCAAGGGTGGGAGTGTGCATCATCAGAATGCATTATATACGTGTGTGTGTGTGTGCTCAACTGTGAAAATTAACTGCATTTCAAAAACAAATACAAAAATCCACTGGTTTACAGCTTCCTGACTTTTTCTTTTTTTATCAGAGTATCAGGATTTACTGGCAGCAATGACAGCGGAATAAAAATATCAAAAAATATAGCAATAAAACTTAGAAAATGCAATAAAATTAATAACTTTGTTGAAATAAAAATATTCTTACTAGCGATAGTATTTCCATTCAGTCGGCTTGTCAGTAAATGATATTTAAGTTTTCTAATGCAGTCAGGTAAGGAAACATAGAACAATAATTTTAACCAGGGTCAGCACAATGGCTCAGTGGAAGAGAGCAGCTGCCCTAGCCTGACACTCAGGAGTTTACTCACCAGAACCCACAATGGGAAGAGACAATCAACATCCAAAATCCATCCTTTGACCTCCACACACACCCACATACACATCTCTCACACACACACACAGTAATAAATAAAAGGAGACTTTAAAAGAAGCAAAAAAAAAAAAAAAAAAAAAAAAAACCACAAAAAGCTTTAGGGCAGGGAATATAAACTCAGTGGTACAGCACTTGCCTAACACTCAAGGGTTCAAGGGTTTGAGCCTCAGGATGCAGAAATAACAACAGAAAATTAAAGTTGAAAAAGAAAGGTAACAGGGAAAGAAAAGCAAGCAAAGAGATGAAAAGAGTACAACATAAGAAAAAGACAGAAGACAGAAGATTATTGCATAAAAATACCAAAATAAAGTTATGATGGTTAATCTCAACTATCAGCTCGATAAAGTGAAACTCTGGACGTGATTGTGCCAGATAAGGTTCAGCTGGGGAGGGAAGGCCTGCCCACTGCAGTGTGTCAGCTGGGGAGGAAAGACCCGCCCACTGCAGTGTGTCAGCTGGGGAGGAAAGACCCGCCCACTGCAGTGTGTCAGCTGGGGAGGGAAGGCCCGCCCACTGCAGTGTGTCAGCTGGGGAGGAAAGACCCGCCCACTGCAGTGTGTCAGCTGGGGAGGGAAGGCCCGCCCACTGCGGTGTGCTACTCCCTGGGAAGGCTCCTGCTTGTCCCAGACAGTCATCACTGTTTCCTGACTCCAGATAAAATGTGAGCAACTCCCTCAAGTCCTGCTGCCAGGACTCCCTCATTACATTTGTTAGAGTATTTGATTACAGCAATAGAAGAGAATAACGCAGACAGCAACTTGTCACTGTTAAAATAAAAAATCTATTACAACCGAGTAAATCTTCTGATCACGAAATACCCATCAACTCCGTAGTGAATTAAGTTAAATCTTGCTTTTTTAATCTACTTTTTAGAGCTCCAGGCATGAACTAGGAGAAAGTATGCAACTTAGATCGGAGACATCTGAACTCTGCACTCCAACCCTCTGACCCACTTTCCAAACTACTGAGAACAATGTTTAGTAAGCAAGCAGACCAAACTCAGCCAACAGCTCAACCGCCCTAGGATATTCTTCTCCACCTAGCCATCCTTTTGAACTAAAAGTTAAGAGCCAGGGAAAGCACAAAAAACAGTTCGTTGGCAAGTGCTTGCCTAGAATGCAAGAGTTTAAATACAAATAGTGGGGGCGGGGAGATAAAACAGTCTGTGGTGTCTGTGTTTCCCATACCACTGAATGTTTAACTTTCCAAATCCCACATTCAGATGAGAAATGATTGACAAGGCAAGCAAAGTTGCCCCACACCACCCATGTCACATGAACACGGAGTAGTATAGGCTGGAACATTTGAATACTGGAGATGGCCCAGAGGTTAGGCGCGCTGCTGCTCTCCAGTGAGCCTCTGGCCACTCCCAGCACCTATGTGCTGGCTCCCAACTGCCTCTGCTTCCAGTTCCAGAGGAGCCAGCACCCTCTTCTGTCCTTCAACATTATATAGATGTCGTCAGTGCATGAGCATACAGTCAGGCCAAAACTCAGACACACCCAATTTTTTATCTCAAAAATGTGTTTTAAATATTGAAGAGTTTTCATTTAATCCCAAAATTACCATTCTTCTTGGAAGCATTGATTTGGCCACTAATTCTGTTTTGTTTTGTTTTTTTAATCATTCCATTCATTTACATCTCGAATGATATCCCACTTCCAGGTTACCCCTCCACAAGCCCCTCATTCCAAAGCCCCCCTTTTCTCCTTCCCCTTTGCCTCTACGAGGGTGCTCCCCTACCCACCCCTCCAGCATCCCCCTACTCTGGGGCATCAAACCTCCCCAGGACCAAGGGCCTTCCCCCTCTATTGATGTCGGACAAAACCATCCTCTGCTACACATGTATCTGGAGCCGTGGACCTCTCCCTGTACACGCCTTGGTTGGTCGTCTAGTCCCTGGGAGCACTGGGTGGTCAGGCCCGCTGATGTTCTTCCCACGGGGTGGCAATCCCCCTCGGCTCCTCCAGTCCTTCCGCCTGCTCCCTGGCCAGGGTCCCTGAGCTCAGTCTCAAGAGGATGTAAAGTCCACTCTCCTCAGTGTGCAATGTCTTAGAGCTGTGGGACATAACTGAGTGGGAAACTGAGGAAAGACAGTGTCACCACTGCCTTCTCCCACACTGCGTTCCCAGCAAACTTTCCAGGATATATAGGCACTTGTTAGTGCACAACAGAGAGCATTTTAGTCAACTCAAGGACAAACATTTAATCTGGAAAGTAAAAATTATGAAAACATGTTGAAGAGCCAGCAGAATTCTGACAAATGAAGGGCAGGTTCACATGAAACCAAATAGGACAAGAAGCTGGCTTGCTCAAACGCAGCAGGAGACACTGGCACTTCTCAAACTAAGGGTAGCTCACAAGAGCATATCAATATTGTAAAAGAATTGTATGATAGCTAGCACACTCACTAATCGATTTGATTAGATGTTTGTGATATAAATGTACAAAAGGATTAGAAAATGAAGTCACTAAAATTATCAAATCTGCTGGTTTTAAGTCCTGACTATCCTCCATCCAGATAATAATGTTCTATACATTTCAATACAAAAGGAAAGATAATAACCCTTGAATATATAAATAAAATATTCTATAATTCAGAACAGTTATTAATTCAGTTGGCTTTTCCCAACTGCTCCAAATTAGTAAGTTTTTTATTATGTATATATTTGATGAAACCAGTACTTCCAGTTTGTAACTTTTAACAATGTCACTGAAGTTACTTTCACACTATCATCCCATGATACATAGTGGGGGGAGGGGATAAACTTGCTTCCCATCAAATATGGCCCAATAAAGTCATTGCCGTAGGGTTTATCTTTATCCTTACCATTACAAGCTCCTCCTGTAGCTCACTGCAACTTTTTTCATTATATTGGAGTCTCTTTGAAAGATCTATAATTACTTTCTTCTGTTCTTCGATCTCTTCATTTAGTTTCTTGTTTTGGGAGAAATATTCTCTTTCTAATCTGAAAAGTTAAAAATGTCAGAGCAGGTTTTCCAAATGTACTTCTCTTTCACACAAGTTGGCGATATGCTGTGTGTCATGTTTACATACCAAAAATGCCCACTTTTCCTTTTCAAAATTAAAAGATTTATGCACTCTTGAATGAAGGACTTTAAGGGATTAACACTTCCCTTTTGGTAGTAGGTAAGATACAGTGAGACTGGGATAGTAGGGATGAGGTCTGTAGGGTGCAGTGAGGCTGGGACAGTAGGGATGAGGTGTGTAAGATGCAGTGAGACTGGGATAGTAGGGATGAGGTGTGTAAGATGCAGTGAGACTGGGATAGTAGGGATGAGGTCTGTAGGATGCAGTGAGACTGGGATAGTAGGGATGAAGTCTGTAAGATGCAGTGAGACTGGGATAGTAGGGATGAGGTCAGTAGGATGCAGTGAGGCTGGGACAGTAGGGATGAGGTCTGTAGGATGCAGTGAGACTGGGATAGTAGGGATGAGGTCAGTAGGATGCAGTGAGGCTGGGATAGTAGGGATGAGGTCTGTAGGATGCAGTGAGGCTGGGATAGTAGGAATGAGGTCTCAGTATTATTTTTGATGAACAAAAATCCACCCATCTCAATTCAGTCACCTCAAAAACTGCCTCAAAAGTGATCATGTGTGTGTCTGTGTATGTGTGTGCATGAGCACTGGAGGGCATGTGTTAGCTCATAAGGATGCGGTGAACACACCTGTGAGCTCTCAGAGGCATGTCACTCACTGACCCAGAAGCTCACTGGTTTTGGCAGGCTAGCCATCCCTGACCTCCTACATGGGTGATGGGGATACAAACTCAGCTTCTCGTACTTACAGAGCAGGGAATCTTATTGACTGAGCCACTGAGCCATCTTTCGAGACCCCAAGAAAATTATCTTAAAATTGGTGATAAGTTTATTAACATACAACAGAAATGAAGCAAACGTTTTTATTCCTCCAAGTAGAACAGATCTGGTGTACAGAAATTTTAAAAGGGGAAAAAAGTCAAAATGTAGATGATTTACTTTGAGGACATGTTTCCTGTTCTGGTTGGCAGTGTGAACCTGGGAGAGTGAGGCCTAGAAAGGTTTCCTACAAAAGTCTCATGCAACAGCCAACTTTATTCAGAGCACCAGGCGATTTGTATTCTGAGGGTTAAGAAGAGTCACCTGAATAAGGTGTTCAATCACATGAACAAGCCACAGGTGGCAAGACATGTTTCCATGGAGACACACGACTAACAACAGCTGAGGAAAACTACACCTGAAAGGAGCGTGAACACGCAATCAAAGAACAATTCTGTTCTGAAGGCACTGAGATCACTTGACTCCTTGGTTGTCTCACCAGCAAAGTCTCACCTGACTCCATTCTTAGACTGTGTTAAAGAAGAACACATAAATTTTTAAAATCTATGTTACTATTTAAATATGCAGGTTGGTACTCACCTGTGCTTACATTGGTTTGGTTTGGTTTTCTTTTTTAGTACTGGCCTGGCACTCATTTTGTAATCTACTAGGCTGGCTTAGCCTCACAGTGACCCACATCTGTATGCTCCCACGTGCTGACACTATGGGGAAGAACTATCTCACTCAGCTGTGTATGTTCATGTGTACATATAAATGAAGGCAGCTCTTAAGTGTTGCCCTTTGAACATTCACATGCATATGAATAACATTAATCCCATTACTGTCACTGTTTTTAGCCTGAGGTCTTCCAGTAGAGCTATCTCCCGTTTTAAGCCATAACATGGGGGACAAAATCAGCACTGCATTCAGGCTAAAGGAAATATAAGAAGCTCATTTTTATGGCACTTATCCATGGTCTGAATAAACTTTTCCCCCCTCAGGGTACAATGCAAACAAGTGTTGCATGTTGTCTTTTGAACCACAGATATTACCTAAATCTAATAAACATGTTTAGGAAATGTATTCACTACACTTACACCTTGGAAAATAGAACGAGAAAATGAAAATGGACCAAAGTAAAGATATCTGGTGGCACGGGGGATACATGAATCTCACTGAGAAGAGGAAACAGAATAGACCTGGCATGTGGATGAGACTGGACTGGGGAGGAAGGTGGGGTGGAAATGGGAAGGGTTGGATGTGGAGAAGATAGAGAGGGCACTGGGAGAGACAACTGGAACCGGAAGGAAGAGGAATATCTGGCACAAGATAGAAACCTATGGCAATGGAAACCCCCAGGAATCGATGAGGGTGACCTTAACTAAGACTCCAAGCAATGGGGGATACAGAGCATGAATGAACCATCTGCTGTACCCAGGCAAGACTTCCAGTGGAGGGACTGGGACACCAACCCAGTCACAAAACCTGTGACCTGTAATTTGTCCTGCCTACAAGATTTTTAGGGGTAAAGGTGGCATAGAATTGTGGTGATGATCAAACTAATGGCCTCTCCCACTTGAGATTGATGTCAAGAGTGAGAACCCACCTGACACTGCTTGGGTGGCCAGGAACCAGAAGCTGGATATAGGATGGGACCAAATACAACTGGCAAAAAAAAGATGACAATGAAACTGACTCCTAATGATTCTTCCTATGCTCACAGATTGGTATCTATCTCAATTGTCATCAGAGAGAGGCTTCACCCAGCAACTGATGGAAACAAACGCAGAGACCCACAGACAGACATTACACATTGCCTGGGGAATCCTGAAGAAGAGGAAGAAGGAGGGCTGTAGGAACCAGAGGGACCAAGAACACCAAGAGAAAATCTACAGAATCAACTAACCTAGGACCATAGGGGTTCACAGAGACTGAACCACCAGCCAGGGAGCCTGTATGGGACTGGCCTAAGTCCTCCTCACATATGTTGCCATTGTAGAGCCTGAGCTTCATGAGGGGCTCCTAACAGTAGGAGCAGGAGCTGTCTCTGACTCTTCGAGACCTGCCTTTGAGACCTGTCCCCCCCTGGGTTGCCTTGCCCAGCCTTAATAGAAGAGGAGGCGCCTAGTCATAACTGCAACTTGATATGCCATGACTGGTTGATATCCATCATGGCCAGCCCTTTTCTGAAAAGAACTAGAGAACCAGATGGAAGAGATGGTAGAGGGGGAAAGGGACTGGGAAAAGAGGAAGGAGGGGAAGCTGTGGTGTAAAATAAATAAAATTAAAATGATAAATATTAAAATTTAAAAATTAATCAAAAAAGATATTTAATCAGAAAGTCAATCAAAAAGTCCCAATGTGTTAATGGTCAAAGTTCCAGACTAAAACAATTCACAGCCAGCATAACATCTGGAGATTACTGAATACTGGATCTAGAGGAGTGTCCACAGAGTACAGAAATCATACAAATTATTATTTCATCATATATTATAGAGTAAGTCTCTACAAACACATATTATAAAGTAAAAGGCCATTTGCCTCTGATTTTAGATACAGACATTGTGAGTTTCCAGAGGAAACCATAGAACATGAACAAAAGATCAAGAATCAAATGACTACACATTGCCCAACACTTGAGCTGATTGAATAACCAGCTGACCTATGAAAAGGAGGTAAAGACAAAAAGCCATGTTCATGCAAACTGCCCCTGAGATGCGAGTTCTCCAAGAAGCTGCTTTACAAGGCAGTAAATGGAATGGTGAGGGGCAAGCGATTATAAATCATGGGTCTCACAATGGAGGAAAAGCCTCAGAAATTCCAAGGAGGATGTTAAAGGCAGATGCTAAGATGAGTACATACAGGAAATCTGAAAAGCCATATGGAGGAGACAGAAAAGCCCGGGGGGGGGGCACCTTAGAAAAAGAACACACTACAACAGAATTACAGGTCTGTTAAACTTTAGAAATAGAGGCTGGAGAAATGACTCAGTGTGACTGCCCTCACAGAAGGCTTGAGATCAGCTCATAACCATCTGTAACTCTCTGACACCCTCTTCTAGTCTCCACAAGTATCCACATTTTTTTTCAGGATAGTTTGTCATATTGTGAACCCTGAGACTGAGAACTGAAAAAAACCTGTTTCTTGTTGTGGTGTGGCTCAGCCCTAGCACATGCATTTAACCCAAGATCTTCCTGTAAACCAGAGTTTTAAAAAGTCAAGAAGCAGAACAAACAACCAGTTGACAGGGAATGAACATAAAAAAAAAAAAAACAGGAAAAAGAAAAGATGGTCTTTGAATTGAAGTGTATTTAAGACAGTATAGAGGAGAAGGGGCTTTTTTCTTCTGGAACATCAGTGGGGTAGGAAGGTCAATTGTCTCCTTTCTCTGCCTCTCTGAGCTAACAGGCTTTCACCAGAGCATTTGGCTCCTGTGTTTTCATTTGGTAAATTGGACATTTGTGATTTTGTTTTAAAAAACAACACATATTCACATGGCATACGCACATGGCATACGCTCACACAGACAGAGGCACATGCAAATAAAAACAACAAAAATTAAGTTAAATTAAAAATAGCCAGGCAAGATGGTACACACCTTTTTATTCCCAGCACTTGGAGGCAGAGGCAGGTGGATCTCTGTTAGTTCAAGGCCAGGCTGATCTACAAAGCCAAAGCTATGGAGAAGAGACCTTGTCTCAAATTATAAACTGCAATAACAATAAAAGAATACATCAGTGATTGGTTAGTCAAACAAACACATTGTGTGTAGAGTTGTGTAGCTATAAGCAATCCCATCCATGAGGTAATTATGAACTGCTTTACTCTGTTCATTCAGCAGCTCTCTCCTGCTGCACTATGAACTGAGTACGTGAGCAAAGCATGTGGCAACAAATGAAAAACAAAACAGATTAATGAGAGTGCTATAAAGAAATAACGGCAAGTTACCGAGTATGCTGAACTGCAGAAAATCGCTGGGAGAAGGAGAAGCAGGAAGGAACAAGAAAGTGTCATGTGAGAGAAGCAGACAGGAGAGACCGGTCAGTGGAGGCTACTGTAAAATATGTAAAGGTAGAAACAAAATCATGGCAAAATAGGCATGCTATTTTAAAACCTAAAGTTAACATCAGAGCAAACAGCAGTAGAACCAAGCAATGGCCGTACATGAAAGGAAGCGGGAGTCCGGGACAAAGGCATCAGGTTGCTGTTCTCACAATCTTGCAATTCTGCCTTACTCTTTAAGCTATGTACAGGTGTTAAGTTGATTTTTTTTAAAAATCATTATTTTAATTAAAATAACTACCAATCAACCAATACAAAATTAAGTGTATGCGTCATTTGAACCATTTTTTAAAATTCAAAACTTCAGACTGGTGTTGGAGAAATAGCTCAGCATGGAGCACCTGTTGTTACACTAGAGAGGGGTTTACCCTGACTTTGTTGCCCGCCTATGATCCTGTCTCCCTCACCGGGCTGTCTTGGCTGGCCTCAGTGGGAGAGGATGTACTTAATCCTACAGTGACTTGAGGTGTCAGGGTGGGCTGATACCCAGGGGAACCTCATCTTTTTCAGAGATGAAGGGGAGAGAGGGATGGGGGTGCTAGGAGGAGATGGGGGTTATGATCAGGATGCAATGAATAAATAAATTTATGAAAGAAAAAAAAAGAGCACTTGTTGCTCTTGCAGAAGACCTGGGTCCAGTTCCCAGCACCCACAAAATAGGCAACCACCGGTAAGTCTAGTTCCAGAACTTGAAACCTTTTCTGGCCTGTATAGGCACTATGTGTTCAGACACACACACACACACACACACACACACACACACACAAAGGCAGACCTATCAAAATCACAGCAGACTTCTCAACAGAGACTATGAAAGCTAGAAGATCCTGGGAAGATGTCATACAGATCCTAAGAGAACACAAATGCCAGCCCAGGCTACTATATCCAGCAAAACTCTCGATTAACATAGATAGAGAAACCAGGATATTCCATGACAAAGCCCAATTTACACAATATCTTTCTACAAATCCAGCCCTATAAAGGATAATTAGTGGAAATCTCCAACACAAGGAGGAAAACTACATCTTAGAAAAATCAAGAAAGTAATCTTCTTTTAACTAACCCAAAAAAGACAGCCACACAAACATAAAGCACCTAAAGAAATGTTCAATATCCTTAGTCATCAAGGAATTACAAATCAAAACAACCCTGAGATTCCACCTCACCCCAGTCAGAATGGCTAATATAAAAAACTCAGGTGACAGCAGATGTTGATGAGGATGTGGAGAAGGAGGAACACTCCTCCATTGTTGGTGGGGCTGTAAGCTGGAACAACCACTCTGGAAATCAGGTTCCTCAGAAAATTAAGACGTGGTACTACCTGAGGACCCAGCTGTATCACTGCTGGGTATATACCCAAAAGATGCTCCAACATATATAAGAACACATGTTCCACTATATTCATAGCAGCCTTATTTATAATAGCCAGGAGATGGAAAGAACCCAGATGTCCTCCAATAGAGGAATGGATACAGAAAATGTGGTACATTTACACAATGGAGCACTACTCAGCGATTAAAAATAATGACTTCATGAAATTCTTAGGCAAATAGATGAGTCTAGAAAATATCATCCTGAATGTAACCTAATTGCAAAAATACATACAGTGGTATGCACTCACTGATAAGTGACTATAAGCCCAAAAGCTCAAAATACCCAAGATACAATTCACAGACCACACGAAGTTCAAGAAGAAGAATGGATGCCACAGTCCTTCTTAGAAAGAGGAACAAATATATTCTCAGGAGGAAATATGGAGACAAAGTTTGAAGCAGAGACTGAAACAAAGGGAATACCAAGACTGTCCCACCTGAGATCCAGCCCATATCCAGCCACTAAACCCTAATAATATTGCTGATGCCAAGAAGTGCATGCTGACAGGAGTCTGATATAGCTGTCTCGTGAGAGGCTCTGCCAGAGCCTGACAAATACAGAGGCAGATGCTCACAGCCAACCACAGAGCTGAGAACAGGGTCCTTAATGGAGGTTTAGAGAAAGAATTGAAGGAGTTGAAGGGGTTTGCAACCCCATAAGAACAACAATACCAACCAACCAGAGCTCTCAGGGACTAAACCACTATTCAAAGAGTACACATGGATGTACCCAGGGCTCCAGCTGTATCAGAGGATGTCCTTGTTGGACATCAAGGGGAGGAGAAGCCCTTGGTCCTGCTAAGGCTTGTTGCCCCAGTGTAGGAGAATGTCAGGGCAGGGAGGGAGGAATGGGTAAACACCCTCATAAAAGCAGGGAGAGGAAGAATAGGAGAGGGGTTATGGAGAAGAAACCATGAAAGGGGATAGCATTTGAAATGTAAATAAAATATATATGATTTTAAAAAACAAAACAAAACAAAAAACTCACTATTTTATAGGCTAACTAAAATTAAAACTAATTTTTAATGATTCTGAAGGCCAGAAACTTTGAGAGGTAAGGACTAGCTTAAGAAAGTAGTCACTAAGGAGTGGGCTCTGAAAGCTATGTCCCAGCCAGTTTCCAAACTCAGCCCTGCACTTCCAGACTCACTAAGATGGACCAAGCAACCTCACACTCATTCGACATGGACAAGAGTTGCCCTGGTACTGCACCCTTTCCATCCAGAGCGGTGAGCTAAAATAAATCCATCTTTGCCCAGCGTGGCAGTGCATGCCTTCAAACCCAGCACTCGGGAGGCAGAGGAAGATAGATCTCTGTGAGTTCTAGGCCAGCCTGATCTCCACAGTAAGTTCCCAGACGGCCAGGGCTATATAGAGAAACCTCATCTCAGAAAAGAAAACCAAAAACACACTTATCATCCTCTTCATCGTCATCATCATCTTCATCATCATCATCTATCCTTCTACCAGATGCCTTTGTCAGGTACACAGCCAGTACCCATTCCCTTATGCTCTGCTCCCTCACGTCCCATCACCCTCAGACCACACAAAACAGAGGCTTTCACGTCACACAAGGAAAGAAACAGCAGGAAGGAGAAGAGATCCGCAGGATGAGTGAGAGCAAGGGCTTGAATTGTTTAGCTGTCAGTTCTGCGGTTGTTACTAATTGTATTGTTATAATGCAATTACATAGAAACAACACACAGCTCAGGGCTGGATTGCTCACTTGTTTTCACTGGGATACAAATGATAAAATAACTCTAAAAGCAGAAAAGGAACCAATACGATGACTCATCGGGTAAGAACACCTGATGCCAGTGCAATCCCTGGAACCCACATGTCAGAGAAAACCAACTTCTGTAAACTGTTTCCAGACCTCCACAAGAATGCCATGGTGCACGCACACACCGGCACACAGGTATACACACACACACACACACACACACAATAAAAAGGTTTTTAAAAATTAAATTTAAAATAATGAGAAAGATGTCCACAGTTTTATAAGTTTCAGACAGAGGTAAGCTGACTTTGCTTTTGGGCCCAGAGTGAGACGAAATGTCATGGCAACGGGAATGTGGTGTGGGGAAGCTGTAAGCATCAAAAGCAGCCAGGGGGCAGAGGGAAGCAGACAAGTACTAGAGAAACATTACACCCTTCAAAGGCACACCCTCAGCCACCTACTTCCTCCCCCTCCCAATAATGATGGGAAATTATAAACCCACCAACAGATTAACCATTTAATTGGGTGAGAGTCCTAATGAAGCAGCCACAGACTAGGCTTCCAGCACATTAGTCTTTTTGGAGACCCTTCCTATCCAAACCATGATAGGGTCGTTACATAAAAGAACTAAAGGACTTGGTCACTGGGCCCCTGGAATTGACAGCTGATACTTGCTAGAATACAAAACTTGAGCAAACTTCCAACCTCCAAAACAGAAATAATAGCAAAACGAAGCCTCAGGAAAGAATTTCCTTGGGAGTCCGACTGCAGACAGGCACAGGTGAGAGAGTCTTACGGCAGACATCTTGAAAGCTTCAGCCTCACCTATGGAGACTCTTCTACATCCATGAAAGAGAATCATCTACCTTCTGCTTTGATTTTGCAGGGCAAGGAACTTATTAGTTCACCAAAGCTGTTTATTATCCCATTACTCTAAATCTTTTAACCACTGAGAGCCCAAGCTGCCTTCTCGGCGGGTTTACCTCTTACATCAAAGCAAAACTGAAGAAACACACCAGACTTCTCATAAAAGCTCTCCGTTTCTGTGCTGCTTAATACTTAAATATACATTTGAATATTGAAAAGTATTCACACATTAAATGTGCAGATTCAGGCAACGACTAAAATAAAGTAAATGAAACTATCCTGAGACTAACATATAGAATATGATCCTAGAAAAGGCCAGGAAATTCAGCTAAGGGCCAGTGAGATGGCTCAGTGAGTGTAGCGCTGGCACACAAGTCTAGAGACCTGAGTTCAAAACCCGGAAGCTGCATGAAGATGAAACTATACTGACTCACCATAGTTTTTTCTTGATGTCTACTGACATGCACCAACAAACAGTAACATGTAAAACAGATTGTAAAAGGAAAAAAGAGGTTTGGGTTTAAAAGGACCTATTAAGCCATAGCTACAGCAAATGGATGTAACCCCAGGGACTAGGAAGGCTTCAGCAGTAGCTACCGAGTTTAAGGGCTAACCTACACTACATTAAACGTTCACAACTGGGAAATTATGTGGGACTCTAACTCAATACAAACATAGAATACAGAACTAGGTGTAATATCATGAACCTTTAATCTTAGCAAGTGAGAAGCACAGGCAGGCAGATTTCTGTGATTATGAGGCTGGCCTGGTTAGTTCTAGACCAGCAAGAGATACAGGATATACCTTGCCAGAATAAATAAACACATTCACACACACACTCACACACACACTCACACACCTCACACACACACACTCACACACACACAAACTCACACTCACACACAAACACATACACACACACACACTCACACACACACAAATTCACACACACTCACACACTCACACACAAACACATACACACACACACACACAATCACAATAAAGAAAAGGTAGCTACCTTATAGGGTGTTAGGTTAGTTAAATGAAATTTTTTGGTAGCCATGTACAAAGAATCACAATGCATGCTTCTTTTCCACCACTTGTGACATTATTGGAACTACTACTTCTGCAGTTCAATGAAATCCTAAGTATTATCTCCCCATGTAGTTTATAAATCAAGATGTTTAAGACACCACTGTATTAGTAAAAAATGCATGTACATGAATATATTTGTTTTCAATGTATAAATGAATTTCTGGGACTTCTTAGAACACTTCAGAGCAAGACAGCATCTCCATGTTTACCTTCAAGGGCATCTACATATGTCCTATGAAGCCCTTTGCTCCTCGGTCTACTGCGAACATTAGTAGCAGCCTAATCGTATATAAAGGACCGCATCAAACTCAGCAGCCCTAGAACCTTCCCTCGGATTTAGACTTTACCGACGATACTCACAAGTTCAGCTTTGCACAGCTCTCCTGGGCGTTATTCTTCTCTCGCTCGTACGCACTCTCGACCTCTTTGAATTCATTCTTGATCATTTCCAGGTCGGCCACAGCCTCTGCCTGGCTGGCTTTTTCTACTTGTAAAGCTCCTTCGAGGTCTCGAATCCGTAACTACCAGATGACAGAGAGGTCGTCCTCCCATTAATTAATGCATTTATTTATTCACTTTAGCTCCCGACCAGAGCCCCTCCCCCTCACCTCTGAGAAGGGAGAGGCCCCTCCCTGGCAATCAACCCACCCTGGCACGTCAAGCCAGTGCAGGACTAGGTGCTTCCCCCACTGACACCAGACAAGACAGCCCAGTGAGGAGAGCAGGATCCACAGACAGGCAACAGAGTCAGGGTAAGCCCCCAGTTATTGGGGGAACCCGCCTGAAGACCAAGCTGCACATCTGCTGCATATGTGTAAAGGAAGGTGGGCACAGAGACCTACAGCCAAACCGTAGACAGAGAAGTAATTTCTAAAAAGCTAAGAAATATTTGTTTCCATCTTAAATTGACTACTATTTTATCAACAACAGATCTTGTCGTTTATTTAAACATCTTTCTTATTGTCTTTGTTTTAAAAGAAAATAAACAAGGTGGTTTTGAACCCTAGATCCTCCTGCCTCTGTGGCCTTCAGCCAGTCCTACCAGGCTGTACCAGCATACACACAAGCAACACTACATGGACTCAACTGATTTTACACAGGAATATCTGTGTATATTCAAATCACAGTGCATGCGACGCCAGTGAATGAAAATAGAGGTGAGGGATGAAGAAAGCAGGGGGTTATGTGAGAAGGTTCGTAGGGAGGAAGGGGAAGGAGGAAAAGCCATTAAATCACAATCCCAAAAGTAGAATATGAATGCAGAAAAGTCTAAAACATCAGAAGCAAAGGTGTAGGCGCCTTCCTAAAGCATCTAATGAGACAAAGTGCGGAGGGTTGAAGAACTATGGCGGGAGGAGCCGAAGCTGGGCCACCTACAGCTGTCGCTGCCTTCCAATGCATTCACGCTTCTCTCATATGATAGCGTAAGTGGTTTTGAAAGGAGCGTTGTGGCGAAAATATCATTATAAGTTTAAACTCGGGGTGGAGATGGCTCAGAGGGTAAAGGCACTTGCCACCAAGACCTACACGGCAGAGAATAGAATCAGCTCCCACAAGTTGTCCCCTCTGACCTGCACTCGCACATGCACATATACACAAATAAATGCAACTTCAATTTTAAAACAAAAAAAATAAGTTTAAGCCAAGCCTTTTACCCCTAGGGGTTTTTTTCCCTGTAAAAGAGGAACCTTAGCCGTTAAGCAACCCTATCTGATGGAAATATTCATAGCACTATGAATGGATAACTTGGATTTCATTTATGATAATCTGGAAGCAGGAGAGTGCAGGGATAATTACAAATCACAACTGCCTGAGGTGGGTGTAGAGCTGGGTGGTGGGTGCACTGGGAGTTGACTTTAATGATCTGCCGATCTGAAATCTTGCAGAACACAACATCCTAAAATTAGAAGCCTGTGTCTACCAACAGCAGAACAAACACACAAAGTGCCTTGTCTCAAACAAGGATACCCGGCTGCTGGGTAGCGGCCTACCACCTTAAGAGCAATGCACTGTTCTCGAATCCCAAAGAAAGCAAACCCCACAGTGTACACAGACTGCTAGACCTGGACAAACGGAGAAAACAACAAGGATAAGCTAATGTTAGGGCAGAACTAATCACCCTGCAAAGTGCCAAATGGTAATGTTTCACGTGTTTCAAGATGCTGCCATTTGGATGTTGAATCCAAGTATCAAAAGCCTCATGCCCAGAATGGCACTATCAGGAGGTCACTACAGACCACCGGGAGGTGGGTCATGGGGGAGGCCCCGGCATCTCTCTTGCCTTACTTCCTGGCTCCCCGAGTGAGAGGAAACTGCATTCCCTCCGTGGTGTGGTGCCTCACCAGAAAACCACACAAGTGGGTCATGATCTCTTTAGAGGTAAGGCTCTTCAGTAGAGTCGTCCACTGCAGTCACAGAAAGCCAACTGACCCTAACACAAGCCATCGGGGCTCCCGAGAACAATGTGTCCTTCCATCACAGTGCAAACGCAGCCACACACGGCACAAGACCTAAGAGTAGGCGGTGGTGACACCCTGGCCTGAGGCTACAGTGAGCCCACATCTCCCCCAACAAAAGGTCCCCTGCCCTAAACATAATGAGTGTCACAGCAGTATGCTGCCACTCCCAACTCAGACCTTAGTGTCCTGCTGCGCAACCTGAGAAAATGTATGCAAAAAAAAAATAATAATTTTACCTGAATAATTTCAGAATTAAATTTTGATTCCAAATGTGCCGCTCTTTCTGCTTCTATATTCTCTTCTAACTTCCTCACCCTCAGAGTGGTTGCCTAAAGACAAGTTCAAACTCATTAACATTGGCATTAAAAACACATAGAGAGCGCTCATCACAGGATTATAACTAACACCTGAGATGGCTTAAGCTGTGTAACCAACAAGAACCCACGATCCCCCTGCCTCAGCATCCCAGGTCCTAGTGTTATAGGTGTATCTAGCCCCACGTCTCATACTTTGCAGGAAGGGAGTGTAGAAACAATGCCCGAGAAGAATGCTCCAAAGCCTTTTTCTTTTTTAATCTTATTGGGGTACAGTCTATATGTAATTAATTAGGGAGAAACTCTACTTCTGAGCACACAAGTCCATGTGCGGCTGCTACAGTAGCCAACATAGGCTGACACGTTCCCTTCTGTCCCACGGTCCTCTAGACACGCTCAGGCCAGCATTCCGAGGAGGCTTTCTGCGTCATTCTGTGTTTCAATGTGCACAGTTTACCAGGCATTTTGTACACCGTGCTCCTTGCTTTGTTTAGATTTTACAGCCACGTCAGCACGGTCTTCTCCTTGAGATGGTGTCTCCGTGTAGCCTTGGCTGGACTGGAACTCACAGACCCGCCTGCCCCAGCCTCCCGGGTGCTGGGATTGACAGCACTTCTACCACGCAGTCCTCTCAATGCTTATTTAAGATTTATTTGTATTACATTAGGGGACACCTGTGTGCAAGTGAGTGTAGTGACTGTGGTGGCCAAAGATCCTGGGTCCCCTTAGAGTCTAAGTTATAGGCAATTGTTGAGTTACCCAGGGCTGGTGCCAGGAATCAAACTGGAACTGCAATTGCTTTCAACTGCTGGGTCATCTCTCTCACCCTCCTTATCATATTTCTTAACAATCTACTACACTAGAAAATAAGTCTCCAGAGGCAGAAAACAGTAATTCTGATGTGAAAGCCACAGATAGTTGAAATCCAAAAAGACAAAAGAATGTTTTGTATGACATCAGCTCTCCCCCTTCGTATGGATTTTTGAAACCGGGTCTCTGTGTAGCCCTGGCTGTCCTGGAACACACTCTGTGGACCAGGCTGTTCTCGAACTCAGAGATCTCCGGCCTCTGCCTCTCTTGTAGCTGATTAGTGTGTGCCACTCTGCCTAGCTAACATAGTCTGCTTAAAGGTAAAACTTTGATATCTGTATCCTCTGATACTAGATTATTTTGAAAAACAAGTATTCCATTCAAAAATGAAACTAGTAATTATTACTAGTCAAATGTGAAGATTCAAACAAAAATGGGAGATGATTAAATTTGAATACTTGATAAAACTAAAGAATTATTATATTTTTATGATTTACTTTATACATAGGACTGTTCTGCCTGCCCTCAGAGGTTAGCAGAGGATGTTGTACCTCCTGCAACTGGAGTTGTAGATAGTTATGAGATACCATGTAGGTCCAAGGAACCGACCCCAGGCCCTGATCAAGAGCAGCAAATGCTCTTCAGCACTGAGCCATCTCGCCCGCCCTTGTTACTACTTCTAAACGAATGGTCAATGCTGACAGTTTAAACTTTCTGTCTCTTTGAAACGTAAACTAGAGCATCCATGCATGAAATTACATTTGGATTGGCTTTAAACACCTCAAGCCAGCATGAGTACTGGCCATTGTAATAACTACTGAGGACGGGCACATGGGGATGTTCATACTGGATTCGTCCATACTGAATGCTTCAGATTTTCCTCAGAGCACCTTTAAAGTGTTTTACACACATGTATGTGCCTGGTGCCCATGGAGGTCAGAAAACAGCTTTGGATCCCTTGAAAATGGAGCTTCAGATGATTGGTTCTCTGCAAGAACGTGTACTCTTAACTGCTAAGCTTTCACTCTGGCCCCAAGATAACAGTTGATTTTTATTTAGTGTGTGTGTGTGTGTGTGTGTGTGTGTGTGTGTGTGTGTGTGTGTGTGTGTTGTTTGGGGTTTTGTTATTGTTTTCATTTTGTTTTGACTCAGGATCTCTGTGTATACTCCACTGGCTATCCTGGAACTCCCTACATAGTCCCGGCTGGCCTTGAACTCACAGAGATCCACCTGCCTCTGCTTCTCAAGTGCTAGGGTTAAAGGCATTTGCCCCCATGCCTGGCTAGATTTTTTTTTATGTGTATGATTGTTCTGTCTGCCTGTAAGGAATATACAGCATTTATGTGCCGAGTGCCTGAGAAAGTCAAAACAGGATATCAGATCCCCTAAGAACCGGAGTTACAGACAGCTGTGAACCACAGTGTGGGTACTAGGAATTGAACCCAGGTATCTAGAAGCATTTAATTGGGGGGCTCGCTTACAGACTCATAGGTTTAGTCCATGGTCATCATGGTGGAGAGCATGGCAGCAGGCATGGTGCTTGAACAGTAGCTGAGAGCTCACATCTGACCCACTGGGTGAAGGCAGAAAGAGACTGGGCCTGGCATGAGCTTTCAAAACCTGAAAGCCAACCCCCAAGTAACACACCTTATCCAACAAGGTCTTACTCCCTAATCTTCCCTAAACAGTCTACCAACAGGCAACCAAACATTCAAAGATATGACTCTATTGGAGCCATTTTCAATCAAACGACCACATACACACATAAACAGAGCCAAAATAATGCAAAAGATATAACAATGACCTAAATTGTTTCCTGTTGTCTACAAACAGTTCCTTTCACATTTGACTTTATATTCTCAGAACAAGGGCCTCCATAAGCTATGAATATAAACCATGGTGCACAGCATATCTGAGAAATGCTTATTCATAGCACAGACTACAATGAACCACAACCTGGGAAGACCTACACTACTAAAAAAAAGATTCTAGAGGGGCTCAGCAGTTAACAGCACTTGCTGCTTTTCCAGAGGTCCTGTGATCAATTCCCAGCACCCATGTGGTGGCTCATACCATCAATATCTGTAGTCCTGTGGAACCTGATACCATCCTCTAATATGCAAGAGTACATACAGACAAGACATTCACATACATAAATAAACATGTCATCTTTAAATTTTATGTAAACCCTACAAAACATAGTTGACTTTGTCAATATGCAATATATTCTTTTTAGATTCTGTGAATCAAGAAGCTGGAAAAAAAAAAGTCCATGGATGTTGAGAATAAGATTTTTAAAAATAAAAAACAAAGAAATGAAATTATTCTAACAATATCTACGTATTTTTCTCAGGTTCCAAAAAGGTGCCATTATCACAATAATCATTCCTATATTTAGGGGTGCACATATAAATACATGTATACATATGTATGCACATGTGTAAAGAGGCCAGAGAACAACCTTGGGTGTTACTTCTCAAGCATCATCTTGAGTTTCCAGGACCATTTTAGTTTGGTTTGTGTTTCAGTTTTTAGAGGGAGGCTGAGACAGGGCCTCCAATGCACCAGGAACTCAGCAATCAGGTTAACCCAGGTAGCCAGGAACGCCCAGGAACCTGACCATTTCCATATCCCCAGGGCTGGGACCACATACAAGAGAGGCACTTTAACCAGCTGAGCTATCTCCTTGGTCTCATATTTTATTAAAATACAGAATACTTCATAATTCTGTAAAAAAAAAAATCAACAAAATACTTTATTTCTTCTACATATAATGCAGTAACTAATTAATAATATGTTTCACACTCAAAAACATCAAAATAAAGTTCGAGTTTTCCAGAAAAGAACAAAATGAAAGAGGTTGAAATAGTAAACTGGAGATCACATTTTTCACACCTTCCCATTTCAAATGAAAAATGCTAAAGAAAAAAATTTACATGCTGTTTATTATGACTATAGGTGTCAACAAGTCAGAAAGGCAATAAAAAATAACCAAGTCTTTAAACGCCTCCCAAAAGTGGGATTTGCTGATAGACATAATTAAATAAATGCACTCATAATTTTTTTTAAATCTTCCAGTATGGTGAAATAACTCGTATGTCCAGCAGAGGGTGCTATAGTAACATCAACCTGCAATTCTCTTCACATATTCTCTCTCTCTCTCTCTCTCTCTCTCTCTCTCTCTCTCCCTCCCTCCCTCCCTCCCTCCTCCCCTCTCTCTCTCTCTCACACACACACACCATGTAATATCAAAAAATGCTAATACAAGTCATAAAATATATCACTGACATTTAATTCTAACATAATCACAACATTACTGGCACAAAGTATAACATAATTTTGATTAAAGTTCAAATTCAATCCAAAATCTTAAATTTAACCACATATAAGTTATTTATCTATATATAGCTTGGCCAGTAATAAAATATTGCAGTATAACGTATCTGTTTTCTAACACTGAAGACAATTGGCTTCTGTAATCACATAAAACCAAACATTCTTTGTATTATATTTCTGGTTGTTTTGGGGTTTTTTTTTTTTTTACATTTAATTATTGGGGTGGTTTGTTTAAGTAGAGGTCAAGAGACAACTGACAGGAGTCGGTTCTCTCCTTCCACCACGTGGGGTCTAGGACTCTAACTCAGGTGCCAGGCTTAGTAGTAGATGCCTTTACTTGTGGAGCCATTTTGCCAGCTCCAGTATGTAATTCCTTATATGACACATGCCATGCTTTTTAATTGATGATTGACAGATCCTTTATCACAATATACTAGCTGAGAAATACTATGGGTTAATATAGCTCTTTTTATCTGATTTGCATATCGCTAAATCATACTAAGCACAATCAGATAACCTTTTACCCTTAAGGAAGTGAGTTTTCATTCTTCAAACAGAACAATGTCAAGAAGGTTGTCTCCTAGGTGTGGGGCGGAGACTGAAGGGAAGGCCATGCAGAGACTGCCCCACCTGGGGATCCAGCCCATATACAGCCACCAAACCCAGTCACTATTGCAGATGACAAGATGCGCATTCTGACAGGAGCCTGATGCAGCTGTCTCCTGAGAGGTCTGCCAGAGCCTGACAAATACAGAGGTGGATGCTCGCAGCCAACCACTGAACTGAGAACAGGGTCCCCAGTGGAGGAGTTAGAGAAAGGACTAAAGGAGCTGAAGGGATTTGCAACCCCATAGGAACAACAATACCAACCAACCAGACCCCCCAGAGCTCCCAGGGACTAGAACCATCATTCAAAAATTACACATGAACGGACCCATGGCTCCAGCTGCATATGAAGCAAAGGACGACCTTGCTGGGCATCAATGGGAGAAGAGGCCCTTGGTCCTGCCAAGGCTCTATGCCCCAGTGTAGGGGAATGTCAGGGCAGGGAGGCAGGAGGGGTGGTTTGGTAAGGGGACACCCCCATAGAAGCAGGGGGGAGGGGATAGGATAGGGGGTTTATGGAGGGGAAACCGGGAAAAGGGTAACATTTGAGATGTAAATAAAACATATTCGATTAAAAAGGGGGATGGAGAAGAAGGCTGTCTTCTACCCAGCCTTGGAGTATATCATTTATCAAGCCAGTACAATTCAGCAGCAGACCTAAGCAAGCACGTAAGATGTTCTCTACACACTCCATCTGTCCCAACAGCTGATTCCAAAAGTTCCTTCATGGTTGTGAAAGTATACATCAGTGGGCTCTCGAAGTCTGAACAAGACAAGTGAGACTATTTTACTCTTTTCTCCTCAGTGCACTTACCTTAGGAGGCTATACGTCAACTTAAACCTTCTGCACACTAAATAACATAAATATTACTAAATAGTCGCAAGAAGACTGGGGCGGAGCCCAAATACCTATCACTTAGCCAGTGCTCCCCGGTGCTCCCGGTGCTCCCCAGTGCTCCCTAGTGGCCCACACAGGACCGTGTCCTAGACATTTGTGGCTCGCTGGAAATATCAACAAGTCGTGTAAATGGAAAGTGATGATGGTTTTTCCAGACTTCATCATCTGATAATTCCTATTATTGGACGACTTTACATGGAACCGATATGGTAACGATCCATCTTGTAAAGATGAGCAAGTGATTAGTCATCACAAACTGATTGATTCTATAATGACTGTTCAATAATTCACTTTATCTCATTATATCTTAAAGGCTAATTTATTAAACATTTATTAACATCTAACCACAACATTATTCCTCACCTGGAAAAGGAAAGCAGTCACTGAACTTGAAGCCTTTTGTTATGTTTTTAATTTGGTTTTTCGGTAAGGTCTCACTGTAAGGTCTATGTAGACCAGGCTACCTTGGCACTAACAGAGATTCTCCTGCCTTTACCTCCTTAGTGTTGCTATTAAAAGCATGCAACACCACAAGCAGCTAAACACTGAGCTAATAAACTGAACTTCTCAGGCTAGTGAAATGGCTCAGGAGGTAAAGGTGCTTACCACCAAACATGATGCCCTGAGTTGGACCACAGAAAATCACTTTGGAAGGAGAGACCTTATTCCAAAAAGTTGTCCTCTGACCTCCATATATGTACTACACAGTACATGCACACACGTATGCACATACAAAAATTACTTACAAATAAAAATAATATTTTTTATTTTTTTATTACTTTTATTTAGTCAGCATATTCAGGTATATAAAAAGATAGAAACACCACAATATCACACCATTTAACCACAGTCATATGTTGATGGGTCATGAGTAAGACGATCTTTGAGTTCTTTGTTATCCTTATTCAAATCAATTGTCTTAGACAGTGTTATTTAGTCTGACCATTAATGTGGACCCTCTAGTACATATGTATATACATATGTACATAATATGCATGCACATGCAAGTACACATATGAACATGTATGTATTTAGAGGTCAGAAAATAATCCTTGGTGCCATTTCTTGGGAGCCATCCACCTTGTTTGCTGAAACAGAATCTCTCACTGGGACCTATGGCTTGCCCATTCTGTTATGCTGCTTGGCCATTAAGTCCCACGGACCCACCTGTTTCTGTCTGTGGTTCATAACAAGGGTGCATAAACCACAGTCACATCTGGTTTTTTATGTGGGTTCTGGGACTGAAACTCAGTTCCTCATGCTTGCACAAGTATTTCATTGAATAAGCTATCTATCTCTCTATCACTTAAAGGGTGTGTGTGTGTGTGTGTGTGTGTGTGTGTGTGTGTGTTTTCACAGGAGGTATATACTTTTGTGCAAAGGTACACATGTATGCATACATAGAGACATGCATGTGGAGGTCAGAGGTCAACTCTGACCATTGTTCCTCAGAGCGCCCCCCATCTCTGGTTTCTCTAAGATCTAAATAACTTTAAAAGTCCCACAGTCTTTACAAAAATCTTACATATTAAAATTCCAATCCCTTTAAAATATTCAATCTGCCTGGTTTCTGTCCCTCTTTTTTAAGACAGGGTCTTTACTGGCCTGGTATGCAACCATAACCCTAGCCCTAGCCCTAACCCTGAGGTATGCACCTGTCTTCTGCTGGGAAAACTGGGAGCAGATATAGTTGATAGCCTGTTGACCTGTCCTATCTGTAGGTCCAGGCCATACATGAACCCTTCAACTACTATGTTCATCCCCCACACTCTTCCTCAATAAATCTTTATCTAAGGATTGCTTTTAGTCAATAGAACCCGTCCTTAGGGGAGATGACACATGCATTTTATAGCGTGATGATTTCTGCAATGACCATTCCACACCAGATCCTCCTGCAGGCTCTTATCCTACAGAACCCATTCTTATGGGAGAGATCACATGTAGTTTGCAAAGGAATTTCAATGCAACCATACCTTGAGCTTTATTGTGAGATTGCTACTTGGAAACTTTTATCCAAAGTGGTACTGAACTTAAATGTGCCTAAAATAAACTGCCCAGTGTCAGGCTCTGGAAGTCTGAGCCAACACCAGCTAAGTCTTGCTGAAGGGGAATTCCTTTTGCCTCATGCAAATTCTTATTTTGCTGGCCCTGGCGTTTGCAGAGACCCCACACAGACTGTGAGCCAAGAGATTTACCTGCCTCTGCCTCCCTTGTGCTAAGATTAAAAGTGCATGCCTCCATGCCCGGCTTTTTCCCATGGGTCCAGGGATCAAACTCAGGTCTTCTATGTCCCCAACCAATACGGGCTGCAAGCAAGTACACTACTGTCTCTCTGGCAAGATGGCTCAGCCAGTTCAGGGGCTTGCTTCCAAGCCTGATAACCTAAATTTAACCCCAAGTAGTAGGAGAGAGCTAACTCTTAAAAGTCCTCTGATCTCCACATGTGCCACACATACGGGTGCACACAAAGGCACATGCACATGTACACACAGACACACACACAAGCACACATGCATGCATGCCCATACACACACATAAACATACACACACATAGACCAACATAAATGTAACTTAGTAAGATACGTAGAAGACACCAATTTTCTCACTCAGTAAGGACTGAATAACAAAGCAGGTTTACACACCTTATGAAACAGTTCAGTGGACAAAAGTTCCACTGTATTTAGGTATTAGTAACAAGAAATCAGAAGACAAAAATGGGAATAAATTATGAATAAAATTTGTGGATCACAACTTCTACTTAGTGTGGTGCTACTAATTTAACTTCTTTTAAAACTGCCTTTACATTTGCTGCCAAGCCTAAGTTTGATCCCAGGACCCTAAGCTACAGGGAAAGAATAAACTACTATCAACTGTCCTCTGTTCCACACATACACCATGGTGCTCACACACACACATACACACACACACAGAGAGAGAGAGAGAGAGAGAGAGAGAGAGAGAGAGAGAGAGAAACAATTAATGAACAAATAAATAAATGTAATTAAAATCTTTAATTGCCTTTACCTTTTCTTCAGCAAATATAGTATAGTGTTTTACACATTTTTAATGTACTTCTAAGTTCAAAATTCACTGGGAACATAACAATATTGTGTTTAAATGTATAATACTTACAAATGTGACCATACACCAAGTCCTCTGTCATTTGCCTCCTTTGTACTTGGCAATCAGCATGTGAGCGCTGAAGGTGCAGGAAGACCTAAGGAGATGGAATTACAAGGCCACCCTCATGGGCACTCGGATGCTGGAAGAACCTCTCTTCTCTCCCTCCAGAGGGCGGGCGTGCAGTCACTGAGGCTGCTCCCTGCACTGTGTCATGACTGACAGAAGCAATTCAGCATGTATTTGCAGGCAGCCTCCCTCCTCTGCAATCTTCACAAGTCCCTTTCGTTCTCTCAGAATTGGGTTTGCATCTTCTCTTGTCTCTTTTTTATTGAGTTAAGATTTATTTCCCATGATAATAAACTCTCCTTATTACAACGAGGTTTACACAAGCCACAGATATTCCTTTTTCTGGTTCACCTTTCCCTTGGTTCAACAGTATCTAGCACCACATTTGTAAAATTGAACAGGGAGTTTGTTTTTTAATCTAAGAAACTATCGATCCATACTACAATGGCAAAGCCATGCAATGGTATAACATTCTATGAATATATTATATTATGTATATAAATGTGTACACAAACACTTTTTTGCCCAGGCACATAAGAAACCACCTTCATACAACATAAATATTAGAAAATAATCATAAAAAATTAATTTAACTTAAAATATTCACCAAAATTTAAACCATTTACTAGACTACCCACTATATTAGATGCTTTAATTGAATATTACTGATATGAAAAATATTTTTGTTAAATTAAAATATTAGAAAATGTCTTTATCATTAGAGATTTTGCTATAATTCTATTAAAATACCAATGGTCTACAAAATTGAACATAAAAGTAGCAAAGCATATTCTCTAGGAACTTAACTTCTTGTTCATTGTGTGACCATCTTGGCATACGGCTAAATCAATTCATTTCAAAAGAAAACAAAGCTTAAAGATATATAAATACAGGAAGTAACAGATGAGCAGGTGACACCTCATCTGTGTTTTATAAGTGGGATAAAAATGAAAACTGGGGCAGGTGAAGTGGGAAATAGGCGGCGATGCTTGCCACCCGGACACCAGGACACATGATCCGAGTTCAAGCCCTGGAACTCAAGTGGTAGAAGGAAAGAAGTGTCTACTGCAGGTTGCTCTCCCACCCTTATATGCACGCTGTGTCCCGTTCAGGTACACACATACACACCCCACAGAAGTGAATAAGTGTAAAAAAGAAAGAAGTTGTTCCCAGATGACCACATCGCCCTGTGAGGCTGGGAAGCTTCAAGAGAACCTCTTGAAGTGGGTGTCTGGAGAAGCCCTATGCAGTACAGCAAGTATAGCACAGCCCTTCCCTCTGCTTCCTGACTGCTGCCCCTGCTGTGGTGAACTGTACCCCAAGCCCTAACTACAAATAAGTAGCCCCTCCCTGGAGTGGCTTCATTTATGCATTTTATTATAGGAACAAAAATCTATACCACATAACCAAGAATAATTATCATTCTATTAACTGGCTGCTCTTCTAGAGGACCTGGGTTTGATTCCTAGTATCTTTATGGCAGCTCACAATAGTCTGTGACTTCGGTTCCTGGGAATCCGAGGCCCTATTATGGTCTCTGCAAGTATCAGGCACATGTATGGTACATAAATATACATGAGAGCAAAACATCCACCTATACATACATGAAATACATAAATATATACATAAAATTAATTTAAATTTTAATAAGTTAAAAAAATAAAATTTGCCTCAAAAATTTTAGAACTTATTAGCATAAGTTAATAAATAGCAGTTAAATACTTTACAGAGGGAAAAAAATCAATATAGAATCACACATAGACATGTCTCCAAGCTTAGACATTACATTTTTCTCCAATAAGTCAAAATTGGCTTCCTTAAAGTTAGCAGCAGGGCCAGGATGATAGTAGCATACACCTTTAATCCCAGCACTCAAGAAGCAGGGTATAGGTGAATGTCTAAGTTTGAGGCCAGCCTGGTCTACATAGTAAATTCCAAGATAGTCAGAGCTATACACAGAAACCCTGTCTCAAAAATAAATAAAGAAAGAAATAACAGCAGGGTTAATACAAACACAGTAGGTAAAGGCCCTTGCTGCCAAGAACAATGGCCTGTGTCACTAATGCCCAAGGATACACAGGGTAGAGACAGAATAAATCTTACAAGTTCTCACCTGACCTCTATACATGCTCCATGGCACATGGCGTGCAAACACAAATAAAGGTAGGTCTGAGAGATGGCTCAGTGGTTAAAACCACTAGTGGCTTCTACAGAGGACTGAGAACCCATGTGTGGCTCACAAACATCAGCACCTCCCGTTCCAAAGGAGCTAAGACCCGCTTTTGACCTCCGAGAACGTCAGGCATGCATGTGGTACACACAGTCATACACATAAAATAAAAATAATTTAAATATTAAATTAATTGATTAAATGAACAGCAAAAAGAAACCCACTACTATCTAATGCTGCTTCACAACTATAAAGTAAATAAAATGTTTTTAAATTGATCACAGGTTTTGATGGATTCCTAAGTGGCATCTAAATAGTTTTATACTAATATTCAAAGCACTGACTACTATACCTGGGCTGGGGTTTTTTGTTGCTGTTATTGTTTTTTATTTTTGTTTCCAAGACAGGTTTTCTCTGTGTAGCCTTGGTTATCCTGGCTCTTTATTACAACCCTTTTTAACAAACTATATTTAAAAAAACACATTGTGTTTTAAAATTATAAAAATATCATTATATAGGATATATTAGCCAGAAAAGATATTCAACACAAGTAAAAAAAAAATAACTTTAAAGTGTTACTTAGAATAGAACCTGATTCTTTTTATTGACAGTCTTCTCTCAAACTATACTGATTTTTTTTAAATATATACTTAACCATATAAAAATTATTCCACTTTTGGCAAGCACCTAACTATATCTTTGCAACGTTCATACTTCACATCACCACAGGGAATTCCTTGATATTCCACACCCAGTTTCCCCACAGAACACATCTTTTATTAGTATGGTACAAGTAACTCATTTGAAAACTTGAAAATGGGACTAGACATTTTCCTCCAAAAAATGATACAGAAATGACCAATGGCATGGCATGATATATGACCCCATAGTAAATAAAACAGCAGTTTACACTAACTATGGTGTTCATCATTTTAAAGACTGGTGAAAATGTGGGGAAGCCCGGCAGCCGATGCACTGCTGTTAGGAATAGAAAACAGTACACAGCAGGAAGTTACCATGTTGTCTTAGGGTCTTATAGCTGTGAAGAGATGCCACAATTTCATAAGAGGCAGCTCTTATGAAGGAAAACATTTAGTTGGTGATGGTTTATAGTTTCAGAGGTTCAGTCCCTGATCGCTGTAGCAGGAAGCATGGCAGCGTGCAGGTAGACATGGCGCTGGAGAAGGTGCTGAGAGTCTACATCTTGATCCATGGGGAGCCAGAAGGAAACTGTATTCTGTGGGCAGCCACCCCCACAGTGACACACTTCCTCCAAGGTCACACCTACTCCAACAAGGCCACACATCCTAATAGTGTCACTTCCTATGGGCCAAGTATATTCAAACCACCACACACATGATCTGGTGTTATTAGCTAGGATTCTTTACAGGAAGAGAACCAAGAGAATGCATGTATATCATAAAAGGGATGTTTTTGGATTGGTTTAAACATAGCCGCTGGGTAATAATGGCGCCATCTACACACTGGGGAGCCAGATGACAACAACCTTGGCACTCCAGACCTGGTGTTGAAAGCCAGGCAGCATTCTAGGGGATCGCTATTTAGTGGGCCACAGAAATGACAGACACAGACACTGAGAAAAGGAAAGAGCTTGAAGTTTCAGGTGCTGCCTTTCTCGGAAGTCCCTTCTTTATCCGCCTACCATTTTAAGGTCATTCATTCAGAGCAGGTCCTTTCCCCAAGGCCTTACCTATATGCCAATCCTCTCTTGAAATGTTCCCACAAATACACAAGTGCAATTCACAGTCCTAGGTACCCTTAACCCAGTTAAAACAATGACTAAGGACAACTATCATATACCCAGAAACTCCATCCTTAGGTATATACCTGTGGTAGTTTGAATAGGAATGGCTCCCATAGACTCATGTGATTGAATGTGTGGCCCATAGAAAGGGGACACTATTAAAAGATGTGGCCTTGCTATAGTAAGTGTGGCCTTATTGAAGGAAGTGTGTCACTGTGGAGGTGAGCTCTGAGGTCTTATATGCTGAAGCTACACCTAGTGAGGCAGTCCCCTTTTGCTGCCTGTGGATCAAGATGCAGAGCTCTCAGCTCCTTCTCCAGCACCATGTGTGCCTGCATGCTGCCATGCTTCCCACCATGATGATAATGAACTAAATCTCTGAAACTGTAAGCCAACCCCAATTAAATGCTTTCCTTTATAGGAGTTGTTGTGGTCATGGTGTCTGTTCACAAAGACAAAACACAACGTAAGACAACACCAAGATAACTGATAGCATCACCTCATAAAATCTAGACATAAATGGTTTACTATAACATTGCAACTACTGGCAAAAAATCTAGACACAGATGTTTACTACAACAATGCTACTATTGGCATAAAATCTAGACATAGATGTTTACTACAATATACTATTGGCATAAAATCTAGACACAGATGTTCACTACAACATTGTTACTATTAGCATAAAATCTAGACACAGATGTTTACTACAACAATGCTACTATTAACATAAAATCTAGACACAGATGTTCACTACAACATTGTTACTATTAACATAAAATCTAGACACAGATGTTTATTACAACACTGCTACTCTTAGCAAAAATGTGAAAATAACACCAGTATCCACCAATTAATACATATAACAAAGTTATGTATGAAGAAATAGCATTCAGTCATAAAAAGAAACAAAATAATGATACATCTATAACATGTCTAAACACTACACACATCATGCTAGGAGAAAAAGTCAATCACAAAAGACCAAATATTACAACTGCACATGCATGAACTGTCTAGAGGAGATAAGTGTACAGGGGGAGGAAGAAGATTAGTAGCTGCTTATGCCCCCAGGGTTGAGAAATAGAACAGTGATGTCTAATAAGGATCCAATTCCTTGCTGAGGCGGTGAAAACACTGCACAGTTGACTGTGATGATTGTACAGTGCTGTGAAAACTGCTCAACCAGTAACTTGTACACTTGGATGGGTAAATTTACCATATACAAATTAAATATCAACATTTTTAATCAACAATATGAAAAGTTAGAGCTCTGTGCATCCACTCCTACCATAAACAACTGCCCCTTCCTAACTGTCACAGACGCACGCTGGAGAAGAAACCTAAACCAGAGGTTAGACAAAGAAATGCAGACTTAAGTCAGAGGGGAGTGCACAGACGGGGCACCATGCTGCATTTCCTCTTGCATTTTATAACAACCAAACTAGAGACCGACAGATGACCCCTGGGAGAGACTATAGAAATGTAAGCCCTATGGATTGCAGCATTTGAAAACCCACAAATAAACTTGTGCTGCATCTCCATCTCCCCTTACAGTAAAATTTCCAAAGTCTCAGGCACTTCTGCTCAAGGGGCTGCCCAATCTCTCTACCCAGGTATTTAACAGGCATGTCAAACCTAGCCTCTCCCAGTGAGTAAATGGAAATGCCAGTTATCTGTTCAAGTCAAAATCATCAGCACTGACGGCAGGGTCTGCTGCACATACTTGTAATCTCAAAACACAAGAAAATGACGTAAAAGAACTGTCATGAGTTCAAGGTTAGTGGGCTCATGACAAGTTCTAAGCCAGCCTGATTTAGAACATAAAATTCTGTATCTATAGATAGATATCTAGACAGACAGACACGGGAAAAAACAGGTATGTGAGACAGCTCAGCAGGTAAAGGTGTTTGCTACCAAGTCTCATGACCTAATTTTGAACCCTACAGTGGAAAGAAACAATTTCTGCAAGTTGTTCTTTGCCCAAAACATGCACACTACGGAAATCATGTGCACACATATAGAACCATTATTAATTATAAACTATTAGTGGTTAACATTAAGAATTATCTTTGACATTATTTTTTTCCCTCTCATAATCTATTAAGTCAACAAATCCTGTTGATTCTCTCAAACCACAGCCAAATCTTGCTGTTTCCTCTACAACTACCTTAGTCTAAAATGGAACTGAGGGCAAAGCTTAGTAAAAAGCTCTTGCCCAGTATGTGCAAGACCCTGTTTATAATTTTCTACATTGTAAAAAGAAATAGGTCACTAAACCATCATAATCATTCAAGACCTGTACACACCAACTTTGTACATGGTTGCTTCCTGAGCCTCAAAATGTAAAGAGTCACTTTCAAACTTTCCAAATAGTCCATGAGAAACACTTGTTAACAATGAGCAAGTTTGGGCCAAAAGCATACTTGGTGCCAAGTCTGACAGTCTGAGTTTGACCTCCCCCCCCCCCAGCACAATGGATAGAAAGAAAAAACTAACTCCCTCCAAGTGTTGACCTCTGATTCACATTCTCTCTTTCTCTCTCTCTCTCTCTCTCTCTCTCTCTCTCTCTCTCTTTCTCTCTCTCTCTCTCTCTCTCTCACACACACACACACACACACACACACAAATAAGTAAATAAATAAATTTAATAAAATATATTGAATAAATTTTTAGAGGGAGATGAAACTTTATTAGGATATAAAATTTTTCAAAGAAGCCAAATATACAATCAAAGCGGTCCCCATTTTTCCTGACTTACAGTGTGCTTTAATCTGAGTCCCTGTGTAAATATCACATAGCTTTATAAAACTGGAAAGCCATACCTCAAACTCCTTCCTCAGGCGTTCCTCCCTTTGAGTGCTAAATTCAAGCTCGCTCGTTTGTCGCCGTAGGAGGTCAGAGCAGTCCATATGCTCAGCTTCTAACTCTTCCACTTTTTTCTGCATTTTTTGCACAGCACTGTCTTGCTCCTAGAAAATAATTCACTTTGATTCAGTAGTTTGTAAACTATTGATAACTAATAGTCACTGCACAGAAGGTGCTGAGTAAGATCTGTGCTTCAGTTATAACAGTGGGCTATCCTGCAGAGGTAGGAGACAGTTACATCTTTTTCCCAGTGTCTCAGGATGTACAGGGGACCTTTGTAATTAATAAGTGTGATTAATAAACACTGTAAATAACATTATGTATGAAACATTAGAATATTACACTCGCTCAAATGACCTCTGTGCAACAGTGTTGTGGTTCAACTGTCACATACACTTTCTCCTGTCGTTAATATGTGTTAGTATTTAGGAAGAATATGTCCCTTTGTGTGATAAGAGCTGATTAGTTTGAACACTTAATAGACCTTTGGGAGACATTAATGTGAGCGCATAACTTAACTATTGCCTAGTGCTCTTAACATTAGAACCACTAGATGGCTGTGTTTCATTCCCTCTTCAATTTTCAAAGAAAATAACTGAAGGTTCTCTGTTTAAATAGCTTTATGCCTTTTTCCAATTAAGCTTAAAATTCGTGTCTGGATTTTATTGGAATAAAACAAAACTTACAGATAGATAGATAGATAACCATAGGTATTTTCCACAACTAATCTAAAACCATCTATAGCCATCATTCTCTCACCTCAAGCCTTTAAAAGATCCCTCTTTCCCACCTTCCCCCAACACACACAAAAGCACGGGGGGGGGGGTCAGTTAGAACTTAAATTACTCTTCCCACATCCTCAGCATGCCAAGTGAATCAGCGTCCTGTGGGGTGGTCTCCCAGCCCGGTGAGCCACAGTGCCACCTACATTTTGTCTTACGGAAGGAGAAAAAGGTATTTAGTGTTCTGACCTTTGGAGCAGATCAGTGTGGCATGTGCTGACCCTGAGCCAGACTGGTAGTCTACTCTTGTGATGACAGAAAGCATTTTCCCTCAGCAGGCCCTGACAAAGCTCTCTGTCCCCATCTTATGTGTTGTTTTAAAGCCTGGGGAAAGCACAGCTGAGCTTCCCCTTTCTAGGGTTACCAGGGAAATGGGAGGTGACCACATGACACAGGGACATCAGCAATGGCCTCCAAAGCTATTCCCTGTAACACCACCTTCCATACAAATATACATACACTTCCAAGAATTCCTGGCCCCTGGAAAGAAAAATCAGAGAGCAGATTCATAATTTGCTATCAGAACTGTCTGAGGAGTAGCCTTAATAGGTAAAGGTTTAAGAACATGAGCACTGTCCACAGTAAGACTCCATTATTATCCACCTCAGTCCCACTCCTTCAAGCAGTCACTGTGAATAGTAACTCAAAGTCACTTTTAGGCGCCTTTTTATTAGCCCGTATTTATTATGCCAAGTGATAGGTTTATCACAATTCCATGTGACCATATTCAACCACTGCTTCCCTTGTCCTCCATTCCCTCCCCACTGGCTCCCTCTCCCACTCCCAGAAAAGTGGTTTCAGGAGTGTAGTTTGGCTCTAAAGAACCTGACCATGTGGGGTTTTTTGGAAGAATGTGGGAGACTTTGGGACTTTGGACGAAAAGGGGGTTGAATGCTGTAAGAAAGGCTTAACGGGATGTCTGGCAGGGCCTGAATGACAGTGCTGAGCAGTGTGGACCGTGGAACTGAGCTCGGTTTCAAAGGGGAGAAATACTAGCAACTAGGCTATAGGTCATTCTTGTGATTTTGGGGGGGGGAAGGGGGTGGTCAGGGACAGGAAGGGAGGAAGTAACCACTGTCTGCTTTTGTCCTAAGAACTTGCCTATTGTTTCATTTTCATATAGTAGACACTTTTTTTTTTTTTTTTGCTGAAAATTTCAAGACATCCTAATATTGACTCTGTTCCATGGTTATGAGTAATCACTCTTTGCAGATTTACAATAAAAAGGGCAAAAAGAAATACAAAATGTAGTTTGCAGAGGAAAAGAACACTATGAAGGTTAATGTTATAGCTAAGTCTTTTGCTTAAAAAAAGATTTTGATTCCTAAGGAGACTGGTGCCACTGTGGGGGTTGTGAGTAGACTTACACTGGAATAAACAGAACCATGTCCATGGAAAAGATCCCACCCAGACAAGTTTCCAACTTGTGAAAGGAAAACGCCAAAATAATTTCCTGATACTAGAAACAAACAACAAAAGCTGCTACAAAACTGATTCTGGGGGCGACTCAATCCCAAGCTGAACCTGACAGTGTGATCCACAGAGTACTGGCTTTAGAGTCATGGAGGAATGGGAATTAAGGGCTCCTGGAATCTTCCTCCACCTTTTCAGAAAGCCACTGAGATCTGGTAGAAATGTGGCAGGAGGTCCCAGAGCAGGAGGGAAGCCCTGAAATGCCATTGTGTGAAGCTGTAACATGGATCCTGAATTTCACCAGAGACTTCAAGATGCTAGAGGTGCAGACCATGAGCTATCTGAAGGAGAGGTGCATGCAGAGAGGAGAACCAAAGAGAAAAAACTAGGTTACAGGCAGCAGATGTATAAGGGCAGAGCCGTCTAAGCCCTGGGACATCCAACATGGACCCAAGGAACTACAGTTTCACCTTCCTTTTGTCCTCATTCCTCCTTTTTTGGAGTAGTTACATATATTCTGTACCACTGTATCTTGGAAGTATGTAGCCTTCTTTTTTATTTTATAGAATGAGTTTCAGGACAGCCAGTGTATACAGAGAAACCCTGACTCAAAATAAACAAACAAAACAATGAATGAATAAGAGAACCATTGACTGGGAAAATATTAATGTCATCACTACATTAAAATGACTTTTCTAAGTAGTAGAGAAACAATGTTTCACAGAAATTATTAAACAAATGTCAAAAGTCATTTCTACAATTGTATTACATTTTATTATGATGAATACCACTTGATTATCTTTGTTTTCCTGCTCTCTTAGGGCATGATTTTTAAAAAACTCTGCTTGTTTTACCATTCTCAAGCATTTGCCCAATCTAGTAGTTTGAGAACTTTCAGCACTTTGAGCTGTAACTGGCACTAGGATGATCTAGTCTCATTCCTCCAATTTCCCATCTATTGAAAAGACTGTCCTCTTTCCAAATGTGTTCTTAGCGCCTTTGTCCAAACCAGCTGGGTATGGCTGCAGGGTCTACTTTTAGACTCTCTCTTTTGTTGGTTTCTCTGTTTTTATGAAACTCCATACTTATTTGACCAGTACAACTTAATAGTTTATTTGAAAGTCCGTAGCATAATGCTCCTTCCTGACTTGCTTCTATTCTTAAGATTGCTTTGACTATAAAGAGTTTTAAATTGGTCCCATCAAAACTTTAGGGATTTGTTGTTGTGTGGAGATTGTCAGTAATGTTACTGCGTTTGGTTTGGTTTTGAGACAGGGCCTCGGGCTCCTGAACCTGTGAGAGGCCCTGCTGGGGTTACAGCCATGCAGCCCCACACCAGGTCCAGCCCTGCTACTTTAGCAAGTGTTTCATTGAACCTATACTCACTTCCCATGCCTGCTGTGTGACTATTCCTGGGAAACGTGAGTATGCTAATAGGGCACTGAACAGACCCAAGAAACAATTTCACAAGCGCCTGGCACACAAGAGCATGGAAGACTCTCAGATGCAGCATGGTAACAGCTCACAAAAGCATCCCTGAGGCAGCTCCTCCAAGGACAGCTGCTGGTCCTCAGCAACTGTACCATCTCTAAGACTGTGGGAGGGTTCCTGAGGGCCCCGAGAACCTGTCATTTCCTGAGCCTTGAGCCCCACACCCTCCTCATTCAGAGGAAACAGCTACACAGAAGTGTCAATAACTTTATATGTTCTAAACACATGCCTACGATGGTTTATACATAGAATCCCTATAATGACTTAAATGGGGGGAAAAGACCTTAATTCTCAGTAAATTAGTAAAAAAAAGCAAAGAAGATTAACTTAATTATAGTACATACACAGAATAAAATTATACAACAGTTAAACTGGGTGAATCAGAGCTATTACATTAACTTGTCTAAATCTCAAAAGCAAACACCAAAGGACAAGCTGGACAAATATACACATTATATGATGTTCCCCTTATATATGCAAAATACATAAAATGCTAAAAAACAAAATGGAGTGAAAGTATATGAAAGTATATAGATAATATTCAATGTCAGGTTCAGAATGGGGGCTCTGCTGTGGGATGGAACAGTGATAAATTGAAGAAGTGATTCAAAATGGTCCTCAATGCTATAAAAATGTCTGAACCGAGAATCCCACGCACTGAGATGAAATACGTGGTGGGTACTAGTTACACCACTCCACTAGTGCTGGCTGCGTATCTTAGGTATTAGTTTTTAACTGTCAGAGTATGTATGGCCTTACTAACATAATCCAATTATGGGATGTGTTATAAGATACTAATTTTCCACCACTAAAACATATTTAATTTTGTCACAGAATTCATCTTCTAGCCAAACAAAAAGCAGCCTCAGTTCTTTCAATAGAAAAAAAGATGAAATTCAGTGGGATGAAGTCAGACTCTGGAAACTGGGGGAGTTCTTTCCTCTGTCCACTAGAGGGAAGTGTTGAACTTAGAATGTTTTCTAAAGCAGCTTGTTTTTGAACTGACATTTAACATCACAAGAAACCACCCTGTGCTGTTAGAAAATAAACTTGTTTCTTTCCAAGTCTTGTACAAACACATACCAAAAACTATAATTCTTCATATGTACTTATGTAAACAACACTTCTTAGAATCCAAACTATAGCTCCAACCCTGAGAAATTTTAATTATACTAGTACATTTAGAAAAGTACTGAGCAAATATGCTTTCTAGCTTAGAAGACACGTCAGTCTGGCCACCCATAACATTAATCTGGTGTAAGGTTGTCTCCTCAAGGAACCAGGATAAAAAAACAAGTTTGTTCCTGTAGTGTAAACTGGAGGTGAAGGCGCTGAAGAAATGGCTCAGCAGTGAAGATCATGCCTTGCTCTTCCAGAGGACTCAAGTTCAATTCCCAGTAGGTTCTCTTGAGATAAGGTATGGGTTTCACCTTGTGAACTGAGACTTAAATCTAATCAAAAAGTTACTGGTTACTCTCATGACGTCTGCAGCCAACAGGCATGTCTTCATGTCTTGCCAGGCTTTTGTTTTGTTTTGGGCTATGGTTTTTGGTTTTCGAGGCAGGGTCCTGGCTGCCCTGGAACTCTCTCTGTAAGCCACTTCATGATGGCAGGATCTTCAGAAGAAGGTAGAAACAGGAGGCTCACAAGTTCCAGGCCAGGCCAACGCTTACTGTGACTAAGAGGGTTCATAGCTGGGAAACATTTTTCTCCTCTGGGTAACATGCATAGCACCTTCCAGAACTATGAAAGCTAGTAGTAGGGATGAAGCTTCAGGCAAGCACCAGAGTGATTCCTCCATGTCCTATGGCTCAGGTATGTGATGTGCTCAGCAATAGGGCCTCACTGTCAAATTCTGGAGAGTAACCAACAGCAATAGCAACAGCCAGTAACGTTTGAGGGCCTTCGATGGAACATCACCAGCCAACAACTCCACGAAGGGTAACCCATTCTGGCACTGGGTTTATTTGTTACCGTGTGGTGTCTAGCAGAATCGCCCTGTTACACTGTAACTCCATATTGCTTTTCACTTATGTGCATACACATTCTAGGAAGCTTCTAGAGTAGTAGATTTCCATACTGTTTGAAAGGGTCTTTAGTGTAATTAGTCTCCCTGCATTCTTCCTTTACCCTGCCCTCCATCCCTAGCTCTCATGCAACTGTTTCAGTATCTTCCCTACACTCCTTTGGAGACTTTGTTTCGTGTATGTAGATGCATCCAGTGTTCTCAGAAGCCAGAAAATGAATTTCATGCAACTAGAGTTACAGACAGTTGTGACTCACCATGTAGATGCTGGGAATTGAACCCTGGTCGACTGTAAGAGTGGTCAGGGCTCTTAACCCCTCTCCATCCTCATTATTAATTTCCTTTAGCCCTTTATACCACAGTGTTCTGTCTCCTGTTTCCTGAAACCCTCTCTCCATGACCTCTTACTCATTTCCTGACCTCTTTGTGCTTCCAAATGAAATGTGAAGAGTCAGAGCATCCATATATGAAAGAAAATGTGATGTTTGTCTTCTGGGTCGGGGTTACTTCACTCAGGATGACTTTCAAGCTCCATCCAATTTCCCACAAATTTCATCTTTCCTAATAGCTGAATAACATTCCATTGTGAAAATGCACCACATTTTCATGACACATTCAACAGTTGAACATCTAGGTTTCCATTTCTTGTACATTGTGAACAGAGCATCAATGAACACGGATGGGCTGCTGGGTCTGAAGGCTCAGAATCAGAGGAAAGGGGGTGAGGAAAGATTGTAAAAGCCAGAGACAATGAATGACTGCAAGCAAAAAGCACTTTCAGACACAGGACATATGAACACAGAAACTCATAGTAGTTATAACAGCAGACACAAGACTTGTGAAGCTCAGGCCTCATAAAATCCATACACAAATCAATGAATGTAATACATCACACAAATGGACTCAAGGACAGAAATCACATGATCATCTTAATGAAAGCAAAAATGTGACAAAATACAGCATCTCTTTATGATAAAAGCATCAAAGTGGGCCAGAGAAATGGCCTCCCAAGAACTTGCTAGCAAGTGATCCAAGTGTGATCTGCAAGTGTAAGTTGTGTGTGTGTGTGTGTGTGTGTCTCACACACACACACACAATGTTAAAAACCTTTATTTTGTCTAACAAGATCTAAAAAAATTGGAGATAAAAGGAATATATCTCAACATAATGGAAGTTATATATGATAAAGCTATTACTAACATTACACTAAATCAAGAAAAACCCAAAGCATTTCCGCTAAAATTAAGAACAGGGTTCTAGTTTCAATAATTTTATTTAATACATTACTAGAAGTTTAGCTACATAAATAGAAGAATAGCAAACAAAGGGGTAGGATTAGGAGAAAAAGGAGTCCGTGCCCTTATTTGTAATTTGTATAATTCTATCCACCATAAGGACTACAGCAGAGGCGAGGTATGCGGGCGCATGCCTTTAATCAGAATCTGGAAGCCGTGATTGGCAGATCTCTATGGGTTCAACAACCGCCTGATCCCACATATAAAATTCCAGGCCAGCATTAGCTATACAGTGCGACCTGTCCAAAACAACAACATAAAACAAAAAAGCAAAAAGCTCCACTTGGAAACTCTTAGAACTGATACATTTAGCCAAGTATCAGGTTACAAAATTAACGCAAATACACGCGCACACACACACACAAACACACACACACACACAATAGCTTTTCTATATGGTGAATCAATAAGGAACGTGCTAAAGGAAAGGGACCAGCAAGATAGTTCAGCAGATAGAGGTGCTTGCTGGGAAGCCTGATGACCTGTTTAATCCCTAGCACCCACATGGTAGAAGAAAAAAAAAATCATGCTTTGATCTGCACAAATTCACTCACATTTAAAAAATAACATTAAATTTATTACATTAAATAAATGTAATAAAAATAAAAAACAAGAAATCAGAGGAATAATCCCATTCACAATTACAAAAATAAAACTATGTCAACTAGTGGTGGTGCATACCGTTAACCCCAGCACATGAGAGGCGGGAGCAGATCTCTGAGTTTGAGACAAGCCTGGTCTTGAACAGAGCAAGTTCCAGGCCAGCCAAAGTGATACAAAGAAACCCTGTCTATGAGTGAATGAATGAATGAGCCTACCAATGGAAGTGAAAGACTTCTCTAATGAAAACTTTAAAAATATAAAGTTTAGAGATAGAGGAATGGCCCAATGATTAAGAGCACTGGCAGCTCTTCCAAAGGACTCAGGTTCAAATCCCAGCACCCACATGGCAGTTCACAACTGTCTGTAACTCCAGTTCCAAGGGATATGACATCCTCTCACAGACATACATGGAGTCAGAACACCCATCTAAGTAAAATTTAAATTCTTTTTTAAAATAAAAGTCGAAATGTAAAAAAACACAAGAAAACAGAAATATGTCCCATCCTCACATATTCAAAGAATAGATACTATAATATCCACTATCAAAAAAATGCTAGATTCAACTCAATCCCTACCAGAATCCCAACACCATTCATCACAGAAATAGAAAAAACAACTTTACAATTGATTTAACAGTACAAACTATCTTAGCCAAAGCAATTGTGAGGTTAAAAAGACAAGGTGGAAGTACCACCAAAATGAACTTGAAGCTCTGTGACAGTGATGGTAACAAAAACAGCATGGTAAAACACAAAACCAGGGATGAGCTTCAAGGGACAGAACAGAGATCTTCACAGCCTGACACCTAATGTTGACAAAGTTGCCTCTAATACTCACTGCAGAGTATTAACCATCTTCACTAACCAAAGCTACTGAGAACACTGCATATCTACACACAGAGAAATAAAACTAGATCCTCGTCCCTCAAACTGCACAAAATTGGCTCTAACAGGTTCAAAGACTTTAACACAGCCTGAAACTGAAACTGCTAGCAGGGAACATTCTGGAAATGGGCGTGTGACGATTCTCTGACTGGTGAAATAAAGGCAACGTTGACAGATCTCAAGAAAGTAAAATGCTACTGTACAGCAAAGGAGCAGCTGTGTGAAGAGGTCGCCTAGAGAATGAGAGAGAATCTTGACCATCTATACATCTGGCAGAGGAGTAATTATCTGGAATTAATAAAAGCCTCAAACACTAACAAAGATCACAACCGAATCAAACAATAGGCTAGGGAACTGGACAGAATTCTCAAAAGAAGAAATACAAATGGTTAATAAATACTTAAGACTTTAAGACTTATTTACTTTTATTAAACATATATACATATGGTGCTTATTAAATATAAATATATATGGGTGCTTTGCATATGCACTACATGCATGCCTGGTGCCCACAGAAAGGGCAGATCCCTGGGGCTGGAGTTATAGATAGTTATGAACCACCATGTGGTTGCCAGGAATTGAACCTGGGTCCTCTGGAATTGTAGACAGTGCTCTTAGCTTCTGAGACATCTCTCCAGCCCCATAAATAATATTTGTAAAATGTTTAACATCCTTAGTAATCATAGAAATGCAAATTAAAGTACTTTGAAGATACCATGTCACCTGAGTCATAACAGCCATCATCAAGAGATGACAGATGACAAATGACGGCCTGCAATCTATGGAAAGGGGAAACCCACATTCACAGCTGATGGGAGCAGTGTCAACTGGTGTAGCCACTATGGAAATCACTATGAAAGTTTCTCTACAAAGTAAAAATAAGTTACCATGTGCTCAGCTACACCACTCCTGAGCAAAAGCTCAAAGGAGTCTATCATATACACAGTCAAATTGTACTCAGCAGTTAGGAAAGATGAGATTATAAAACTTGTAGGGAAATGGATGGGATTGAATGCTATTGTAATTCAAGTAACCTGCGCTTAGAAAGACAAGCAACAATGTTCTCTCACATGCAGACCTTAGCTTCTGATTTCTAGATATGTAGGAGTGTGTATAGAAACTCAGAAACCGAGAAAAGAATCATGAGAGGAGGGGGAAGGGGGCACAGAACGCATGTGATGTGAAAGGGAAGACAGGGTAGAAAGCAATGCTTCAGGACACTGGGGGAGAGGAGCAGTATCGAAAACTAAGTATGTATGAAAAGGTATAAAAGAACCTGTTACTTCATAGACTATTTGCAAAATAGTCTTTAAATTGGGGGGGGGGGGTTGTTGAATGAAGGTATCATTCCCAAAAAGCCATAACATTATTAAATGAAAGTTGTAAATCCAGGGGTTGGCAACATCCCTATGAGTTGTTGGTCAGGGAGGCTTCTGAGGTTCCCAAAACAATACTGGCTCTTGCCACTACTACTGGTTGCCCACCAGAACTACATGTGTGCTGAATAGTTTTCTGCCAACTTGACACACGCTATTGTCATCAGAGAGAAGTGAGCCGCAGGTTGAGAAAATACCTCCATAAGATTGGCTACACGCAAGCCTGTAGAGCATTTTCTCAATTCGTGATTGACATGGGAGGGCCCAGCCCATTATGGACGCTGCCATCCCTGGGCTCACAATTCTAGGCTCTATAAAAAAGCAGGCTCTCAAGCCATTGAGAAAAGCCAGTAGACAGCAACCTTTCATGGCCTCTGCATCAGGTACTGCCTCCAAGTTCTAGCCCTGTGTGGGTTTCTGTCCTGGCTTCCTTCAGTGATGGACTGATGTAGTATGTAAGGCCAAATAAACCCTTTCCTCCTTCTGGTTAGGGCATTTCATCAAAGCAATGAAAACCCTAACATAGCATAATGAGACAACTATTGCTGAAGAAACCATATCTTTTGCAGGCTATAGAGAAATGAAGTTGAAGCTGAGCCTGAAGCTTCTTCCCTGCTGGCCATTGTACATAGTGCCAAAAGGTACCACTCCAAACCGCTGGGTGAGAAATGTCAACAATGGTCTTATTCAGATATGGACCTTGCCAGGCAAAATATGCCCATTGGTGCAATAGCAGCATGACCTTTAATGAGGGCGGCCATCCACTCTCTGGTTGGTCTTGAGGTCTGTTCTACAGGAAAGAATTCACATCTGGTATTAAAACCTTGTAAGATCATAGCTAGAAAGGTCACAGGCACAGGTGTGGAAGACAGAGCTGTTCTATGGCTAAAAGCATATGATGTGCCTGTCAAATTACCTTCTATAAAGGACACCTGAAGTCAGGGAAGAGACTACAAAGTAGTTATTTTCTAGTTTAACTCTTTCATAGATTTTTCAAGGTGTTGTGTGCACGTGTTTCTTTGTGTGAGTGTCTAAAAGTGTGTAAAAATACAATTGACAGTGAAAGTATAAAATCTAATATGAAACAGCACAGCTTAAGAATGGCTATTTTATGGATGAGAAACATCTAAGGAAGTGCTCGACATCCTTAGCCATCAGGAAAATGCAAATCAAAACAACACTGAGATTCCACCTCACACCAGTCAGATTGGCCAAGATCCAAAACTCAGATGACAGTAGATGCTGGCGAGGTTGCGGAGAAAGAGGAACACTTCTCCACTGTTGGTGGGGTTGTAAACTGATACAACCACTCTGGAAATCAGTCTGGCGATTCCTCAGAAAATTGGGCATAGTACTATCTGAAGATCCAGCTATTCCACTTCTGGGCATATACCCCAGAGACACTCCAATATACAACAAAGATACATGCACCACAATGTTCATAGCAGCTCTATTTATAATAGCCAGAAGCTGGAAAGAACCCAGGTGTCCTTCAGAAGATGAATGGATACAAAAATTGTGGTACATTTACACAATGGAGTACTACTCAGCTATCAGAAACAATGACTTAACCAAATTCTTAAGAAAATGGTTGCATCTAGAGAATATCATCCTGAGTGAGATAACCCAGTGACAAAAGAACAGACATAATATGCAGTCACTGATAGTGGAATGCTAACCCCAGAGGCTCGGACTGCCCCAGAAACAACTCACAGACTGTGTGAAGTTCAAGAAAAAAAAAAAAAGTCATGCTCAATCCTTACACACCAAGAAAACGTTGACTAATTCCAGGTTACATCCTGTTTTACATGTACTTTTTGCTCATTGTAACTAGTAAGACCTTAATGCAGAATATCAAACCTTAAAAAAAAGAAAAAAAAGCCAAGCACTGACACAATTGTATTTGTATACATTTATGCAAAAATGTTTAAAATTTTTTTCTTTTATATTTGTTTTTTAAAATAAAGTTTAAAAAAAAAGAATGGCTATTCTAACTGTGCATAATAAGTTCATTCAAGTGTATAAGCTTTGGGTCTGGCTGATCTCAATGAGAGGTTTTATTTTTTTTTAATTTCAAGTTCTTTACAATGAAGTTTTAATGATGAAACTTTTACTTCTAAATCTTTATGTGTGCAGCTGAGGGTAACAGTGACACACACCTTCAATCCCAGCGTTTAGGAGGCAGGGGCAGGCCTGGGCTAAACAGTGAGTTCCACGATAGCCCGAGCTACATAGCAAGACCTGGTCCTACAACAAAACAAGACAAAAAGCTAAACATTTACGTCTATGCTCACAGATTAGTGCTGTCAACAGCTTCAGGCAGAAAAGCGTCTTTTGTGGTGGTTAACAGTTTACCGATTACGATAACTAGTCAAAGTGTTAAGAATAACTGACGGCTGGAGCTAAAGAAATGGCCCAGATTAAGAGCACCGGCTGCTCCTGAAGAGAACCCAGGCTCAGTCCCCAGCGCCCACGAGTGGCTTCAGCTGGCAGTTCTAACTCCAGCCCCAGGGGACCCAGTCTGGACCCAGTCACTAGACACACACAGTACACACACAGTACAAGCAAGCAAAAATACTCACACACACAATAAACAAACAAACAAATAAATAAGTCCTTCAAAAGAAAAAGAGCATGTGATTGGAACTGCTCATCCCTTAGTGGGACATCGGTGTCACTCAGAACGTAAGAACCGGTGGACTGTGTGGAGTGCTGTAGAATTGTCCTCCAGGCCGGTCACAGCCTTATGTACGTTCTCAGCTCTCAGCACCTACCATTACTCGTACAAGACTGGACCTGTCAACATACTGCCATGGAGAGGGGAAGGGGTTCTTGAGGCCACATCCATCCTGAAGGATTTGTGGGCAGTTAATGGATGCTAGGGGAGGCCCCCATGCGGCCCCACCCTTCCATAGCGTCTACAGGCAGTTCATGGTTCTAGGGGAAGAAGAAATACCTTCTGTGGTACAGGCACTACTGAGCTGCCCAAGCTCCTGCAATGCTCTGTGGACAGCCATAAATAAATGAAATAGGTCACCCCCAAGAAGGACACTGAAGTGTTAGGAGCACTGTTGGGATGAAGAAGGAAAGGTAATGATGGTGAATATGATCAAAATATACTGTATAAACATATCAAATTGTCATAGTAACAAACCCACTATTATGTATAATTAGTATATACTAATAAAGGTTAATAAAAACCATATACTCTAGGTAAGCACACTGGCTCATGGCTCAGCTGGCTCAGCTCTCAGAAGGCAGACGCAGGAGAATCAGTAGCTCGGGAACAGCAAGAGATATGCAGCAAGTTTGTTTTTCACATTGAGTGAGCATTAATAGATTGTCTTATTTACAAATTTTAATGTCATAAGCATCAAGGACCGTATTTTAGAAACCGAATTGTTTTAAATACCTGTACTATCAGCTGTAACTCTCTTCGTTCTGCTTCCCATTGCTCTGACTGTAATCTAAATTCGTCCAATGCTGTCTCCCTGACATGAGACTCCATCTCATTCTTCTCTTGCTGATGCTTTTCCAGTGCTTCCTTCACATGAATAAAATCTTGCTTTACTATTACATCAGCAAAGGTTACCTTTTCTTTTAACCCTACTTTAAATGTACAAAGGGACTCTCCCTCCCAAATGACTGTTAAAAACTCTTAATCCATGTCAAAATCTTGGGACTGGAGATGTGGTTACAAGTAGTTGCTTAGCATGCTTCAAGCCCAGATGTGTGTAACAGCAGGCATGGTGGTGCACACCTATAATCTCAGGATTTGGGAGGTAGAGGTAGAAGAATCAGAAGTACATAGTCATCCTTGTCTACACTGAAAGTTCAAAGACAGCCAAGAACACATAAAATTCCATCTCAAAAAAAGTAATAAGTCACATTTAAAATCTTAATAAGAGTACTATTTTGATTGTCAGAATATAAATCTTAGTAATTTAACATCAGAGGTTGGGGCAAAACTTAAAGAAATAAAAATAAATTCCAGTTAATAGTGACATCTTTACCTATGAGTAAATAGTATTATCCCTAAAATGTATATGCAAATGTGACCAAGAAAAAAAGGTAGTTTCAAAAGAAGAGAAAGACTACTGTTCAATAAATCAGAATAAGAAAATTCCTAGATGTGAAAACTTTGAAAACACAAATATTCAGTTCAGATTATAACAAAATTTTAGTTCTACAGATAAAGAATAGTTTCAAAGGCTTTTCCTTTTAATTTTCCTAAGTACACAAAATTTATAAGATCTAATTAATACAGGTTCAAAACCTTAGTACAGGTTCCCTGTGCAGATACGTTTTCTAGCCTATAGGTCTAAAATCAAGTCTTCATTAACATGAGAGAAGGTCTATGGTGCATGTGAGGGGAAAGGGGTCTGACCACATGGATCTCTTTTATAGATATAACTTTTATAGTCATAATTTTCAGTAACAAAAAGTCTCTAGAGCCAAGGTTTCCCCCCATCCCCCCACCCCTACCCAAGGACTAAAAAGTGGCTCCAGTTTAACCCAGACCCCTCTGGGGATCACAGAGCAGGGACACTCAAGGACAACAGCCTAAACTCAAAGCAGAGACATCCTAAGTAGTTGACAAGATCATATCAAGATTTCATACCTGAAGGTGCGGGCTAATTGATGTAAGGAACACTGCCCCCAGCACCCTTCCTTCTTCCTGGTGTCACATTTTATGCAGGCAGAGTAACACACATTCACTCAAGGACTTAAAGACTAACCATACCTACATACACATCCACCATCCAAATACCTGGGCAGAGCAATGAAGTGGTAACCAGCACATGGGCCAGGATCATTGACAGGAGAAAAGAAAAGAGATCTGGGGACATGTGTGACAAAACTTTTACATGTACTAAATGTTTTGGTAGAATCGTATTTTAGTGAAGATGCAGTATAGGGTGCAAGTAAAGTAAGAAAGTCTGACAAGTCTGACGTGGGCACTGCTCAGTCCCATGGAGTGGCAGAGACTACCCCAGGTGAGGCTTAGAGGATGACAACGCCCGCCTGGGGCCCAAGTGTAAATGTTAACAGTGTGTGCAGAAAATGTCCATCACAGCTTCCTCCCCAGATGTTTATGACCTGAAGACTGTTCCCCTACAGAGACCGTCCCTGCCTCCTTGTCCAGCTGTATGAGTAAGCTGCCCCGCTGTTTAACTGAAATAAGAAACATGCTGAGCTTCTAGGACACTGGGACTTCTTCATCAGAGAGCCCAGAACCCCCAGCCCCAGCTGTTGTACGTCCCTTTGTCTGTCCTTTCTTCATTTCCCTGTCCTCCTCAGTCAGGTCAAGTCCCTCAGAGCATAAAAGGATGTAGCAATGTAGAAAAGTAATGAATACTTAAGGTAAATATAGGACATTTTTATATTTTTCTTTTCTTTTTTAATAAAAATGGAACTATTATAACTGGGCAGTTGTGACATACACCTATAATCCCACATCCAGAAGGCAGAGGCAGACAGATCTGAGTTCAAGGCCAGCCTGGTATGCAGAGTGAGTTCTTGGACTGCCAGGCTACACAGAGAAACACTGTTCAGAAAAAAAATGAAACAGGGGCTGGAGGGATGGCTCAGAGGTTAAGAGCACTGGCTGCTCTTCCAGGGGTCCTGAGTTCAATTCCCAGCAACCACAAGGTGACTCATAACCATCTATAATAAGATTTGGTGCCCTCTTTTGGCCATACATGCAGGCAGAATGCTGTATACATAATAAATAAATAAATGAATATTTAAAAAATGAAAAAAGAAAATATACAACTCACAATACCCTGAGTAAAAAATGTTTCGCATTTCACAATTCATCATAGAATATGGTCTACATAAAAAGACATTATAAAACATGCAATCATCTGTATTTATTGCATATTCAAACTGAAATCTAGAATCCACACTTCTTAAATTTCACTTTTTAGTGTTGCTAGAACCAAAGGAATATAGGTCTTGATTTCACAGTATATCCAGAGAAGTAGTTATTGCTTTCTTTTTGGATACCATTTTCACCTTTTGTTTGGTTGGTTTTTGTTGATTTCCTTCCATTTATCTGTGGTGCTGGGGACCAAACCCAAGGCCTCACCCAGTCAAGGAAGGATTCTACCGCACATACAATGCTGAAGCACAACACGGGGGATAAGTCAAAATGCCTCCAAAGGGAATCAAGGGAGGGAGCAAGGGAGGGGAAAGGGAAGGAGGGAGGGAAAGAGAGGGAGGGAGGGAACCCAAAGGTAGTTTAATGTAATAGCCATGTCAACGGATATCATATGAAGAAACATTCACTATGAAAGCATTTTACCTGTAGAGTTTTTTGTAGCCTACTTTTTTCCTGCATAAGTAACTCATATTCTTGATTGCGACTTTGAATGATATTGTCTCGTTCCTCCAAATCATGTTCAAATCTCCTGCATTCTTCTTTCCATTTCTCTTGGGAAGTCTGAAGTGTTTTCTCAATCTCATTTACCTTTCCTTGAAGTTCTGAATTCTGAGCTATTAAAAATACAATAGGAAATTTAACATATTTATTTATAACCACATATTAATTCAATAAGAGTCTAAGAATCTAACCAATGGGGCTGACTTTATTTACAACATGGTCTTTTTCCCTAGGTAGACTCTAGGAAAGCTCTCTGTGCTGTACTACGTCACTGGTTTTCACTCTTCCTTACCTCCGAAGGACTTGGCTTTGCTATGAGTCATGCATACTGAAGGCATGCATGTGTCTAGAGACACCTGCACCACCAGCTTCACCTAATGCTAACTTTTTCCTCTGGTCAAAAAAACAAAACTGGTGCTCGCTTCAGCAGCACATATAAAATTGGAACGATACAGAAAAGATTAGCATGGCCCCTGCGCAAGGATGACACGCAAATCCGTGAAGATGAAGGACAGCAAGACAATTGTGGCTATTAACAAAGACCCAGAATCTCCAATTTTCCAAGTGGCAGATTATGGAATAGTTGCAGATTTATTTAAGGTGGTTCCTGAAATGACAGAAATACTGAAGAAAAAATAAGTCAAAATCATATCTTAAGGAAACTGTCAAAAGTATTCCACTGAAATCACAGAAATTCATAATCCGAAAGGGGAAAAAATGCTAACAGCAACTAGAATGTCTTTTGATGAATCAATTATTATGTTCCTTTTTAATTTTTTCTGGTTCCAAACAATTGTTTTTTGACATTTTCTAATTCTGTAATAAAAATATAATAAAGTTTAAAAAAAATAAATAAAACAAAAAGAAAACAAAACTGGACCAGTGTGGTGGCAGACACCTTTAATCACAGCACTCTGGAAGCAGATGAAGACAGATCACAGAGGTCAAGGCCTGCATGGCCTACAGAGGGAGTTCCAGGACAGCCAAAGCTACACAGAGAAACCCAGTATCAAAAAAAAAAAAAAAGTTAGTTCAGTGGTCAAAGCACTGACCTCAGATATTCCACAATGGAAGAAAAGAACTAACTTTGAAAAGGTTATTTTGTGACTTCCCACATGCATCCCATCACAGATATACAAACACCACGAGCATACACACACACACACACACACACACACACACACACACAGTGCTAGAGCCACTTCTTTACAATAATAGTTTCATAAACTAAATCTGTGCATTTCCCCTTTAGAGCAAGGCCTTAAGTGGGACTACTTTATTACTTTTATTCTGCATATATGTAAGTGTCCATGTGTGCATGAGTGTGTGGTATGTGTGAAGGGTACAGAAAGGTGTCAGCTGACCTGCTTTGTCACCCTCCACCACATTTCTCTGAAACAGGGTTTCTCACTAAATCTGGAGCTCTGCTGCTGGCCAGCAAGGCCAAATGATCCTCCTGCCTGTGGCCAGTGCGGCACTGGCTCGGACTTTACAACATGGCGGTGCATGTGTACATTTGGCCACGCTGGCTTTTATGTCAGTGCTGGGTATTTGAACTTAGGCCTGCATGCTTAGGAACTTACATGCATGAGACTCTTACACACAGAGCCATCACTCCAGCTCCATATTTATCTTTAAAAGCCAGTGGCGTCTATTTGATGCTGTTATGTCCTTTGCCTGCATGTACATATGAACATCACGTGTGTCTGATGCCCAGGGAGATTAGAAGTGGGCATTAGGTCCCTCTAAGTGGATACATATGACAGTGACCTTCCTGGGAACCAAACAGGAGCAACAGGTGCTCCTAACCAGGGAAGCAGGCCTCGAGCAAGAGTGAGGTAGATGCATGTCCAATCCCCAAAAATCTCATCTTGAGACCGGCAGGAGTAAGCATCACTCTCTCCCTGTTCTGGGCCTCCATGCCTCCTTCAAGTATCTTCTCTCTCTCTCTCTCTCTCTCTCTCTCTCTCTCTCTCTCTCTCTCTCTCTCTCTCTCTCTCTCTCTCTCTCTCTCACACACACACACACACACACACACACACACACACCTTTACCTCAAGGCAAGGTTAAAGGTTTAACTTCCTCTCTTCCTATAAGGACATGTCCCACAAGAACCTGGACTTCCCCTCATTCAAATAAAGCATCTCATACCCAAACAATAATGCACACGTACCCACTCCCCAAGGTTTATATAGCCCTTGTTACTCCTGCCCCAATAAAGAGAGCAGAACACTGAAAACCATCTCCAAGAAGGGTGTCCCCTCCACCCCCCTCTTACCTAGTAGCACTCAAGACAACAGACCTCCTTCCTTCCAGCCCACCCACCCAGACAAGCTTCATTCCTTTCATTCCTGCTCACAGCAGGGCCTGTGTTGGGATTCTGTAAACCCCACCCCAGCTACCTGACTCTGAAAGGGGCTCTCTTGTTCTTGCTCTTGCTCTCTTGCTCCCTTGCTCTCCCCCCCTTGCCCCTCTTCCCCTTCCCTTCCCCCCTCTCTCCATGTGCTCCTGGCCGGCCTCTTCTCCTCTACTTCTCTATTCCTCTCTTCTCTCTCTGCCTCTACTACCCTCTTTAACTCCCCCAAGACCTGAATAAACTCTATTCTGTACTATACTATACCGTCCTGTGGCTGGTCCCTCCGCTGGAAGGGATTCCCAGCATAGGCCCTGCAGAGGCATCTCCCTTGCCCCCAGTCCTCGCTGCACCTCCATGAGCCATATCCACCCCCCCATCATTTTTCTAACATTGATGCCGAAACCTGAAACATCATCTTTTAACAACATTAGTGCCCCTCATTAGGAGATTAGACTTCCTCACGACCCGGATTATCTTTTTTTCCTTCCAGCCTGAATACCCCAAGGGCAGAAGCAAAGTTAGCAGCATCTTTCTCACACTTCTTGGCTACCTATTCAATGAAGAGGAAAGAAACCCCAAAATTATTATGAGTGACAGCTGATGACTGTGGTCTTTACTGGAACATAATAATCTGTTTTTAGAGATTTATTTATGTATGTGAGTACACTGTTGCTGTCTTCAGACACACCAGAAGAGGGCATCAGATCCCATTACAGATGGTTGTGAGTCACCATGTGGTTGCTGAGAAACAAATTCAGGACCTCTGGAAGAACAGTCAGTGTTCTTAACCACTGACCCATCTCTCCAGCCCCACTAGAGGATAATGGCTCTTATACACTTAATACTAGATCTATTATCTTCCTGGTTTCCCCTGGTTTCCCCAGGTCCCTCTGTTTGACCATTGCAGAGCCCCAGTGCTTCTTCTTCTGCTAGGAAATGGCAGTGATTCCAAGGCAACATGTTCTTTGAAAGAAAGCTAAGAGTCAGATGCCAGCTTCAGGCTCCACAGGCACCACATAGTCTGTGGTGCACAGATAAGCGTGTGGGGGAAACATGGCTGCATAGAAAATGTTTGGAGCCCTCCAGCCTGCCCCAGACGACTGTTGGTTTTTACTGCATTTGTCTAATCACCCTCCATCTGTGCACACCCCATCCACTCATGCCCACCACAGAGAGAGCAGCCGGACAGCTCACCCATGCACTGCCGCATACATCAATAGAAAAACTGCTAATGTGGTTGCTAAGTGGATACAATATGGCCTTTTTTAAAGTAAAATTCACATACACTGAGATGAACAAATTCTACCATCTAGGATCCTACAAATGTAAGATTTTTAGGCTACACTTCCCTTAGCTTATCTAAATGTCATACCCCCACGTGATCCAATATCAAAATTTTTAAAAATCCTTTAACCCAAAACTCTTCGTAATTCTTTCATTTCTATTTTTATTTTATGTATATAGTATTTTGCCTACATGCATATATGCTCACTACTTGCATGCCTGGTGCCTACAGAAGCTAGAAGAGGACGCTGAGTTCCTGAGAGTTGGTTGATTTAACAAACAGTTTTGAGCCACTCGGTAGGTGCTGGGAATCGAACCCAGGTCCTCGGTGCTCTTAACCTCTTGAGTCATTTTCCAGCCCCAAGCTCCCTCATATCTGTACCTACTGCCTACTCAGTTCAAGGAAAACCACTATTCAGATTTTATTACTAACAATTAGCTTTTGCTATTATAGAACTTTATGTACAAAAAAATTGCATGAGATGTCCTCATGGATAAAAAAATTTAGCTCAACATATTTATAAGATTCATTAACTTTATGTATTAGTATTGGTCTGGTCCCTTTTTATGGCTAAGTAATATTTCATTATGTAAGTTCAACACAATCCTTACATTGTATACTTTTTATAACATGATCTGGATGCTCGCTTTAGTTATATGGTAATCTAAGTGAATCTGCATGAGTTTTTATTTATGTATAACTAAGTCCTGCATAGCAGTCACTTTCAGTGTTTCTTCAACATGCACAGTTTGCCTAGAAAGTTTTACTCAGAGTATGTTATAAATGGGCCTAGAGTGCATATAGAACACACACACATACCTGCTTTGTGGTTCTGCATATTGCTTAGAGGACTAGAATCCTAAATCCCTGATCAGCAGAATTCTGTATTCTCTTTCTATACATGTAACAATTTAAAATATTAACTGGGCTGAGGATACAGTTCAGCTGGTAGAATACTAGACTAGTAATTCACAAAGCACTTTGTTCAGTCAACCCTAGCACTACATAAATCAGAAACAATAGAAAACATCTTAGATGCTGAATGCAAGAAAGACTACAAGTTCAAGGTCATCTTTAACTACACAGAAGTGTGAGCCATGCTGGGATATATCACACCCTACACACACATACACATACACACACACACACACACACACACACACACACACACACAGTGACAGTGCTTGCCTGATATGCACAAACCCCTTGGTTAAATCCCCAATGTGGAAACAGAAGAATTAAAACATCTTACAAACACACATCTAATCCTAGGGGTAAAAAAATCCCACATGATGGGGCTGGAGAGATGGCTCAGTGGTGAAGAGCACTGTCCACTCTTCTAGAGGTCCTGAGTTCAAATCCCAGCAACCACATGGTGGCTCACAGCCATCTATAATGGGATCTGATGCCCTCTTCTGGTGTGTCTGAAGACAGCGACAGTGTACTATATACATAATGTGAATCTTAAAAAAAAAGAATAATAAATAATCTTAAAAATAAATAAATAAATAAATCTTTAAAAACAAAAAACATAGATCCAGTATGGGACAGCAAGCTCAGATGCGGAACAAACTCGCCCTGAACTGAGGAGGAGAAGCACCTTACCGCAAAGCTGTTCTTGAATGTGCTGAGCCTCGGCCAATCTCTCCTCCGCCGCCCGTCTTCCCAGACCAGCCTCCTTTCTGAGGACAGCCAGGTCGTACTCCAGACGCTGTCGCAGAGCTTCTCCTTTTTCCACCTCAGACCGCAGCCTGGCAATCTGGCTCTCGTAGCTAGACAGCTAAAAGCAGATTCCTGAGCTCATGAACTAGCATTAAAACATCTGTAAGTTGATGAGACTGCATTTACTAGTGAAACCTCGCTCTGTGTTTACTAGAATGGATACGATGACATTTTCTGAAACAGTAGGAAAGAAACACTGCTTTACCAGGTGACAATCATAAGCACCTTATAGAGACCCCACTAGAGGAAAAGCCACAAAGGAAAAATTGTGCATGTGAATCACAAAATCGTGTCTAGGAAACAAAAATGCATGCCCCGTGATAAACACTTGAAACTTCGTGTAGTCCTCTTCTTTTCTCTTAAAAGGGAAAGAAACCTACTGTACATGAAATACACATATGTATGAAATACGTACACACTATTACGATGTTATAATAAAACAAAAACAAAGATAACTTCAGAATTACACTAATTAAAAGCTTACATACAAAGTACTTAAGAAAAAGACTGTTCCACAGCTCACATCCTTAAGGAATCTGTATTATAATTTCAAAAAATGTGACTGGTTTAAGCCATGTACAACAATAACAACACATGAGCTCACAGCACTTGGGAAGCTGAGGTAGGATTGAGTTTGAGGAAGGTCTAGGTAAAGTAACAAGAGCTCTCTCTCAAAATAGTATTTTTCTAATTTATAAATTCTCCAGTCATTGAAAACATCCATCAAATAAAGTGTTTCATCATGCCAAGCTTGCTAGTCAAAATGCATCTAGCTGTCAGGATGGTTCAACTGGTAAAAGTGCCTGATGCTATCTATATCTTGATGATCTCAATTTCAGTCCCTCGGACCACACGTGACTTAATTGGGGTTGCTGCAGTGAAACACCATAACCAAAGAGCAAGTTAGGGAAGAAAAGGTTCATTTGGCCCACACTTCCACATCACCCTTTATCATCAAAGGAAGTTAGGACAGGAAGTTACACAGGGCAAGAACCTAAGGGTGGGAGCTGATGCAGAGGCCACGGAGGGGTGCTGCTTACTAGCTTGTTTCCCATAGAACCCAGGACCACCAGCACAGAGGTAGTCCTACTCACAATGTGCTGGGCCTTCCCCATCAGTAACTAATTAAGTAAATGCTCTACAGCCAGATCTTATGGAAGCATTTTCTAACTTTCAAATAACTCTACCTTATATCAAGTTAACAAAACTATTCAGGAAAACAAGGTACCACAAATTACTCCTAACTTCCACATGACATATATTCTCCCACACACAAAGACTAAAACGTTTGAATTAACTAATCAAAATGCATTTAAGACAGCATACAAATAAACATAATTAGCTAAAGTTCAATTTTAATATCCCCTATACAATTCTGCTGTCTAAAAGTGTTTTCTTTATTGCAATGTCCTCTGAAGCACAAGAATACATAGTGACCAAAGTTAAATTTGTTTCTAATATGAAATAAAACCAAAAACTAAATTCAACTTTCTTGGAGGGGAGAGTTCACGACAGGGTTTCTCTGTGTATCCCTGGCTGTCCTGAAGTGCACTCTGTAGATCAGGATGGCCTCGAGCTCAGAAATTCACCTGCCTCTGCCTCCCAAGAGCTGGGACTAAAGCGTGTGGCCCACTCAGCGGAACTCAACTCTACATCCCGTGGGAGGGAATAAATAATACCTCCGCATTATGTTTCGTTGTCATCTCTAACTTCTCCTTCTTAGCCCGGTGGAGCTTCCTTCTGAGATCAGCAGTGACATCTGACTCTGTTTCAGTCCTAAGCATTTGTTTCACATCCAGTGAGGCATTTTTCAACCTATACAATAAGGTCATAATAAAATGTAATTCTCAAGCAATAAAAAATTCTAATGACATTTCTTATAGCTTCTTATAAAAACAGAATATGATAAGATCCTAGGATAGGTAACAAATTCACAATCCAGAGAAGCATGTCCTCTGCCAAACTTGGAGGAACGCCATCATATTTGACTAATAACAAAAAATTACTGTCCACTGAAAATATACTACACTGTTGAAGATTTGTATTTAAACCCGCCAATCATATCAACTGGGTGCTTTTGGAAAAGTGAGACGACTTTCTTTTTTATTATGTTCCTAGGTAGAGCACAAGGAGACATGAAGATGGAGTCACAGTAATGGAACAGAAGGCGGCAAACAGGCAGATAACCGACTAAGAATTCAAAGCAGGCAGTGAGGAAGGAAAGCAACTAGATGCCAAATGCCAAAGCTTAAAGTTTACAACACTGTAGGGTATCGGTTGTTTACCTTTCTGTCCTGTTGAATGTTTATCAACCTGACACAAGCAAGAGCTCTCTTGGAAGAGGAACCTCAACTGAGAAACTACCTCCATCAGATTTGCCTGTAGGCAAGTTTACGTGAAAATGTCTTGCTTAATGATTGATGGGGGAGGGCCCAGCCCACTGTGGGCAGTGCCACCCGAGCAGGTAGTCCTGAAAAATCAGGCTGAGCAAGCCAGGAGGTGCACTGCTTTAGTTCCTCCTTCAATTCATACCCTCACTTCCCGTAGGGAGGGAGTGGGGCTTGAGTTGGCCTTAGTGTTTTAGCACTGTCATAGAAAAGTAACTAAGACAGTCTTCTTAGGAACATGACTGCGGGGCACTGTTGCTGCTTGGCCTCACAAAGACCTGTTATACCACATGTTGCTAACCCAGCTGAAGGCTGTCCTTATTGTAACAATATAAATGGTGAATAACAATCTTAACCAACTATCTTCACACTATGGATGACTATATGCTAATATGATCCCTCATTATCATTCCATCAGTCTCCAGAAGAGGAGACCTGAAACATTTATGAATGCCTAGTAAGAAGATGATCATTCTAGTATTTGTTAATACACTTGTGTTTATTGCTCAGAGAGAGAGAGAGAAGGAGGGAGGGAGAGAGAGAAGGAAGAAAGGAAGGAAGGAAGGAAAGAAAGAAAGAAAGAAAGAAAGAAAGAAAGAAAGAAAGAAAGAAAGAAAGAAAGAAAGAAGCAATCTCAACAGCAGTGCTGAGATAGTTCAATCAGGAGAAATAGTGTTACCAGAAAATGTTCAGAAACAACTGGCTATCCACATGCAAAACAATACATTCAGGCCCTAACCTCACACACTGCACAGAAAGTAACAAAGTGGAACAAACACAAAAAATAAAAGTGTAAAACTTCCTAAAAGTAAAATAGGAGAAAAGTATTCGTGACCTTAAGTTAACGGGAGACTTTTTGATAAAAATGAAAAGCACAATCCACACAGTAAAAGAATCGATCAATAGAATTTAGAAGTTAACTGCATTTGCACTTCACAGCATATTTGAGGAGAATGAGGAGGGCACACTCAGGAGCAGTGCACCTTCTCACCTGGATTCCATCCCAGCATCTCTACCACCCTCACACCATACAAGAATCAACAAAACCAAAAATCAAGGGACTTAATGGGATAAAATGCTTGTATTACTTGATAAAGGACTTGTATCCAGAATATACAAGGAATTAATTCAGTTCAATAATAAAAAACAAATTTTAAGATGGTTAAAGGACAAAAATGACATTTCCCCAAGGAGGATATGCAAATGGTCAAAGCACATGTGAAGATGCTGAACAGCACTAATTCTTGAAAATATCCAAATTAAATCCATAGCAACAGATCATTTTACATTCTTTAGAGTGACTACTTAAAATTAAATAATTTTTAAAGTGCTGACACTTTAAAAGGATATAAAAAAAAACTAAAGCCTTCAAATGCTGTCAGGGATGTGAAATTATGCAATCACTCAACTTGTTGGTTTCTTTCCTTTTTTTTAAGATTTATTTATTTATTTAATGTATGATAAGTACACTGTCACACTCTTCAGACACACCAGAAGAGGGCATCAGATCCCATTACAGATGGTTGTGAGCCACCATGTGGTTGCTGGGATTTGAACTCAGGACCTCTAGAAGAGCAGTCAGTGCTCTTAACCACCGAGCCATCTCTCCAGCCCCCTGTTGGTTTCTTAATATATATTTACATAAGATATTGCTACTTCATCTGGACAAATATTTACCGAATTACCCATAGTTAACTCTAAGAGGAAAGATTACATATACATATATATGTCATATATACGTAGTCTCTATCAATCCTTCTCAGACTATGAAGAGTTATCCATAGCTTCAGCTGGGTGGGAGGTGGCATACACTTTTAAACTTAGAACTATGCAGGCAAAGACAGGGCGATCTCTGAATTTGAGGCCAGCCTGGTCTACTATATAAAGCTAGTTCCAAGACAGCCAGGGTTATACAGAGAAACACTGTCTCAAAAAAAATAAAAAATAAAAAAATAAAAAAATAAAAAATTAGAAAAGAATTATCCATAGTTAACCTTTATGAGTCTGTTGCAGAATATATTTTAAATAGTTACTTGAAGCAACTGACAGACAACTCCAAATGTTCAATTTTTACATTCTGTAGTTATTACTCTGTTCTGTGACTATAAAATTTCTAAACATTTAGTTTTCTGTTTTGTTTTTTATTTGAGACAGGTCTCACCATGCCGTCTTGGCTAATCTAAAATTTGCTCTATATAGCTGACTGAAATCACAAAAATCTACTCACCTTTGCTTCCCAAGTGCCAAGGCTATGTGCACCAACACCAAGCCGGGCTACTTTAAATCACTAAACTTATTTACTTGAAAAATGCACTTAGAAAAAAAATCATACCCTTCAAAATAATCCGTTTTGTATTATAAACTCCAACATGAGAAGTAAATGTTACTAAAGCATCTTACCAAGGACAGACGGGTAAACATGGCACATACCCAAAAGAGGAACAACGTCAAAGAGACGCCTTCCAGATAAAAGCAGTAGGGAAGCAGAAACTAATCAAGTGCTCAGACGGTCAAGCCACAGAGGTTATGGCAAGAAGAGGAATGGCCCACATGAATAGACAGAAACACGGAAACACAGGGGCAAAAACTGGAGTTCTGCAGAGTAACCAAGTCTCTAGTGAGAGGACAAAGTTTGGACACACAAATCTTTTTTTTTTAAGATTTATTTATTATATATATATATATATATATATATATATATATATATATATACACTGTAGCTGTCAGACACACCAGAAGAGGGCATCAGATCTCATTACAGATGGTTGTGAGCCACCATGTGGTTGCTGGGAATTGAACTCAGGACCTCTGGAAAAGCAGTTGGTGCTCTTAACTACTAAGCCATTTCTCCAGCCCTGTAGGAAGCCGTTGGTGCCAATAGATGGCGCCAGCTTCCCACCGAGGACTCAGCAAACAGAGCTGTTGCCCAGCCAAGAGACTTAGAGCGAATAACCACATAAGTCACAGCCCAATCTCGGGGCACGTGAATGAGCTACTGGAGGATGCACCAATCAGGTAGCAACACAAGTCTCTTAGGCATATATAAGCAGTGCATTTCTCTCCCACGTGGGAAGACCCGGTAGAGGAGACCCAGTAGTGGAGATGCCCTGACCGGGGGAGATCGCCTGTTCAAGAGAAGACCCCTGCTAGAGGGAAGTCCCACGTGGAGGGAGATCTCACCAGGCAAGCACCAAGAGAGATCGCCTGCTCAGGGAGTCCCCTGCTCAGAGAGAAGTTCCCTGCTCAGGGAGTCCCCTGCTCAGAGTGCTGTACAATAAAGGTTGTTCGCAGAAGAATCCTGTTGTTGCACGCCTATTCCTGCCGGCAGGACGTGGGGCGCGCGACACAGCCCTGGACGTACAAATCTAAGATCCAAGTTAACAAAGGAATCCAAAGGGTCCCGAGAGTCAATACTATACTCAGAAGGTGCTGCTGCTCTTTCGGTCCAAGAAACCTAGTTCCTTAACCATCCCATGAGAATCCTTACATCACCCACTTAATTTTCCCTGGTTCTTGCAATCCAAAACATTCCCCAAGCAAAGAAAGATACTGGAGGCTTACCTTTGGGTGTCCCCAGTAGTGGCATTACTTGAAGTGCTTAAACTCATGGTAAGTCTTCCACTTTTTTTCAAAATACTTCACTGTTTCTTAATAATAGACTTTCTTATGGTGATGTCTGTGACTTCCTGGTAAGATGGACTAAAGTCTGTTAACATAATAAACGATACAATGGCAGTTTTATATCTGAATCTGGAGATAAGCCTTATTTTAATCTATAAGCCTATGTGCTAATTTTTAAATTATCACATGGACTAGAACACAGACAATTCTAAAAACCTATACCGAACCTCTGGTTGTGGTACACACAGGTGCAAACCCAGCTGCTGAGGGAGGCAGGGCCCAGCCCAAGGTCATTCTCTACTAGCTACTGTAAGGTAGAGGCTAGCCTGGGATACAAGACACTCAATCTCAAAAGACAGCAATAATAATAAAACTATTGGGCTTTTTAATCCTTTGTTTGCTTGTGGTTTTTCTCTTTATTTTAAAGATTTATTTATTTTATTTATATGAGTACACTGTAGCTGTTTTCAGACACACCAGAAGAGGGCATCAGCTCTCATTACAGATGGTTGTGAGCCACCATGTGGTTGCTGGAATTTGAACTCAGGACCTGTGGAAAAACAAGTCAGTGCTCTTAACCACTGAGCCATCTCTCCAGCCCGTTTTGTTTTTTTCAAGACAGAATTTCTCTGTGTAGCCCTGGCTGTCCTGGAACTCACTTTGTAGACCTATGAATCCACCTACCTCTGCCTCCCTGCTGGAATAAGGCATGTGCCCCAGCACCAACATTTGACAAATTATTCTTGTACTTGAAAAGGAATATATGGTGCCAATGTTTGGGACATGGAATTCAGTTTAAATAAAGAGGATATTTTAATGCAATGTTGTCACTGAAAATGCCAAAATACTCCCAACAAAAGCGGTCATAATAATTTGTTTTTTAATTTCAGGTACTTTTATTCAAAGACTGAAAAGACATAAAACAGGATAGGTAATAATCCAACCACATATACAATTCAGAAATCTCTCTGGTGTTTTATTAAGTCCTAGGAAAGAAAACTACACCATTATCTTCAACCAGAGCAGTAAGTTACCACTAGCAAATCTGTGGTGTTAGTAAGCAAAACAAAAACTAACCCAGTGATCAAACCACATCAACATCACTATAAAAACATTTCTTGCAAATCTGTACAAAAGGTCTTCATTCATAAATTAATGTAATAATTTAAACCCATTTCCTCCAAAGAAAGAATGTCACTTACTCTGGGTGAATTTCTAAAACCTCCAGAATAATTTGAAATATTCCAAATTATACAGCTCCAAGCATGTAAATCACGTTATTTACCACAATGGTATCTCAGCACCCACATGGTAGCTCACAAGTGTCTGTAACTTTTGTCTCAGGGGATCCTACACCCCTCACACGGACATACATGCAGTCAAATCACCAATGTAAAGAAAATATCTTATTTTTTAAAAAATTGGGGGTGGGAGGGATACAACCAAACTCCCCCCCCAAAAAAAACCCCTAAAACATGGCTGAGTACCAGTGTCATTTTCCCAACGTTCCCTTAATTTCCTCTGAATATATGATATCAATATCCCACAAATACCTCCTTATAGTTCCTAAAATCCAGTGTCCTAAGACTGAACTTTAAACTAGGAGACCTGAAGCAAGATCCAAGCAGCACCTCTTAAGATATGGCCTCGGGCAACTCTTAAGAGTCTTTGAACACCCTTGTCTGCCCAAGAGTTAACTACAGCAAGCTCTGACTTCTTACAACACAGCCAAGGCTCAGCAACTGTCCATTTTTATGACTGGGCCATGGAACTCTAAAAAGCTTAATGATCCCCAATAAAGGGGAATGGCTGAGTAATTTGCTTTGGGAAAGGATATAATAAAATAACCACTTAGTGATGTGTGAGTGTAGAAAGGAACCCAAGAGAGAAAAACAAGAAAAGATGTCAGCACAGTTCTGCCTCTCCCCCACTAGCCAAGCCTAGATGAAGACCAAAACAAAACCCCTAGTGCTGAGAAATACTGACTCCAGACTCCACCAAACAGTTGCAGCTGAGAGACTAATTTGGTTCAGGGGGAAACAAGATGAAATTTTAGCCAAGTCTAGAAAAGACAAATCTAATTTCTCCAGCGTCCTGAAGAAGTGAGTTTGAGGAGAGCTGTGACAAAGGCTGTCACCTACTGAGCACCTATGGCAGTGTCCAGAACTGCACTTCAAGCATCTGCAACTGCACCTAGAGCTCTGTTCCCTACGGATCTGCACGGACAAAATGAAGACACTGGGTAGAATTGAAATAGCCTGAAGGAACCGTCAGAGGGCCAAATTCCCAGTCATAAGTCAGATTCCAAGCCCAAGCTCTTCCTGCAAGGTAAATGATGGTTCAGAAAGGGATGCGCCGTTTGACCTTACCCTGCCTTTGTAACCCTTGCTTCCATTAAAGAACATAAACTGGCCAGAAAAGCCAAATGGCTTGCCCAAGACCAGTCACCCAGGAAGGGAATGTTGGGAAATGACACCAGCACTTAGCCACATTTTAGGGTTTTGTTTGTTGTTTTTTTTTTTTCTTTTTATTTTGGTTTTTTATTTTGTTTTTTGTGTCTCCCTACCCCACATCCAAAAGTCCCAAAAATTTCTAAATAATGTATTATTTTCTGTACATTGGTGATTTGAATGCATGTATGTCTGTTTGAGGAGTGTTGAATCCCCTGGGACAGGAGTCACAGACAGTTGTGAGCTGCCATGTAGGTGTTGGGAATTGAACTTTGGTCCTCCAAAACCAGTGCTCTCATCTGCTGAGCCATCTTTCCAGCCCCCCAAATTTTTCATACTACCAGAATGATCCCAAAGATTATACCCCGAACAAGCCATCTTCAGAACACTTGGAAGACGAGTTGGAATCTAGCAGAAACAGACTCTTCTGTACTTAGAGCAACATCCAGGGATCACTGGCACACGCAGCAAAGAACTCTTTAAAAATAATTTTATTATTTTTGTGTATGAATGTTTTGTCTGGGAGTTATACGTATGCACCATGTGCATCCTGTGGATGTCAAAAGAGACTGTGAGATTTCTTAAAACTGGAGTTACAGGCAGTTATGGGCATCAATGGGATACTGAGACTCTAACCTGGGTTCTCTCCAAGAGCAGCAAGTGCTCTAAGCCATCTCTCCAACTCAGCATGAGTTATTTTTGTGGGTGGAAAAAAACGTCAATACATACATACACAATCTCCACACATGCATGTGCACTTAGGTAGTCCAACAGCATAAAAAGATCTCTATTTTACCCTCTGGGGAAGGAACTTGAGAGGGACTAGAGACAATGGTAGGACACCTGCTTAACAAGTACAGGGGCCTGAATTTCTTCATAAACACGCACGTGCACACACACACACACACACACAAATAACAAAAGTAGCTTTAATTTTTTAAAATGCGTATTAATTTTTATACGTATATGTCTGTATACTACATGTGTGCCTGGTCTCCTCCAAGGTCAGTAGAGGAAGTCAAATCCCCTAGAATTTGAGTTAAAAATTGTTGTGAACCATCACTTCAGGGCTAGGAATTGAACTCAGGTCCTTTGGAAGAGCATCCAATGCTCTTAACCCCTGAGCCATCTCTCCAGACCCTAGAATTTTTCTTAGATATTAACAACTTTAAAATTGTTTATTTTTGTTTTATTTTTCTTTGTCTTGAGAAGAAACACTTTATCAAATTTATTGAGTTTGTTTCAATAAAAGCAAATTAAAAGAACTCTTTTTTTTGTTTTTGTTTGTTTGTTTGTTTGTTTCTGTGTATTTAGTCACCTAACATCTTCCAATCTAAAGTCTTCTAGACATAGGCTTCTACAGAACCCCAGAGAATTCCCCTGGTGTCTAAGCCAGAACATTCACAAAGATAACATGGTAAGCCCACCCCGGAATATTACCTAAAGTGTACGTAGCTGTGGTAACTTGTTATACAACAGTATAAAGCTAACACTGACAGTTGAGAATGTTCATACAAGGATAAAAGTTTTTAAAGTTGAATAGCACAAGATAAGAGAACGGTAGTGGAATGTGTCCTCAAACCACCGATGTGTATTGATTTAAGGCTCTTGGTTTGTTTTTCATCGATTTAGCTTTCATTTGGGAGAGATTCGGTTGGTTGGTTGGTTGATTTTGCTGTTTTTGTTTGTTTTGTTTTGTTTGAGATAGGATCTCACTGTAACCCTAGCTGGTCTAAAAAACTCAGTTTGTAGACCATGCTGGCCTTGAACTCAGAGATCTGTCTGCCACTGTGTACTAGGATAAAAGCACACACCACTACGCCTCTGTTGGTTTTTTGAGTTTTGAGGTTTGGGGTTTTGTTTTTTTGTTTCTTTTTGGCTTTGGTTTTTGTTGGTTTTTCTTGTTGTTGTTGTTTTGTGGGGTTTTTTGTTTGTTTGTTTGTTTGTTTTTTTATTTTTGTTTCTTTGAGACAAAGTCTCATGAAGCTCAAATTTGTTATGTAATCAAGACTGGCCTTTAACTCCTGTCTTCCTAACCCCACCTCCCAAGGGCTGGTTTTCAGGTGTGAGCCGCCATGTTTGGCCCCTTTTTCTATAGCATAATTTCCTTATTAATGTAAATAAGGAAATCTGTAAGATGAGGAGAATACAATCATGAATAATACTTAGCAAAACACCATCAGCCAAGAAAATCAGAGAAGCTGTGGAAATCCTTAGAGAACAAAGGGACAGGTTGCATCTGAGAGAACCCTGGGGAGGAAACCGATATTCATTGCAGACTATTTGAGAACAGTAGATCAAAGCTGAAGAGCTTTGACCATCCTAACAGTGGGCACTTAAAATGCACATTGTAAACAGTCATGAAAGAGCAGGCTCAGCATGATAGCTCTCAGAGTCATCCTGTTAAGGTCTTTCCAGCACTGAAGAGAAACTTCTGTGTCTGGAATCTAAGCAGAGCAGAAAGAGAGGGAGAAAGAGATGGAGAGAGGAGGGGGGAGGGAAGATGTTCCAACCAAACTGAGGAGGAAACAGAAAAATCTCAAAAGTAAATCCCCATAGCGTTAATATGCAGAAAGAAACAGCTTTGTGAAGTTGTTTTATAAAGTTAGAGAAATTTAACTGAGCCCTGCCTCACTCTCAAAGGTGTAGGTCTATCTATCTTCCATAAAAATAAGCAAAAGAGCCAGGCAGTGGAGGCAACAAGCCTTTAATCCCAACGTTTGGGAAGTGGAGGAGGCAGGCAGATCTCTGAGGTCAAGGCCAGCCCAGTCTACAGAATGAGTTCCAGGACAGCTACATAGAGAAACTTATCTTTAAAAAATAAATAAAAAAATCAGCAAGCAAGCAAAAGAAGAGTGTGATCACAAAGAAAAAATTATACCCTATGTACGTATGAAAGATATAGCCACAAGACTGATGAAATACAACTACTTCAAAATAACTTTAAAACACCAGGAAAAGGCAAAGACAAAAGAGAGGCAAGGGGTACGGTCAGCGACACATACCTTTAGTTCTAGCTCTCAGGAGACAGCAGGCAGAAGCAAGCAGACCTCCATGTTCAAGTCCAGCATGGTCTACAGAGAGTTCCAGGACAGCAAGGGCTACACAGAGGGACCTTGCTTTGGGGGAAAAGGTGGGGAAGGAAGGGGAGATATGGTGGCATGTAACTTTAGTTCCAGAATCTGGAGGCAGAGAGAGGTAGATTTCTGAGGATCTCTGTGAATTCTACACCATCCTGATCTACCCAGCAAGTTTCAGGTGGCCAGAAACACACAGTGAGAACCTGTCTAAAAGGAAAGAAAGGGAGGGAGGAAAGAAGGAAGGAAGGGAGTGAGAGAGGGAAGAAATGAAGGAGAGAGGGAAGGAAGGAAGGATAAGGTACAGACTTTAATCCAGCACCTGAACCTGGTCTACACAGTAAGTTCCAAGCAACCAAGAGCTACATAATAAGACACTGTCTCTGAGGACAAAGAAAAAAAAAAATTTAAATGGTACAGTGACAAGAATCAGAAAGACCTAGGAATAAAAGAAAACCCCACATAAGTCATGAAAATTAAATTGAAGGGAACATAAAACCTAATGAAACAAAATGTCCCAAAAGAGAAATAAAAACAGGGGAAATGGGTTCTGGAAGGATTGCTCAGTGGTTAAGAGCACATGTTATTCTTACAAAGGACTAGGGGTCAGGTTCCAGCTACCAATCTTAGCAGGCAGCTCACAACCACCTGTCGCTCCAGCCTCTGAGCGGCCCGAGGGAACATGCAAGCACATGCACACACTCCCACACAATGCATGCAAAACACAATTAAAAATTTAAAAACAAATCTTGTGAAAAAGTATTAAACTTCAAGGTGAAGGAAGTAAGCAAAAGAATTAAAAATGATGTAACAAGTTACTGGAGACAGGCAAAGACTCACCAAGGGCTGGAGAGAGATCTCAGTTAAGAGCATGAAGTTCTCATTCTAGGATGCAAGTTTGGTTTCCAGCACCTATAGCAGTTCACAATTGCCTGTAACTTCAGCTCCAGAGGACTCTACACTCTCTTCTGACTGCACTCATACGCACAAATATATACACAATAAACACAAATATGCATAGCTTTAATAATGATGATAAATAATTACTAATAAAAATGATGAAACCGGTTTCCTTTTTAAGAATAATGAAGTAGGGCTGGAGAGATGGCTCAGCGGTTAAGAGCCCTGACTGCTCTTCCAGACGTCCTGAGTTCAATTCCCAACAACCACATGGTGGCTCACAACCATCTGTAATGGGATCCGACACTCTCTTCTGGTGTGTCTGAAGACAGCTACAGTGTGCTCATAAACATTAAATAAATAAATAAATCTATTAAAAAGAAACGTTTCCTTAAAGAAGAAAAAAGCAGAGTGGGTGCTTAAGAACATCAACCCAGCCTTTTCGGACTTGTTGGCCATCTTGGCACACATTTTCCTACCGTTCAAAGCCCTCTCTCGTTCCTCCGAGGCATGCTCACCTCCCAACACTCAGAGGGAAGGGGGTGGGTGAAAAGTCAGAGCTAGTGTAGAATACTTAACTCTGTGCCATACTAGACGCTAAGCACACTTGATCTCATCCTGCCCTTAATCTCCAGAGACTACAATTTGCACATTTCACAGGTGAGGAAACTGGGTTTCTCAGAGGTTGAACGATTGTACCAAAATATCCACTAGAAGAATTAAAAGTCACACTCATATCGTGATGACTTCTAATAAATTCTGGGTCAAGAAAACAGCCCAGCAGCCTCCACGATCTATTATGTTTATCTGGGAAAGCCTGTGCTCCCTGGGCGAGCATAGCCTAGCATCTCCTTCCTCCCCCTTCAAATTGATGAACACCAACTCACCGACAAGCATCAGGTTTCATGACGTCTTTAAGTCAGCCCCTCCACCCTTTCACTCTTGATTTAAGAAGAGAAGAACTTACAACCTGTGTTCAGGACACTGCTCCACTACCTTCTCAGTATGGTGTCTAACCAAATAAAACTGTTTTCTTTACCTTGCCATTTGCTCTTGGGTCAAGAGAAAAGGGCTTGGATTCCCTAAAACTGAATCCATCTCTTTTCTTTTTCTATGCAGTTTTGCATTCACTGGTCGTGACAGGTGTGTGGGAGTGTCAGCGGTTACATTTTTCACTTGGCAAGGGGGCACTGAAGAACTGACTATGATTCTCGTTCAATCTCAACCACCTCTCAACCCACCTCTGATTTCTATAAAACAAGACTAAGACAAAGAAACTCAAACAAAAAGTAAAAGGAACCTGAAAGTCTTAAGCCCATTCGGATTATCCGCTATAAAGAACCAGTGGTCCAGGAACTAGATGATTTGCCTGACATAGCTAATAAGCTCCAGGCTAAGTGAAGTAATTGCCTTCACTTTTTCTAGTATCTCGTTGCACCGGTTTCATTCCTCTCCCTTTAACTGGGAAGCATTTCATTTCCAGCTCTATCACTGTTTTTCGTTACTAAGCACTGCTAAAAACAAATAATAAAACGGTAGTTTCTTTTCTCCAATACCATGAGAAGTATAAAACATCAACGTGTACAGTCTTAGGAGCTTGATATCGACTTTGAGGTATGTATTTGCCCAAGATAAATATCGTAAAAGTAAAGAAAAGGGGGGGGGGATTACTTGTACACAAAATTCAGCTTTAAAAACTCTCAGCTGACTTTTCTAAGCGTCAAGGTGGATAGGCAGAAGTTGAATAACTCGCTGTCTCGCCTATCAAACGTTTGTAGGGTGCCTAATGTGTGGTTAGCATTTTAATGAAAGGAAGGTAAAACACGGAAAATAAGGGGGGGTGTGATCCTTGGGTACTGATCCCAACGACCTCAGAGGACTCTAGTCCCCATCGGTCATCAGGGAAGAGCAAGTGTTCCTCAAAGTGGACAGAGAGCCCAGGCGACTGAGATGGAGGCGTGTCCGCACCAGTCAGCATCCCTAAGCCGGGTCCCCACTGCAAGCCCAGTCTCCTCTCAGCACCAGTCTCCACGCACCCACAGCCCGCGGTTACCTCGGACTCGCGCGGTCCAGCCTGCACACCCACGACCCCCAGGCAGCTTCAGGTCGGGGTGGGAGGCCAGGCAATCCCCAGGAGAAAGAGTGACAACTGAGGAAAGCCGATGGACGCTAGGACCAGGATAGAGAAAGTCTACGAGGTGAAGTTTACAACGGCCACTTCCGGGGGCTGGGAACACGCGACGGGACTCTGGGCGGCCCCGCCCCGGCAGGTCCGCCCCTCGCCTCAGTGTCCCCAGCGTCCCGCCTCCCTCCCGCCCGACGCCGGAGCCCCAGCTCCTGGATACGCGCGTACCCAGAGAACGCGGGCTCCCGCTGGAAGGGCGGGCCCGAAACCGCGCGCGCGCGCTCCCGCGCCAGGCGGCCTAGCTTGCGCATGCGCCAGGGGTGGAGTGCGCGTGCGCAGATCACACGAGCGGTTCGGGTGCGCATTTCGCCATGTGCACGCTCCAGGGCCGGTTTTCTATGCCTTCTCGTTGTCAAAGAACAACCGCGACCCAACCAGAGTAAACATGAAGGCACCCTTGGCTCCAGCCGCCTATGGAGCAGAGGATGGCATTGTCTGGATTCAATAGGAGAGGCCCTTGGTTCTGTGAAGGCTCGGTTTCCCCCGTGTAGGGGGAATGCCAGGGCGGGGAGGCAGGAGCGGGTGGTGGGGAGGGGGAGCATCCTCATAGAAGCAGGGGGGAGGGGATGGGAGAGGTTCAGGAGGGGAAACCAGGAAAGGGGATAACATTTGAAATGTAAATACATAAAATATTCAATTTTTTTAAAAAAAGAACTGAAACCGACTGACTTGCAAATTTCCAGCCTCGGACCCCTTTTCCCTGCTATCAGGGTGACAACCCATTCCTGCTCTGTAAGCCGGCTTTCTAACTGGCTCTGGCTCTCAGGGCCCAGGAAACTCCCTAGGACCGCAGCCGACGCCTGGGTCCCCAGGGAGAGTCTGCCGGGGCTTCGGCACAGGTGGCCACTCTCAGCGCCCTCCGCCTGCACAAAGTCTCCTCCCCCCATCCATTTCTTTTGTATTTCGGCTTGGGTGGGAAGAATGTAGGTCTTTGATTACAAATATTGCAGAACTGGATTCACTGGCAAATTAGGCCTTGGAGCCTTCCCTTGTGCTCCATTGCGGCTAGATTTCAGCCCCTCCCCCTCCTCGCCCACAATTTATAAAGAGCTTTGGTTTCTCCCTGTAGCCGCTTCAGAGGATTGGAAAAGCAAATCCACTTTTGTTCCTTAGCTTTTGAAAGCCTATTCCCTAAAGAACAATGCAAAATGGCGGGATTTTGATGAAAGGTTTTTATCCTTACCACCACTACCTTCTTTCCACTAGTGTTCATACAAAATGAGCCTTTTATGCTAAACTTGTCCCGGGTTGGTTGTAAACAGCCTGAACCAGGTATTAGAGTTCTCGCCTGCTCTGTGGAAGGCCAACAGTCCTAAAAGCAAATAAATGAAAACTTCGATTCTTGCACTGCTGAGAAACTAATTTGTTCGAGGTCAGTCGTTTGGTTTTTAAAAGATCTCCTTTGCTTCTTAAGGCTAGCCAGAAAAGATAACTGCTTCAAAAACAAACTGAAGGAAACAAAAATAGCCCTCTCTACTTAGGGATCAAGGGGAGAATTACAGTAAATAAGATTGCATCCACCAACACCAAAGCCTGATGGTCTGGGAAGATGAGAGCCTCTTAAAAATTATATATGGGTTTTGTTATGTGAAAGAATTTGTTTGGAGAGGAGATTATTTTTGTTGTGTTCTGTTGGTTTGGTTTGGGTGAATATTTTAATTCCCTATGTAGATCCCAAATTCTGTATCCCCTGCCTTATCCTCCAGAGCACTGGGGTTACAAAACATGGGCACATCACACATCATAGGAATATCACAGAAGGGATGCTGCATTGCAAAATTAAATGTCGATATATTACATTGTACACTTTTTAAAGAAAAGCTGGGGGACATGAATCCTTACTAACTTCATTTACTTGGTCTTTAGCATTTACAGAATACTGTGTATGCACTCAGCATGGAGCTAGGCAACAGAAACACAAGATATAAAGGAACTGTGAAAGTCAACCTCGAGTCCATGCAAGTGATGTGTGGAGAACGTAAAGTCCAGTGTAAGAAGGCATAGTAATAGGTTCACCAAAGTAACAGCAAGTTGGGGCAGGAAAAAAAAAAAGCTGAAAAAATAGAAACTTGTGTACAGGGAAGAAAAATATAAAAGATCTGCTAGAGAAGTATGCCTTTTAGGTCATATTAGCAACAAAACTAATGAAAATTATAGTAATTACACAATAAGTTCGATCACTTCGGAGTCTTTAGAGCGTTTCTATTTTTCTCTTGTGGTTACAGGTCCATTTTCTGTTGTCTCCTGTTTGGGTAAAGTGTCTACAGGGAGATGCTCTCCAACCCAATTCTCCTTTGTCTTTTTGTCACTTCATCCCCTTCCTTTCTCCCAACTTTTTTGGGAGACAGATCCACCCCCACCACTCCCTCAGAGTGGCATACAACCTTGGTAATGACCTCATTACCAAACCCAAGACTTGGTACCTGATAAGCTTATTCAGTCCTACAAAAGTGAATGCTCAGTCCTACAAAAGTGAATGCTCAGTCCTGAATTCCAATTATTTATATCTGAGTTTGAATTTTATCTCATATGTCAACAGTTCTGCTTTAATGCCTAACAGTATTTTGTTTTGGTAACAGAGGTGGTTCTTAAGTTTGTATCCTTCCCTGTTTTAGGCAGGGTCTTGCTACACACTTCAAGCTGGCCTGGCGATCACTGTGCCTTAGACTCCCAGTGCTGGACTTACAGACTTACGCCACACTGCTGCTGCTCTTAGCTGGTAGCATTGACATCAAAATATCTAAAACTTAACTTTTTCAGTTTATTGTGAGTTGCCAAAACTATTCTTCTGCCTGTCCATAAAACTTAAACTCTCAGGTTCTTCCCACCCCAAAAAAAGTCATACAAAAAATTTTCTTCCTTTGCCTTCAAGATCTCAGTTCCAACATTCAAGAATCTTGCCTTTCCTCTCTGCCTTCCATCTTCTCTCTGTGCCTGCTGCCGCACGCTGGGTCTGGTGCCTGTTCCTTCCCACCCAGACACTTGCAATCACTCACTCATTCCCTTCTCCTGGGCACTTAGCAGTGAGCATGAGGGGCATTTTTAAATGGACAACTATGATAAAAGAATGGGAAAAAACACAAAAAAAAAAAAATCAAAAGGAGGCCTAGAGGCATATGTGTGTTTTTGTGGCACAGTGGAGTGTCACAGATTTCCTTGTGTGAGTCACAGGAGCTGAGCCCTGATTCACTCCCCTTGACCCCTCCGTAACCTCTGCTGAAGGCTCAGGCACCAGGTGCTTCATTAGGATGGTGTTTGGTATCAGGTTTTAGAATTAAAAGCCTTGACATAATTGTTGCTCTGGGTGGCTCTGGCCCTTTGTTCCCTCCATATGCTATAACAGAACTTCCTTTCTGAAAGCATAGCTCTTGACTAAGTAGCTATTTTGATTAATTCTAGTGGCACCACATTACTTACAGGATAAAACTCAGACTTCTCCTGTGTCAATCAAAGTCCACTTATCAGCTTCCTGTTGCCTCTCCAGCAATGCTTCCACCAGGTTTAGAGTAAATCTTCCTTCTCATTCACACTGGGAACAGAAAACACAACTGGGGGTAGCTACCAAAAGATGTACGCATAGGCTTAGTTGAAGTTTTAACATACACAGTTTAATACGAAAGCTTTAAATGCAAGTAACATTATAATGCATATACTATGTGCCTACTTATGTGCTAAGTAACTTCACATTTATTCCAATTATCTTTCCTTTGTATTTTGTTTTTGTTGCTGTTGTTACTTCAAGACAGGATCTCTCTACAAGCCCCGGCTGTCCTTGAACTCACTGTGTAGACCAGGCTGGGCTGGAACTCACTATGTAGACCAGGCTGGACTGGAACTCACAGAGCTACACCTGCCTCTGCCTCCTGAGTGCTTTGGTTAAAATTAAAGGCCTGTGTCATCGTGTCTGGCTTATTCCACTTTTTGAACAGTGCTGTGGCATCTTAAATGAGATATGCCCTTTCGGGCTGGAGAGATGGCTCAGGGGTTAAGACACTGACTGTTCTTCCAGAGGTCCTGAGTTCAAATCCCAGCAACCACATGGTGGTTCACAACCATCTGTAATGGGACCTGATGCGCTCTTCTGGTGTGTCTGAAGACAGCTACTACAGTGTATTTATATATTGTAATAAATAAATAAATCTTAAGAGAGAGAGAAAGAAAGATGTTCTCTCTAGAGTTTCATACACACTTGGTCCTCAGTTGATGAAGGAAGTTCCCCACTGTTAGAAGGCTTTGAGTGTTTAAAGCCTCACTTTCCGCCTTCCAATTTGCCCTCTGCTTTGTGCTCACAGCTGAAGAAGTGAACTCCTCCCACCATGCCTACCACATGTTGCCAAAGGAAACTCCTTCCATAAGCTCCCTTTGGTCCTGCATTTTACCACAGCCACTGGTAAGTAGCTCCTACAAATGCAAAACATCCTTACCATTTGCTTTTGCTTTGATAGTAGTTAGTGGTTTTTTGTTTTTTGTTTTTTTTTTTTTTTTGTTTTTTTTTTTTTGGTTTGCTGACAGCAAATGGATTTATTGTACGCAAGTTACACTTGGCCACCAAAAAGAACAGAACCAGTCCAGAGTGCCAAAGGTCCAGGATAGAGGGCCAGCGGGACTGTTTTGGTTGTAAGAAAGGCAGTCATTTCCCAGGGTGATCTAGGCTAGGTGACGTTCCAGGTCTACTGAGACTGATTACCGACAGCAACATACAGTCCAACAACTTGTCCCGGTGTCCAGGCCCTCAGCATCCCTTCTGCTCCTGCAGGCTTCGCGGGTGCACACGCTGGTTTACTTGGACCTCTGCCCATCTTTCTTCTCCTGCGCTTCAGCCTGTGCATTCCCTTCTTCTGCTACTTCGCTCTCATGGCGCGGCTAAGACCACGAACAGAGCTAGTGATTTTTAAAATGAGGCGAATTACAGAAAACCGAGTAAATCTCTAGTATCGCAAAACATAAAAGGAACACTTAAAACGCAATAATAGGAAAGTTTGGAAAGGGTAATGATATCACATGCCTTTAATCCTACCATTCAGGAGGCAGAGGCAGGTGGATCTCCGTGAGTTCAAGGCCTGCCTGGCCTACAGAGTGAGTTCTAGGACAGCCAAAGCTACACAGAGAAACCCTATTTCTAAAAATCAAAAATTAAAAAACAAATCAATATAGTTAGAAGAAAGAGATTAGAAATGGAACTAAGCGAGCTGGAGATACCGCTCAGTGGTTATGACCACACGCTGCTGTTGCAACATCCACAAGGCAGGTCACAAACATCTGTGACTCCAGATCACACTGTGACAGTCTCTTTTGGCCTCCACGGGCATGTGGCAAAAATATAAAAAAAGGTGATGCAAATATAAAAATTAATATTTTTGTAACAAAAACTTTAGCTGAGACCTCACCCAAGAAGATAAATCAAACAATTCTAGGAAGAGACATTCTACATCCTGTGTGAGATGAGAAGGAAGTCACTACACACCTATCAGGATGACGGAAATCTCTTTCCAGCGCTTGGGAGGTAGAGGCAAGTGGATCTCTCAAGTCCCAAGACAACCACGGCTACATTACATTATGAGACCCTGTTTCAAAAAAAGAAAGGAAAGGAAGAAAAAGAAAGGGGAAAGAAGGAAAGAAAAATCGTTCCTCCTGCTAGGAAGCAAGATGCTACAGCTACTTGGAAAGACACTTTACGATCGATCAATCAATCAATGACACTTTACTCAGTCTTTTTATTCCGTGTATTTTATAAGACCACATATACTCATATTATGTAATCAAGCAACCATAGCGACCATGCGCTTTGGGAAACGTATCCACACAGACTCCAGCACACAAATGTTCCCCACAGCTCCGTTCAAGACACAAACCTTGGAAACAACTAAGCTACCCTTCCCTGGGTGAGGGGAAGGTGAACTGACGGCATTCAAACAGAAACAGCAATGAACTTTCCCAGGGGAAGAGCAAGGCATGGCGTCATGGGCCTACTGTCCCAACACCTGAACAGCAAGGTGAAGGCCAACCTAGGTTACAAAGTGAGTTCCGGTCTAGCCTTGGCTATGTGGCAAGACCATGTCTCAAAAAAACGGAGAGAAGGAGAATGGAGCAAACACACCCTACAGGAAACTGCCTTACTGTAATCACAAACAACCTGCTGCCATGTCCTGGTGTGGATCCAGTTCTAGTTGTTTCTCTGGCCTTTAGGCCTTCCCTAATAACTTTTGTTTTATTTGTTCCAGTGCTAGGGATTAAACCCAGGACCTTGTGTGCACTATATAAATTCTGTACTAGTGAAGGGTCTAGCCCTTCTTCCTCTAAGTTTAAATATATGCATTCTCCCTGTGTGTGTCTCTCTGTCTCTGTCTCTCTGTCCCCCTTCCCCCCCTCATTACAGTCCCACTGTCTAAATAGTTCAGGATGACCTAAAAGTTCTGATGCCCCTCCCCAACTCCATAGTGCTAAGACTATGGGTGTATGCTACTACAGCCAGTTCATTTGCTGCTGAGATCAAATTCAGGACTTCTTGCAAGCTAGGTAAGAAGTGAGGATTCAGCCCTACACATATATTCCTGAGTGATATAAATATGTAAAATGCTTATATGTCTGCCAGCCAGTGGTGGTACATGCTTTTAATTCCATCACTTGGGAGGCAGAGGCAGGAGGGTCTTTCAGTTTGAGACCAGTCTATTCCACAGAGGAAGCTCCAGAACAGCCAGGGTCACAAAGAGAAACCCTGTCTTGAAAAAGCAAATGTGTGTGTGTGCGATCTAGTCATTACAGCTTCTCCAACAAATGATTATTCTCCTATAAAGATCTGAAAATATATACAGATATGGTCCTACTCAACATGTGATTCCTCTCCCAGAGCTCACTGCAGACTTTCTGGGTAAGGCTCAAATGTATAGAAAAATTCTTCCAGGAAGAACAATTGTCTGCTATGGAAAGACCTTTTCTGTTGCTCAGAAGGCATAATTTCCCAAAGGACAAAGAAAACAGTGGTGCTAACGGGGCTGTCCTCAGCAGTGAAGGAAAGTTGGGAGGCACGTAAGTCCACTTTCAGCCATGTTTTTTCCAAAAAGTTATATTTTGGTGTGTGTCATTTGTGTTTTGAATGAGAATGGCCCCCATAGGCTCATATGTTTGAATACTTGGTCCCTAGTTGGTGGAACTGCTTGAGATGGATTAGGAGATATGGCCTCGTTAGAAATGGTGTATCATTAGGGGTGGTGTTTGAGATTTCAAAAGACTCCTGCCACTCCCAGTGTGCCTCACCCTCTCTGCATCCTGCTTGTGGATCAAGATGTGAGCTCTCCGCTGTTCCCGCCACCATGCCTTTGCTCCACCATCGTGGACTCTAACCCTCTGAAACCATAAGCCCAATTAAACACTTTCTTTTATAACTTGCCTTGATCCTAGCGTCTTACATCAAATAGAAAAGTAACTAAAATGGGTTTAAATATCATAACTCCTGTTAGAGAAACTAACAACTTTGTAGTTAAAGTTGACAGTGAAACATTATACTAGGCCCATGATATAAGACTGCCTTTAGTCTTCTATAGACTATGAAGACAGCATTGCCATTAGAGAACACAGTACCTTTTGGTTGTTACTAATACTACCAGAAGAGAGAAGAATACTGAGGGGTTCAGAAACAGAGAAGCAGTGGTCAACTTACAGACAACTCTGAAGAAAAAAAATTCTCTTTAAAAATATAATTGAAGTATTAGAAAGTTTGCTCAGTGGTTGGGGCACTTTCATTTTGCACGTCTACAGTATGATTCTTCACTGCTAATATCTCCTCACTTCAACTTTTTCTTGTCTATGATAATGTATGATTCCTTTACAATGTATATATTTATTATGATAATGTATGATTGCATTATAATGTATATATTTATTATGATAATGATTATATTATAATGTATATATTTATTGTGATAATGTATGATTGAATGTAAGTCATAAAGTATTTGCTGAGCAAGACTTTCTGGCTCCCAACTTTAATCCCAGCACTCGGGAGGCAGACGAAGGTATAATTTTAAGGCCAGCCTGTTCTACGTAGTGAGACCCTGTTTCCATTTTTTTTTCTTTTAAAAAGTTTATTGAACAACTATATTTTTTTGGGGGGCTAGATTTTGGAAGTTCAGGACATAAGAAAGTGAAGAACACACAAGGCTCTGCTTTCATGGAGCACTTTAGTGACAGTCTCCAGGGAGAACTGAAACCAACACAGCCCCATCTGTGTATTACCCAGTTGGGAGACCATTGTGCTTTCTTACACTTATGCTAATATTAATACCAACCAAAACCATTACCAAAACCCAGAGCTGTGGTTACAGGCAGGCATGTGTTACTATGTCCTATGCAGTGTTAGGTAAACACTCTAACTCAGCTGCCCCTTGGCCCTAACAGTCTTTAGATGTGCCTTGAAGCCAGGCATAGTGGCTCATGAATTTAATCCCAAGAGGCAAAAGCAAGTGGATCTCTGTGACTCTGAGATCGATCAGGCTGGTCTGCATAGTGAATTTCAGGACAGAAAGGGCTACATAGTAAGACCTTATCTAGAACACAAACAAACAAAAAAAGTAACAAAAATCAGCTGCCTTGAGAGTCACCCTATTCTGTATCCAACAACTAAACACCCCACAAGTCCCTTGCTAACAGAACTGATCTTAAAAATCACCCCGTGAGAGCTTTCCCTAACTTACTTATTTGGGGGCATTATGGACATCAGTTTAGATGGCAGCTTTGTTAACCAGAGGAAACACTATGCTACAGGGATGACTCGGTGAGCCTGTTGGTTTAAATAATGGAACTCACTTTGGGATTTGAATCCCACAAAAACCCTATCCCTGGGCTCACCCCCAAAGTCAGGGCTTGAAACCCTACTAATCTGTATCCTGGAATACTCTGCCCCCAAGAAAGCCAGTATAAAGGCTGCCCCCTGCTCAGTTCTGCAGTTCCCCTGTGAAGAACAAACAGCATCTTATTGTCTCTCCCAGTAAGTCTCTGTGTGAGGTTTGGTGTGTAGTGGGACTTTGTGATATCCTGGCACTCCTGAATGCCAGAGTATCTCTCCATTCAGAGCTGTGACACTTCCACTGGGAAAAACTTGCCCCTCGGCTTTACAAATAACAGTTACCAATAAGAATGGCTCCCATAGGCACATATGTTTGAATGCTTAGTCTTCAAGAAATGGAACTTATTGTACTTGTATATAATAAGTAAATCTTTTTAAAAGGGGGTTGGGTCTGGAGAGATGACTCAGTGGTTAAGAGCACTGACCGCTTTTCCACAGGTCCTGAGTTCAAATCCCAGCAGCCACATGGTAGCTCACAACCATCTGTAATGAGATCTGATCCCCTTTTCTGGTGTGTCTGAAGACAGCTACAGTGTATACAGTATATAATAAATCTTGAAAGAAAGAAAGGAACTTTTTGAAAGGATTACAAGGATTAGGAATTTGTGACCTTGTTGGAGAAATTGTCCCTGGGGTTGGCTTTGATGTTTCAAAAGCCCTTGCCTAGTCCAGCAAGTACAGTCTCTCTCTCTCTCTCTCTCTCTCTCTCTCTCTCTCTCTCTCTCTCTCTCTCTCTCTCTCTCTCTGTCTCTCTCTCTTTCTCGATGTCTGTATGTCTCTGCTTGTCTCTGTGTATGTATGCCTCTGTGTGTTGTGTTTGTCTCTCTCTCTCTGTGTGGTGTGGTGTATGTGTCTATGTGCGTGTTGTGTATATCTGTGTGTGTATGTGTGTGTATATATCTCCACCTCTCACTGCCTGTGTATAAGGATGTAGCTCTCAGCCACTGGTCCAGCACCCACTTGCATGCTGTCATGTTCCACACCACAATGATAATGATCTAAACATCTGAAACTAATAACAGCACCCCCTTCCCACCCCAGTTAAATGCTTTTGTTCATAGAGTTTCCGTGGTCATGGTGTCTCTTCACAGCAATTAAACAATTACTAATACCGAGGGTAAAGTATTTTCTGGACAAGTGTGGTGGGAACAAAGTTAAGAGAAAAATAAAAGTATGTGCATCTTTCTGTGATTCTGAATTTCTGTGCTAGTAACTACTTTACTACAGTTGTTATAAATCTACTCCTTTTGCTGAACCCGAGGGTCCTTTCTTTTCTCTCCGAGATGAAATGTTCTTGCTCACCAGCAGAGGGCGCGCGAGTGACACTGCATGACGCAACAGCAGGCAGGCAGTATGGGCGCCAGCTTTTTCTTTAGTGAATGTGTAGACTAAGTGTGTGCATGTTTGTGCAGGCACATGTACACATCCAAGGTGGAGGCTGATGCCTGTGTCATCTGCTACCACACTCCACCTTTTTTATACCTTTTTTTTAAAAAAAAAAAGATTTATTTTTAATCATGTATAGGTGTGTTGTGTGTGTGTGTGTGTGTGTGTGTGTGTGTGTGTGTGTGTGTGTGTGTGTATTGGCATGTGCGAGCTTGCCACGGATGTGTGGGTACGCACGGAGACCAAAGGGATCAGAAGAACCCTTGGAGCTGGAGTTATAGGTAGTTGTGGATGGCCTGGTGTGGGTGCCTGGACTTGAACTTCAGTCCTTAAGAATAC